>NW_004567102.1:85892782-85899587 GCF_000260355.1 Condylura cristata | reverse complement strand
GCTATGCCACCGGGGGCCCAGTTTCTGCTATTTTAATAAATAACCCTAATTTGTGTTCCAAACCCTAATCTAAGCCTCAATGCTATTGCTTTTAATACAAGTTTTGCTGGTTGGGGCAGAGTGCAGGAGAGACAAGCTCGTGCATTCAATTAGTTCCTAAGCATCCAATGAGAAAATGTGCAAGTCAGGCTCCTGGGTTAGCTCAGGTAGAGCCACACAGTTTAGATTTTACCTTGCTAGATCATTCTGCCTAAGATTCAGATTTCTGGGTGGCTTATTATCACTTTCAGTAGGTGTGTGAAGTAAGGATGCTGCTTATTTGCTTAAGCTTGATTTGACTCTTTTCCCCTTAGAATACAGGGACTCTCAGAGTGGTGAGGGCAACATAGACTACAATTCATTTGTATCCAGAAAGGATTTGGAGGCGGGGAGGGACTCACGAAGTTTCCCTAAGACAAGGAACAGCATGAAGAGCCATCTTTTCTGTTGGGAGTGACCAAGTGCGGAGATTTACTGAGGGACTGGATAAGAGCAGTAAGAAACTAGGCCTTGCATCCTGGAGGGGACTAGCTGAAGGTGATAAGGACCTGGGCCTCACATCAAGGACACAGCGATGAGTCACCTCTTTGAAATCTGAGCTCAGGACCTATATAGGAGACCCCTCCCCTTACTGAGGGGGCAGTGGCTGCGGACCCCACTCTAGGGGCCCATCTCAGCTGCTGTCCGGGAGCAATAAACTGCTTGCTCGGCCTTTCTGCCTCCCGCCTTCCTTTCTTGCGGCCGGTCACAGAAGTTGGGACAAAACATTTTCCATCCCGCAGAGAGGTGGAAGGGAAAGGAGATGGGCTGGGAGGAGGAATCATTGGAACATTCTAGGTGGGCCTAAGGAAAGGGAAGTTGGGCTTCTCTGGGAAGAGATTCGACTAAGCCTGCAGAGAGTCTGCACAAAGCCAGCTGCAGGGCCAGGGCTGCGCCCACGTCAGCGCCCTGCTCACCCTCGTTCCCCTCCCTCCCCTGAGCTTTCAGGCTGTACCAGCTAGCCACCCCGGCTCTCATTCTATTCCCACACCAAGGCCCAACCAGGGCAGCATTTGGAGACCCCAGTTCCGCTTTATTTTTGTGAAAGATTTATTTGTTTATACACGCAGAACTGGGGTGCAGGCCAGAGGTGCAGGGGTGGTGAGAGGCTTCACCAGAGACAAGAGTGGGGAGCAGAACAGGCAGATGGATGAAGTGCACTGCTGAGGGGAGCAGCGGGTGGGCCCGGAGAGGTCTGCCCTGCCTTGTGGGTCACTCCCTGATCGGGGATCGAACTCGTGTTGAAGCCGCTGCGGCCAGCTTCTGTGGTGTGACGCTTTAACCAGCTGAGCCACCAGCGAAGGCCCCAGTTCTGCCTTAAAGCACACTTGCTGACTCGGAGCTTGGCTTCGGACTTTGCCAAGGAGCAGAAGTGGCCCGACGAGAAGCTTTGTTCCTGGGCAGTGGACAGCTTCACGGCATACACACAAGAAAGGGTGGGAGGGAAGGGCTCGGAGACTGTGGTCACACTGGACAGGACCCCAGAGGTCAGGTGGGGCCTCAGGGAGGGGACAGGCATGGCAGAAATGGCGGAGACGCAGGGAAAGAACGAGGTTTGAGGCCCAGGGTAACACCGAGAGGACTGGACAGACCTTTCTCACGCACACGTCCAATGTCTTTGCCCTAAGATGAGATGCCATTGACACACGGTTCCCGGGGGCCTCCGGCCTTGTTCAGACCAGGGTTCCACCACTGGCGAGAGGCAGCTCTTCTGCTTCTCTGTGCCTCGGTTTCCCCAAGTGCAAAATGGAGACTGCTAGCAACTGCCTTGTTGGGAGGATGAACTGAGCCAACGCCTGCCCACCACTTAGAACATCGGCAACACACAGCAAGGGCTCCGTGGATGTAGGCGTTTTTATCCAGCTGACCCGAAGTTCGCTTCTTTAATCACCTGAACATTCAAAACAGCTTTGTGAACATCTGCGAGGCAATGTGGCCCCGGGATGTGTGACTATTTCCTCAGGTAGCGTCTCTCCTCAGAGAATGGACGAGGGCTGCGTAGCTCTTTCTAGTTTCCCGCTGAAAGAATAACTTGCATTGACCTAAGAGCCCAAAGCCTCCGGTCAGCAAGTCTCTGAAAAGGTAAGAGGGGTCCCTAACTGGGCTGTTTGTCTCGGCCTTGAAGGGCGGCCCACCTGGCCTGCCTGGAAATGCTGACGCCCACCGTGCCATTCCCAAGTCCGTGCCCGACGTGGGGAAAAAACAGAAACTCCCTGCCCAGCAAGGAGCTGAGCAGCCAGAAACACAGCAGGGGCCGGCGCCGAGCAACGCCCCAGAGGTGGGCCTGGACGCAGCCTGGTGGCCAGAGTGGCCACACCGGCCCTGTGCCAGCCAGAGAGAACCCAGGCGACTGCGGACTTTGCGTCTTAACTGCTGCATGTCTTAAATCAAGCTAACCAGCGGAGGAACAAAATGTGTCCCGGCCTCTTAGCCCCACCGCATGACCACCTGGAAGGCCAGGTCCAGACGTGGCCAGCAGAGGAGTCGCCCCACACTGGCCCCCTTCTCTTACCACCTGCCCCCCACCATCTGTGCTTCACGTGGCCCTGTGAGCCCCCCAAAACACCCAGGCCAGCACATTCCATCCACAGCCTGCACCCTTCCTGCACATGCAAACACCCCAGCCCCAGCCTGGGGAATGGGGAGGCGGGGGGGGGGGGGGAGGACAGTGGCAGGGATGCGCCCCCTGCAAGGCCAGGAGCAGGTTGGCTGTCGGTGTGGAGATTCCGGGGCGGGAGCACAAAGCACAGGTGGACACAGCCCCTTGGCCCCGCTCCTCGAGTGGGTGAGCTGAACAGCCACCGGGAGCTGTGGTCCAGGGCCAGCTGGTCCAGGGCCAGAGGGGCCCCTGGCCTTTCCGGCTGTGGTTCGCTCTCCCCAAGGTACCTTTTAAGGAGGTACCTGGTCCATTTCTGCTGTGGTCACTTTCAGTCTGGGGTGCAGCTGGAACATCCAAACGCAGACGCCCCATCAGGGAAAGCGGCTGAGCCTGCCTGGCCTGGCAGTGGCCGGGTTTGCTCTCCTAAACAGTTCCAAGGACAACTGAAACCGTTGTCCTTGAACCGACATACTGTGACGTCAGTAGACAGGTACAGAGGAACCCACTCCTCCACTGGGCTCAAGGGGTCCTTTTCACAATTTAAGGTTAAAAGAAAGAGCCCGGCAGGGTTTGCAGTCAGGCTCCTGGACGGGACTGACCAAATGGACAGGCACGGGCACCACTCACCAGACCGCGCTTTCGTCAATACGGCGCTCAGCAAACGCGCAGTCGGGAAGGGACGGCCAGTGTGGAGGCAAACAGCCGCCCTGACCGGAGCTGCTCCGGGCCCCGGTGGCGACGGGAGCCCGCCAGCCTCCCTGGGCTTCGGCCCGCCCCAGGAGAAAACACTCCATTCTCTTAAGCAGGTCAAACTTCAAGTCACTAAACAAATAAATCCCGGCCATGAATTCAGAGCAAGCCACGAAGTGTGAGGTCAGAGCGGCCAGGGCGGGCGGGCGACAGCCTTCACACAAAGCCTGGCTGGGCTCCGTGAAGGCCTCCAGTTCAAACAAAAACCACAGCAGCCCTCTCTACAAGGAGCAGCTGGGGGGCAGGCCCAGTGTTTACCTAAGACCTTAACCCCCAGGAGCCCCAGGGAACTTTGGGACACTTGCTGATTAATACAATGAAGCCTCACAAGCCTCACCCGCCCCTCCCTGCTGCTGTTCAACAGCCAGCAAGGCTGGGGAGAGCCGGGTTCACCTGCCCCCCAAAGCTGGGCGCCCTGGGGCTGACCCGGGGGCTGTGGAACACCAACCTTACTCATTCTGAGTTGGCTGCAGCCCACACCCTGGAGGCATGGGAAGGGAAAGAGCAAGGACTTTTTGCCCCAAATAAGAGTCTGGAGGCTACTTTGGGTTGTGGGTCAGGAGAAGGCACAGGCCTGACTTTTTGCCCCTATGGAGAGGCCGCCATAGGCGAGTTTATAAGCAAGTTTTTTAATTTATTTTTTATTTTTATTTTTTTTAGATTTTTATTTATTCATACAGAACTGGGGTACAGGCCAGAGATGCACAGGGTGAGAGGATTCACCAGAGACAGAGCGGGGAGCAGAACAGGCAGATCGACGAAGTCCACTGCTGAGGGGAGCAGCGGGTGGGTCAGGAGAGGTCTCCTGTGGTCACCTCCGGGGCAGGCGGGGATCGAACTCATGCGGAAGTGGCTTTAGCTTCTTAGTGCTGTGCTTTAACCCGCTGCGCCACCAGGGAGGGCCTTATAAGCAAGTTTTATAGAAGCCTTTGACATGGGTGCTACTCGGCTTTTCTGCCTCTGGAATTCTGGTCCCCACTGACCCACGCTGAAGACAGATTCTCAACCTAATGTTTTCAGAAGCAGGAATGTGAGTGGCTTCCAGGAAGCGGCCTGCTCCGTTAGGACTGATCCCCGCTACAGTCCCTGTGAGGATCATCAGGCTTTCCAAAACCCTGACCCCAGCCAAACCCCTGACTGAAATTCAGAAAATGCTCAGCAGCTGTGAGCCCCTTCCAGGGAGAAGTCTTGTCAGGCTTGCACCTCTGTGGGGGCGACGGGCCCACGGGCCGGGCTCAGAGGGGCCTGGCAGGCCCGGCGCTCGCCTGACCCCGCAGCAGCAGCAGCTGACTGGGCTGCGCAGAATTCTGGGCCATTCGGGAACCTCCATCCACCCGGGAATAGCTCTCCGCCGCGTTGCCAGGAAGAAGACTAAGTCCCGACTAAGTCACCGCAGCTCAAGGGAAAAGTACTTGCCCCAGCCGGAACCTTACGGCCCGTGGCGGCTGCCAGGGGAGTAGGGCTCCCCACAAAAGCAGAGAGGCAGCCTTCCAGGAATGAAAGGAAAGCAGGGGCCTCCCTGGTGGTGCAGGGGTTAAAGTCTCAGGGCTATCAAGCTGTCCCTGCCACTGTGGCCTCAGTTCGCCCTGGCCAGGGAGTGACCCCGAGGGCGCAGCAGACCTCGCCTGTCTCCCCGCTGCTCCCCTCAGCAGTGGGCTTCAGTCCATCTGCCCGTTCTGCTCCCCACTCTGACTCTGGACAACACTCTTATCCCCCACGCCTCTCTGGCCTACACCCCAGCTCTTACATGCATAAATAAATCCTTTCAAAAGGGCAAAAGCAAAGCACAGAAGGAGCCCTTGGAACACACATGGGAACTCTGAGCCCCGAGACATTTCATCCCACCGAAGCACTTAGGAGAAGCGAGTCTGAGACATCTGCTTTCTAGCAACAGGCACCTCCTGTGGCCTTGCCCCGCCTGGCACCACCACCAGATGCCACAGCTGCTTCGCAATGAGAGAGCGGCACGTCAGACACAGGCTTGAAAGATGAAGAATTCAGCCGCGGCGGACCGGCGACCCCCAGAAGGGCCGGCACCCGGGGCCGCCCTGCCCCTCTGGCTCCCATGTGCCGCGCGGACAGCACTCAGCCGTGGAAACCCGCACGACCTGACTGCTGCTGCTCGTCGTTAGTCTTCACTCCTGGCGGGGCACAGCCTTCCCCTCCAAGGGGTTTCCGGGAAGCCCTGCCGGGCGCACGCATCTGGCTCACGCGTGCGACCAACCGACGGCGCGTTCATCTTGCTGACGAAGCAGCAGGTTTGCACCATAAAGTTAATCTGTCGGCGCTGACAAATGTGGCAGGAAGCAGACATCGAGATGGAATGGAAATTTCTGTGGTTTTCTTCCAAGGCCCTTGCAAATGACCAAACTTGGACTTTTTGCCAGAGAGGGGGAAATAGAATAAACTGATAATCTAAACTGGGACATTGTTTCAATAACCAAGTGATGGAAATCAAACCAGACCACTGCGAGTCAACGGAATGACGGGGGAAGCAGGAAGAGAGGGCGGTCTTTGCTGGACAGACGCCTCCCCGGCGAGCCTTCATTGGGGCACCCCCACAGGGCTCCTCCTGTGCGGTGGGCAGCTGGCCTGGAGGCTGGCCTGGAGGCAGGGCAGCTGGCCACCGCTGGAAGCAGCCATGCTGTGTTCCAGTCGGTGGTCGGCGTCCGCCTTGGCTTGACCTAGACCTTCTCGGGGCATTAGCCAGAAACCTGGCCCGGGAAGCTCTGCCACCGGAAATAGCCACCCTGGCTCCCAGAGCTGCCTCCCCGGGGCAAGAACGTTTCCCAACTCTTCAGGCCTCAGTTTACTCATGGAGAATGGGAGGTAATAACAGCCCTTCCTGCACAGTGTGAGAATGACAGGAGGTGGTCTCTGGCGTCATGGCACAACAGACACTCAAGAAGACTCCCGAAGCCCACAGGGAGCCCTGGGCGGGACCCTGACTTTGGAGGCGCGACCTTAAGGGGGCCAGGGAGAGTGGCTGGCGTGAGGCTTCTTGCCAAGTGTGCCCGAGGCCGAGGCGCCACCAGTGGCTTTCCCGAGTCTGTGTCCGGGCTACTGTCTCCATCCCCCTGGGAAGGGACGCTAGCTGGCACCAAAGGGCACTTCCTGGCTTTATCAACAGTTGCCAAAGAAAAAGAGCCCGCGAGTCACGCCGGAGAGCACCTAGCTCGGTGCCCTTGCGCCTCTTGCTCTGTACTGGCCTCTAAGGGGCGCAGGGAAGCTCCTGCCACCGCTGCCTCAGCAGGACGCGACCCTCGCCCGAGGGAGGCCCCTGAGGCGGGCAGCGGGCTGCGCCCCCAGCCCAATCCGCGGGCCCTCAGGCGTCCGATGCCACTTCATTCAAACCAGCCACCCCCGCCACCGCGCGCC
>NW_004567102.1:85865008-85892217 GCF_000260355.1 Condylura cristata | reverse complement strand
GGCGTGCCCCTGGCCCCGGTGACTCGCGCCGACCGCTGGGGCAGCTCCTGCGGGCGGGGGCCGCAGCTGGGCGGAAGATTCCGCACATTCCTGGGCGCGGAGGCGGAGGCCGGCGGGTGCCTGCCGGGGCCTGGAAGCGGCCCAGGGTGCCCACGGCCTTTTATGGGGCTGGAAACCACCAGGGCGGCCAGGTCCCCCCGGGGCCGCCCAGCGCGCCTGTCCGCGCCTGCCCGGGACGCGGTCGCTCTGCTGTAAAGCGGGGGTGCTGGAGGTGCCAACTTCTCGGGTTGCGGAAGGGTGGAGCCCCCCGAAGGGCCGAGTTCCACCCCTGAGCGAGCGGTGCCTCGACGTCGCCCTCCCCAGCCTGCTGCTGTCTGGCCGAGCACTGCCCACCCCTGGGGCGGGGGCAGATCGGAGAGAACTGCGGCCGGCCTTGGTCCCCGGGGCAGCCGCTCCCGGAGCGGCCGCCATTGCTCTGGGGACCTGCCCAAAGGCCGGGGCTGCGCCCGCGCTGGGGAGGGACAGGGAGGGCCGCCGACTTGGGCTCTCCCGGGGTGGCTTCGGAGGCTTATTTCCTGCGCCTGTGGTCGGCGTGTGCACGGGGCTCCATCCGGGCCCCGAACTGGCTCCTCACGCTCACACCTTTCTGCTCACCGAGACTGGGTCGAGCCGTTTGTCCCTTGGGCATGTGCCAGAGGGTTCAGAGGTTCCAGTGCCACGCAGGACGGTGCAACGCCCTCGCAGACGTTGGGAGGACGGGTAGCCACCGGCCTTGGGTCCCCTGTGGACAGAGTAAGTGTGCAGCCCGCAGGGTCACGTCATTCCCGAGCCTTCCGCTCCCGCCTCACAAACCCCGCTGGGCCGGTGGCTGTGCCAGGCGATGCCCTTAGCTGTCTCTGTAGGAGGGAGACCCTACTTGGTGCCCACTCCGCGAGGCGCGGGGCGCGGGAGCCTCTGACTCGCTTTCCTTTTAAACGCACTTCTCCCAGAAGCCTTCCTAGAAAACCCGCTCTCCTGATAATGGCATTATACACACTCAGCCTGACAGGTGTCTGCCCCCGCTGCCACTGGCTCCAGCAGCTTGAGACGTGTGCTTGTATTCTGTTAATTGGAAGCAACGCCTCAGGGGTAGTTAGAAGGCGTTTATTGGTTAATTAACGCAAGGATTCGAACCCAGGCAGCACTGCGACAGCCTTTCCTGTGAGAGCTGTCCCAGTAAACACACCTCTGGATTTATGCAGCTAGGGCAGTGAGTCACTGGCATTAAGAATGTAATTAGGCTTCCCGTTCTGAATTGTCCTGACCTGAAGATACGGAGGCTGGAGAGGGCGCATTCCAGGCTCTGCGGGATGGCAGGGGCGGTGGCTGGAAGGCGGGACTGGGGACTGCGAAGGCTGCTGGAGGGCTGGACGGTGGGAGGGCGAGACTGACTCTCTCCCTTTCCAGAGCGCCCTGCAGAACACTTGAGGGGCGCCCCCTGTTGAGCCCGCTCAGTTATGGGGGGGCGGCGGGGGGCGGGGGAGAAAAAACACTGCATCCAGGCAGCCGGTGCCTGCAGAGCTGCAGGCCAGCAGCCTTCAGACTCCTGAAGCTGGGGTCTCTCCGGTTGGGGGGAGGGCAGCAAAATCCCAGAATGGTACCTCGCTTCTCTGAGCTCTGCTTCAAGTGGACAGCGTTCGGGGAGAGGACCTAGTCTTTCCCGGGGTTTGCGCTCTGCGCCCTCCTGCCTTCTCCAGCACCACCAGCACGCTGGGCAGTGAAGAGCCCTGGAGCCTCACAGCTGCCGGGCACCAACACTGGCAGCAAGCAGCTTGGCGCCACGGTGGAGACTCACCCAAAGGTGCAACTGTGGAAAGGGAGGTTCCAGTTCCCTGCCCGCCCTAGCCGAGGGTGGAGCTGAGGAGGGAGCTGCAGAGGGCTTGGGAGACCAGATTTCTGGAGGCCCTCGGAGCAGACACAAGGTTAGGAGCCAGTGATGCCTCTGGCCTTGGACTTACAGCAGGGACTTGGGGGACATGGGAGGCCTTTGGGGAGACGTGAGAGACCGTGGGAGGCTGGCAAAGGCAGCCGTTACCTTGATTTCTTCCTTGATTTTGCTCCGTTTCTTCCAGTCTGGCCTGGCCCCTTCTGCCCCCGCCCCAGGGGTCCCCATCAGGAGGCGCCTCAGACTATGGTAGCCTTTGGGCCTCAGTGGCCCTGCTCTGGGCCACCCCTGCCTGACTGGGCCTTTACCCACGAGGAGGCTGCTGACTGGGAGTGTCACGGAGACAGCACATCCTTTCTGGGCTCACGAATTCTGCAGAAGCTCTTTTCTAGGGGAGGGTCTGCATGCTAAGCGTGCGCTTTGACTTGATGCAGCAGACTGAAGGGCCTAGTAGGAGTGTGGGGACCTCTGTCTGCCCTCCAACAAAACCATGCAGAGGTGGGGTGGGGTGGTGGGGAAACAAGGGGGCCCCCACCCTGAGTCAGGAAAGTGGGGTCTTCTTACTCCTGAGCTGTGAGCCCCTGGGCAGCCTGGGAGGGAGGGGGCGGGGCGGGGAGGGAGGGCCAAGTCCCTCACGCCTCAGGCCCAGAGGAGGCCAGAGCTGGACACTCAATCTACCGTGATTTGAGGGTGGCCAGTGAAGCCCTGGGGAGCCAGGGAGCCCAGCGTGCGGCCGAGGCAGAGAGCACAGCGAGAGCCTTGAAGCATGGGAAGGCCGCGTTCGGCCTGCTGGCTGAGAGGAGCCGGCCTTCCCCAGTGCAGGTGGCGGGGTCAGAGGAGGATGGAAGAAGGGGCAGGGCAGGGTGGGGACGGGGAGCGGGAGGACCAGGCCTTGCTGAGTTTCCAGGAAGCGAGGCAGCGGCGAAGGCTGAGAGTGAGCGTGGGAAAGGCCTGGGGCCCAAATCCGATGTCTCCCCAACGCGGCATGGGCCAAGAGCGGCTTCGGCCCGCACCTCCGGTCCTCTTTGCAAAATCAGGAGACTTTCTCATCTTAAAAATCACATCCGGCATCTCACCTGTCCTCCCAGTTGGGTTTTGGCTCCCCACGGCCTAGACTCTGCCTGCAGGCAGGAGGCGTGCGGGGCCGGCTCGGCCCAACTTGAGCCGGAGGGAGGACGACATTGAACTCTGCTTTGGCTCTGCCGATTCCTGGGGGCTGGCGGAGGGGTGGCCTGGGGGCGCACTGCCCACGTTAAGCCAGCCCTCACCTTCAGGCTGGCTGTCCCCTTGGCGGGCGGCTCCCTCAGCCAGGAGCGGCGTCCCTGTCCTGGGGTGGGGGTGGGGGTGGTGAAGCCCCTCCTGGTGCCCAGCAACCCACCACCCCACCTGGTCTGTGGTCTTGAGCCTGAAAGTGGCCCCCACCCCCTGCCTCCATCGCCTGCCATACGTGGCGGAAGGTGCCTCCCGGCTCCCAGCCCCACTGCCCAGCCCAGCCCAGCCCAGCCCAGCCCAGCAGGCCACTCTCCCTGGACGGCCCCGAGGCCCTGCTGGGGCCTTTGCCTCTGGGGTGCTGCTGCTCATCCCTCCAGCTGTCCTGTCGAGGACGCCTTCCTGAGCAGCCCTTCTTTGCTGCTTGCCCACCCTGCTATGGGCTTATTGGGGTTCCTCCAGGTCAGATGTAAAAGTCCTAGCACCCTATGGTGATGGCCCACGGGGATCACAACTGAGATGAAAAAAGGCACAAAATGATGTAAAAAAAAAAACATTATTTAAAAAAAAAATCTAAAGCCACTTCAGCACTAGTTCGATCTCTGGCCCTGGAGATGACCCACAGGGCGCGGCAGACCTCTCCTGGCCCACCCGCTGCTCCCCTCAGCAGTGTGCTTCATCAGTCATCCTGTTCTGCTCCCCGCTCTGTCTCTGGTGACTCCTCTCACCGCCCCATGCGCCTGTGGCCTGCACCCCAGTTCTGTACGCATAAATACTTAAAAAAATAAAAAGTCCTAGCATCCAGGTGCATGTGACTGTTTTTGGAGAGAGGAGGCCCTTTAAAGAGATAACTAAGTTAAAGTTGGGTTGTTTCATTTTTATTTTCATTTTTTAAAGGATTTATTATGCACACAGGAACTGGGGTGCAGGCCAGAGGTGCAGGGGGTTAGAGAGAATTCACAGAGACACAGTGGGGAGCAGAACAGGCAGATCCACTGAAATCCACTGCTGAGGGGAGCAGCGGGGAGACAGGAGAGGTCTGCTGCGCCCTGTGGGTCACTCCCCGGGCAGGGGATGGAACTCATGCTGCAGGGGCTGGTGATGGCTTCCTAGCGCCGAGACTCAGCCCCACGCACCACCAGGGGGCCCTCTTGGCTGTTTCATTTTAAACCAGGGCCTGCGGATGAACCTGACTCAGCATGACCGGCGTCCACACAGAAGGAACCCACAGGAGACCCTGGGCCAGACGGCTGCTTCCAGACCTGTGTGATGTGCCGGAGCCCGGGCTTGGCTTCCAAACTCCAGAACCGTGAGGGGTGTCTGACATTTCAGCTGCTCGGGTCTCCGGTGCTTGCTTACGGCAGCCTCGTGGTGGGAGCCCAGAGTGGGATCGTGTCCGGTGCAAGTTTTCACATGGGCCAGAACCAGAGGTGGGCAGGTGACGGGCGAATCTTAAGCTACACACGGATGTTTCCAGGAGTCTGAGACGGGGACAGAGAGGACCAGCCCAACCAGACCCCGCCGTGATAAACTCCACAGTCCTTGAGCAGGCACTGGGCGATCTGTAAGGACAGACTTTGTCCTGGTGATGTGCAGACCTGGGGCAGGCCGCGGAGTCCACCCTCGGGGTCCCAAGGACCGTGCGTGACTCCCAGCACAGGCACAGACTGCCGGCGACGCGGGCGGGAGCGGGGAGGCCTGGAGGGCCGGAACCCTCAGCGCTAGCAGCCGTGGCTGTTACTTACGGGCTCGGCTGGCTGAAGGACTGAGAGTTGGTGGAAGAAGCTGCGGCCTGGGCCCGGGCCCTCTGACTGGGACACAAAGAGCAGCTGCTGTGTCCTGGACCCCAGGAAGGAGCATCTCCCGGGCCAGATGGTGGCCGTGCCGGGAAAGGCTCCGGCTGCTCAGGGACGAGGGCTGGTCCTTTGGATTTAGCCACGTGGAGGTCACGGCTGCTCCTAACGAGGGCGGCGTGGGAAGGGCGGTGGGCAGGGCCTGCTGTCTGTCTCCTCGCTTGACCCTAGTTACTTCAGATGGCTGAGGTCATGTGATGAGCGTCTCTCCCCTTGGCCAGTCCCCGGCACCCCCCGCCCTGTCCTAAGCCAGGGCCTGTGGGCATGAACCAGCAGAGCACGGCTTCTGCCTGGATTTGGCCGCGAACAGCACAATTAGGTGATGACACATAGGATCTTCAGGGCTGGTTGGAGTTCGTGTAGCTTTGTAGTCGCCTTCAAAGGGACTCATTAGGTGGACAACTAATTGTGACTTGATTTTATGCCCTCGTAAGAATTTTCCTCTAAATGCAACCAGAAGTGAGAAAAAACCCTTTCATCAGAACACAGCCCCGTTGTGGGTCTTCGAGGGAATATGATCCGCGCAAATCTGGCCCAAGCAAGTCAAATAATATATAATGTGTTCACTGAGCTTCATGTGTCCTGTGTGCTGGGCTTCAAAGAGTGCTATTTTGAAATGAAACTTAATTTTTCAAAGTACTTTTCATACACATTTTATCAGGTATTAACAAACACTGGATATTTAAAACCTTAAACATAGAAAAGATACTGAAGGTAATATTCTTGGTCTCTCTGGTGGCACAAGGGTTCAGTCTCAGCACTGTGAAGCTATCACCAGTCACTGCAGCCAGGGGGTGGCCCACAGGACACAGCAGACCTCTCCTGCCTCCCCGCTGCCCTTCGCTGTGTGTCCAGTAAATCTGCCTGTTCTGCTCCCCGCTCTGTCTCTGTGAATCCCCTCAAGCCCCAGCACCTCTGGCCTGCACCCCAGCTCTTGTGTGCATAATTGATCTTTCAATTCACCCATCCATTCATGGCAACACCCCATGATTTTATTATTTTTGCTTTCCTCACCCTTAACTCTGAGTCCTTAAAGTCTCCAGAGAAGCCTGCAGGCAGAGGCCACTTTTCACAACACTAACAGTCCAGCCTTGTGAGCTACTCAGTATCTAGGTCTTCAGTTTTCTCATAAACACCTCTTTCACTGAGCGTGGACCAGAGCGCGCTGATTTAGCACAGGGCTCCCTTCCACTTCCTCTCCCCAGCCCCCCATGCGATGTATCTGTTGAATAACAGCATGCGCTATCAGGCCGAGCTTGTAGCTGAAATTCCTCCAGAAACAGAAAATTCTTATCTGTTACTTGTTTACCCCCAGAGCACATAAAGAAAACAATTCTTTTCCTTTACTTACATTAAATAAACTGAAAATAGTACACTGAAATAGAGTCACGTTGAAAGGCCTCCCTGGTGGCCCAGGGGGGAAGGTCTGCACCATGAAGACCTATCACCAGCCAGTGCAGTAAGAGGCGGGTCCCTGGTTATGTAGCAGGCACAGGTTTCCCGGACGCCGCCGCCACCCCGGATGTTGGAACTACAAATCCCGTCAACACCAAGGGGAAGCACCTGGGAGGTGAGGGCGGAGCTCGCAGCCAGGCTGGGATAAAACCCGACCTGCGGGCTCCGGGGTCTCTAGGCCTGGTGGTCGCTGCTGGTCTCTCCCTTGGCCTCGTGACAGGTGGCTGGTCACTTAGCTCGTGATCAGCTTCAGTGGCTACTGGGGTTCCAAGTCAGCGCAACTGGTAGGACGCTCTAGTTACCTTGTATCTCTCTTTCCCTGGGTTATTCCTTTTCCTTTCCCCTCGTAAACCAAACGTTTGACCCTTGTTGTGCGCGTCCACAGCACAGCTGACTCTTCCGCACGTGGGTGAGGACCCGCAGACAGGCAGCCCAGTTCACCTTGGGAGCCCTGTAACAGAACGAGTCACACTGAACTCGGTGAATTGTGCGACTAGCTTGGTGCCAGCTACTTCTTTGGCTGGTGATCAGTTCATTCAGTTTTGCTTTTTCCCGCTCATTACATGACGTTGTGAGCACTGAGGTATTCCCAGACACTGTAGTTTTGACCTTGTTTATTCTACAAAGAGACCAATAAGGAGGTCTGCCTGCCACCCCTCCCCCCCCCAGCACCAGACCTGGGTAAGCAGATGGGGTGAGCAGGGGGAGGCCGGCAGCGGGCGGGCAAGGCGGGAGGCCCACCCCACCCAGTGTTCCCTGCTCAAGAGCAGAACAGGTCTCCCCTGTGCTCACATCGTAGGGACACACTGGCCTGTGTCCTTTCTGTCCTTTAAGGTTTATCTATTTGTGAATGTAAGAGCAGGGGTACAGGCCAGAGGCTGGGGGGAGGGGGTGAGAGGATTCACCAGAGACAGGAGCCGACCAGGCAGATCTACTGAAACCCACTGCTGAGGGGAGCAGCGGGGAGACAGGAAGGGTCTGCTGCGCCCTGGGGTCACTCCCTGGCGGGGACCGAACTCGGGCTGTGGTGGTGTGGACAGCTTGCAGTGTGAGACTCCGCCCCTGCACCCCAGGGAGGGAGCGCAGTGGAAGGCAAGGCCGCCCCCAGGTCCTGCGCTTGGCCACCGACCTGCGTGGGAGTCCCCGCCTCCGTGGCTTCCTGTGGAAGATGGGCCTGCTTGACTCTCAGGAGTACGTGGCTTTTTTTGTGCCATGAAACATGCCCATAACCTGTGCTGTGATGTGTTCGTGGAGAGGTTGCCAAATAAGACACCCCAAGAGTTTCAGAACTGATCTCCAGACACCCCATTTGGCAAGAAGTGTATTTTTGAACTAAGAACAATGAAATCTCTTGAGGCCGAGACGCTTCTGTCCTGCCCCGGTCTGCCCCTTCCCTAACTGGAGAGATCAAGATTCTCAGCTCCTGCCCTTTGCCTACCTGAAGAGTCTTTACTTACTGCCTGAAGGATGCAGTGCGAGGGTCCCCCCAGGTATGGGTGTACCTGTGAACCCTCTCTCGGGAAGGGTGTGGCCGCCCCTTCCGGTCTGCCCTACCAAACCCCCCCCCCGAACCATGTTCCCTGTGCGCATGGTAAATACTCCGGCTGCTCCATCACTCAGAATTTACAAGCATGTAAACCCTTCCCACACATGCTGAATTTAGGTCTTGTCTCCTACTGCCTGATACCCACTTGTCTGTCTAGCCCAGAGAACCAGACTGGGGGTGGGGGAATCACCTCCTGCACCCGGTGCCCGGGTTCCCTCACGCTCCACCCCCCCCCCCCAAATCACACAAAAACACCGAAGAGCATTTTGAAAAAGTGTTTTGTGAATTTACTGTACAGTTTTTTTTTAAACAATTTATTTATATGTTGGCTTCTACATGCTCTTACATTTGTGTAAAACATTTTATACATATTCTTTACAATTTGTACATATATTAAATGGCTGTATCATAAACGGCGTTCTATGAGATTTTATAAAAGAAAAATCAAGTAGGGAAAATTACTTATAAACATTAACAAAAACCCGTGATACTGAAGAACAGGAAATTCCCATGCTCATGCTCACTTGATTTCCTCTTCTGTTTATTTTTGGTTTCACGTCACGCTGGCCGGCTCTTCCACTGTCCATGATACCATCATCGGTCGGAAGGACGGAGCATGAGAGCTCATGTCTAAGGCAACCGTGGGGCGACCCGGCGCCGGGGAGCAGCGGCCGGGAGGGGCACCGGCTGCGAGGGAGCGCGGCGGCCTCTGCGTAAGCTGAAGAGCTCGCTGGCGGTCTGCTCAGCCACCTGGGCCCGGAGCGGAAGATGCTGGCAGAGGGGGGGCGCCCCTTACAAGCACTGGGGTGCTGGGGTGCCGCCCTCACCAGCCCAGGCCGTCGGGGCTCTCTTGCCGTGTTTCTCAGTCGGCCGCAGCGGGCCCGCCAGTCTAGAATATTCTCTCAGGCCTGCTGAGTGCGGCCCAGTGGGAAACTCTGCTCCTGGCAGCATTTCAGCCTGACTGGAGGGTGAGCGGCCGGGAGAGGGGCGTGAGCCCCTAGAATAGGCCTTCTCCATCCCCAGGCCGCCCCCCGCACCCCCCCAACCCCCCTGCAGGAGCGAGTGCAGGCGAGGACACTCCCCGGCTGCCAGGGACAGAAGGCAGCAGAAACAGGTGCCCTGGCCCTCCATGTGGCAGGGAGAAGGCAGGTGCTCCTGCACAGGCAGGAGCCCAGAGGAACAAGAGTTATAAAAATATATGGACATATATACTCTTTATTCTGGCATATGTCATATCTTTAAGAAAGCAATTAGTAATTACCTGACATTGGGTAAGAACCGGAAGAAGTGGGTAAATTATAAATTATAATTGTATGTAAAATATCAGCGGGGAAACCCCTATTACTCCATTCAAAATTCTGACGAGTACTTTTCAAAAATAGAGGTGGTTTCCACCGGCTTAGCACTGGCCACCAGAACGAGCTGAGCGTGCCCCAGATCCGGGGCCTGGGCGGGTTAGGAGGGGGTTTTTTGCAGCTCTTTTTGGTTTCCTTTCCTGTTTCATTTTGCTTGTAGAGGGGTAAAAAACTGAGCCACACGGCCCGAGTCAGAAAGAGGCACTTGGGAGCTCTCTCCGTGCTCTGGGCGGGTCTACATGACCGGGAAGCGGCCGAGGGCCTGCCTCAGCTTCTCGGCAATCTGTGGAGAAAGCAGATGGGTTTGAGCCCACCCTCTGGCGACTGTGGGAGGCCCATTACTGCTGGCTCCCTACCCCACTCTCCCGGGCTCACCGTCCAGCCTGGCCCTGCCCGGCAGCCACCGCCAGGGCTGCCCATGTGGGCCGCCTGCAGGGGCCTGCAGCTGCCCCACCCCAGGGAGGCGCGGGCATGGCCTCACCCTCGCTGAGAGCCCCTGCCCTCGGGGTGTGGGCTCCTGCACCCTTCCAGAAAGGGAACCCCATGGGCCGCGCTCCCCCACGGCCCCTGCTCTTGGAGGCATGGACGGCGTGTCACCCCGGGCCCTGGCACGAGGTGTTCAGATGTGTCAGATGCTCCCATTTCAGCAACTGAGCGGCCACTTTCCCATAACACTTGCATCTAACGAGACAGCGACTTCATGCTGGACTTTGCACCCCAAATCACCTCACTTGGGCTGAGTCATTTAACAAGTCAACAGCATCAGAATCCCATGTGCTGCCCTAGAATATTCTGTCAGGCGGAACAAGGTTACCCGCTGAGGCAGCCACGGTGAGGCGGCACCCCACGGGGAGCCAGCTCCTCCTCACCCCGTGCTCCACAGGCATCGAGCCCGTCATCGCTTCCCAGGCTCCTCCGTGGGGAAGGAGCACCCAGCCTGGGCCTACCCACGGCGCGAGTCCGGGCTTGCCGCACTGCCGGGCTGGGGTGGGGTGGGTCGCGGGGGGTGGTGGGTTGCGGGGGGGGTGGTGGGTCGGGGGTGGTGGTGGTGGTGGTGGCAGGACCGTGCCCCATGGCACCCTCGGCGCTGGCCCTGGGATGCGGGCTCTGCCTACTGCCAGGCCCCCCAACATGCTCATATAAACCTGGTGCCTCACTGGGCACCGCGTTTCAGGCCCACAGACACCCTCGCCCCACCTCTTGACAGTCCCCTGCCCCCCGCCCTGCAAAGCCTGACTCCCCACACAGGCCCGGGTGCTGAGCGGTGCCAGGCGCCAGCTCCAGCTGAGCGGCTTGGGCGGTGGGGTGACCTCACCCCATTCACCAGTGTCCCCCGGGGCAGGGAGCTGGGGGAGGGGCAGAACCACACAGTACGGCCTTCTGGGGCCTCAAAGCCATATCCAAGACCTTTCCTCAAAAGCAAGCGAAAGCAAACACAGGTGCCATCCAAAGACGTCAACCCTGCTCAGTGTTTTCCCTCCTCTGGCTATGGTCAGGTGAATTTCTGGTGATGGAGAGTGACCTCGAATACTCCACCTGACTCACCGTCTCGTAGAACTGCACCTGCTGCTCCAGGTAGAGGCGGATGACGCTGTTGTAGTCGTAGATCCGGTTACTGTGGAAGTGATTCATCTCCGCTGCAAGCAAACGGCACGTCAGTCCGGCCCTGCCTGCCTGCACCCTGCCCTCACCATGGGGGCCTCAGCAGCCCCGGGGCTGGCTCCAGGCAAATCACCAGAGGCTGGAGACCACTTTCCAGGAAATGCATGAAGCTCCTTGAGGCCCAACACCAGCAGGAAAGGGCCTCAGTTGTGTTCTCTGAGGGCTGGTGTGCGGGACCGGCCTGCACAACCACAAAGGTGGCTCGAGCCGCGTGACAGAGCTACCTCTTCCCAGGTGGCGGTCTTCTTACCAGCGCCCCCTTCCCCTCCAGCTGCCTCTTCTCACACCCCAGGCCTAGAAGGCTGCTGCGGGCCTCTGCCCAGGCAGCGCTCACTGGTGAGTGTTACGTTAAGCTCCAGAGATAGTCGTGGCTCCTGACCTGCCTGGGAAAGCCGCCTCCTGCCTTCTCTCCTGGAGGCCAGCCTCTGCAGCTCCCGCCAGCCCTCTGCCCCACCCATCCGCTGCCCTGCCAGGACCTGGGCACGGCTGTCCCTCCACAGACCCTTACTGGCCTCCTCACACCCACGTCAAGCCTCCTGCTTGGCTTCCAAGGCCCTCACACCCAAGGCGCTTCTCTCAGGATCAGACACCCACCTCTCACTCCCTCAGGCACAGGCCCCAGAACTGCTGCCCCTTCCCACTGGAGACCCGCGCCCCCCCCCCCCACACACACCGGCAGAACAAGGCGCACGGGCCACGAGCAAAGGGCTGCTGGATGGCCGTGCGTGGCGGGGTGGCCGGGCTGCCACATGGTCTCACGGGCGTGTGGAGAGCCGGCGAGGGGGCAGCTTCCGTCAGCACTGGCCCAGCCAGCGGCTTGTGTGGGATGTGCCGTCAGCTCTGACTTACTTGACTTCTGGTCACATCTGGCTTACTCTCCAGCAAGGAAAATCGAGGCCACCCCCCTCTTCAGGGACAGACACCCCACAGCTCCTCACGCGCCCGTCTCACCTTGCAGAGCATACGACATGGTGCCCACGCGCTTCACCATGTTCTGCTTGTCCTGGGGGGTGATCTTACTAGCCGCCACCAGCTTATCGCTTTCTTTCACCTTTTCTATCGCTCCCTGTGAAGCATGAGTCGTGACAGGGTTAGCCAAGCCAAGCCAAGGCTTTAGGCACAATTTAAACTCGGCAGTGCCAGCGCATTCCGTCGCTGCCTGCTGCCAAACAGGAAGAGGCCACACGGAAGCGCGGCTTCCTCTCAGCCGCGGGAGCGGGGAGTAGGCCAGATGCCCCGTTTCGAACCACAGACTCGTGGCCAGTGGCGCCCGGGCTCCAAAATATCACGGACCACTCCCGCGGGCGAGCAGCCACGGCAGAAACTCGGCTGGGCAGCCCAGCCCCCGCTCCTCCGCCAGAACAGGGGTCTGTGCCCCGGAGTGATGGGAGGCCACGCGTCCCACTGGCACCTCCTGAGAAGCACTGACTGGGTTTTGAGCTCCCACGGAGAAGAGGTGGCTGAGCAGGCCCCGGGTGCGCCCACTCCCGCCCTGCCACAGCCCTCAGGGCCTGGAGCTGCTGGAGCGGAAACCTCCACCCTCACGGTAAATGAGGCTCCAGCGAGAACTGCCTGCTGGCAAAAATCCCTACAAGCTGACCACAGTGCTGAGGACTTATTAAAACTGAGATTTTAATTTTAGTAATCTCACGTCCCCCCAGTTTTCCCGAGGTAAGCTGACATCACACGGCATTATCTTAAGGTGCACGTGACGGTGATGTGACCCTCTATTGACAGTGTGCAGAGACATCACTACGTGCACACGCCTGCTGGGGTGGTGGCTGCAGTGCGTCCTGTCGGCACCTACCACCTCCAGTCACACCTTTCCCCGTGATGCGATGTCTAAGCGCTGCTCTCCCGCGAGTCGGGTTCTGGGTAGGCGGCTGAAGGAAAGGAACTCGCCTTTCCAGAGAGCTGCCTGCTCACCCCTAACGTACTCACGAGCGCTAAGGCTGGAAAAGGCCTGAGGGACTCTGGCAGGGGTGGGTGGAGGCAGTGCCTGCTTTTTGGGATGTCACCTGCAGGTGCACAGAGCCACCCTCTGCGACAGTTCCACAGAATCTGCCGCCAGGAGGGGTCCCAGTCAGGAGGGGGTGCCCAGATGTCCCGTGGGAGATGCTCCCCATAAGGCCCAAGCGCACCACCCTAGCAAAGTACCCACGGTTCTGGGGGTAATGGGTAGATTTTAAATGAGAAAATTTAACTAGCATCAAAACTTAACTAGCCAATTTTTGATAAAAAAGTCTGTATGATGGAAATTAGTTTTCATTAATACAAACAAAACTGACGATTTTCCCTTTAATTTGGAAGCTACACCGCAGGCTCAGGGTGGAGCGCCTTAGTTCTTCTTGTCTGGAAGGACCCGAGGACTTGCCCAAGCAGCTCACGGGCCTCACTGACCAGCACTGGACTTTAGTCACCATCACTCACTACTCCGCCTGACACAGGCTCTAATCACAGGCATGAGGGTATTTTCCGTGTTTCTAGCTCTCGCAAAGTAGCCCTAAGACACAGACACCAGCCATGTGGCCTGATGCGTCCGGGAGCTCGGCTCCCGCTGATTTCCCACAGACGCCCCTGGCGGGGACGCCAGCAAGGCCACCCGCCCGGGCTCCGTACCTTGTGGGTGCCGATGATGTCGGGGAAGCAGCCGAGGAAGCCTTTGTACTCGTGATTGCACTCCATGAGGAAGTGCAGGTCCTTTCTGGGCTGCAAGGAGACAAGGCTGTTAGTCTGGCAACCACAGAAAATGAAACCGTGCTATCTGTGGTGTACACCAGGTTAAAGGGATCAGTGTTAAGTGCTCAGCCTAATTTTCCTACAAGAAAATAATGCCCAAGACTCTCAGTCATAAGCATTAGAAAACAAAGAAGAAAACAAGAGGAAAGTGACAAAACATCAGATAGCGTTTAGGTCCACAGGTGAGCTGGCCGCTGTGGGGTGGCCTGAGACACCCTGCAGGGGAGGAGCCAGTGAGACTCTGCATAGAAGCAAATGAGGTTACAAAGTAATGTTTCCATTTTAGCAGAAAATATAAAATCATCATTAAAATGTCATGAAAAGCCATATATGATAAACCCACAGCCAGTATTATCCTCAACGGAGAAAAGCTGAAAGCCTTTCCTTTGAGATCAGGAACAAGACAAAGATGTCCACTATTACCACTGCTCTTCAATATAACATTGGACGTTCTAGCCAGAGCAAGAAAAAGGCATACAAGGAATCCAAATAGGGAAAGAAGAAGAAGTAAAACTATCCTTATTTGCAGGCGATATGTTAATTTACATGGAAAACCCTAAAAACTCCACAGAGGAACTAATCAAAGCCATCAACCAGTTTAGCAAGGTAGCAGGATATAAAATCAACACACAAAAGTCAGAGGCTTTCCTATACACAAACAACCAAACAGAAGAAGCAGAAAAAAATAATCCCCTTTTCAATTAAAACAAAAAGAATCAAATACCTGGGAGTCAACCTAACAAAAGAGTTAAAAGACCTCTACAAAAAAAATTACAAAACACTGTTAAAAGAAATACAAGAAGACACCATGAAATGGAAAGACATCCCCTGCTCATAGATTGGGAGAATTAACAACATCAAAATGGCCAGCCTGCCAAAAGCAATATGTTTATTTAATGCCACCCCAATAAAAATCTCAATGACATTCCTCAAAGAAACAGAAAAAATATTGATGAGATTCATAGGGAACAACAAAATACCTCGAATAGCCAAAACCCTCATGTCTAAGAAAAAACAAAATGGATGCATTACAATCCTATACTTTAAGCTATACTACAAAGCCATAATAATCAAAACTGCATGGAACAAGAATAGATATACAGAATAATGGATTCGAATAGAAAACCCACAAGAGAAAACCTACAAGATATAAACCCACAAGTTTATGGACACCTAATTTTTGACAAAGGAGCAAAGAAAATACAATGGAACACGAAGTTTGTTCAGCAAATAGTGCTTGGAAAACTGGGAAGCTACAGGCAAAAAAATGAAACTAGATCACTACCTCACTCTACTCACAAAAATCAACTCGAAGTGGATTAAAGACCTAGACATAACAATGGAAACCATAAAATATCTGGAAGCAAAGTTGGGCCAAACACTACAGGATATACACTTCAGCAACATCTTTAAAGACAGAGCACCCAACACAACGATAGTGAAGGCAAGGATAAATAGATGGGACTACATCAAGTTAAAGAGCTTCTGTAAAAGAGCAAAAGAGACTTTACAAAAAACAAACAGCCCGTTAATTGGGAAAAAAATTTTCTCGCACAAAACCAGTGATAAAGGACTGATCACAAAAATATACGGAGAACTGATGAAACGCAACAAAAATAAAGTAAACAACCCCATCAAAAAATGGGCAGAAGAGCTAAAAAGACACTTCTCCAAAGAGGAAATGCAGATGGCCAACAAGCATATGAAAAAATGTTCACCATCACTCATAATAAGGGAGATGCAAATTAAAACCACAATGAGATACCACCTCACCCCAGTGAGAATGGCACATCTTCAAACAACTGGCAACAACAAATGTTGGCGAGGATGTGGAGAAAAAGGAACTCTCCTGCACTGCTGGTGGGAATGCAAACTAGTACAACCACTATGGAAAACTGTTTGGAGGTTCCTCAAACTGCTAAACATGGAGCTTCCATAGGATCCAGCAATCCCACTCCTAGGGATCTACCCAAAAGACACAAAAACACTGATTGAAAAAGATACCTGCACCCCCATGTTTATTGCTGCTTTATTTACAATTAGAAAAACATGGAAGCAGCCCAAATGCCCAAAAGTAGATGACTGGATTAAAAAGATGTGGTACATATATACAATGGAATATTACTCAGCAACCAAAAAAAAGAAACACATATCTTTTGCAGTAACATGGATGGAGCTGGAGAAGATCATGCTTAGTGAGATAAGCCAGAAAGAAAAGGAAAAATACTGGATGGTTTCGCTCACAGCAGGAGTATAATGGACCAGGTGAGAAAATAAGAAGAATAATGAACAGCCATATACCAGAGGCATTTTGTGGGGGTGGAGTGGGGAATGGGATAAAAAACGGGGGTGTGGGGGAGGGAAGTGCACAGGACTATGGTGATGGCACACGGGTGACTCGGTGATGGGAAACCCACGGGATTACAATTGAGATAAAAAAAAAAGTACAAAATGATGTAAAAGTAAACTATTATATTATAAAAAATAAATTTATAGGCCTTTTTTAGCTCCTCAAAAAAAAACTTCATTAATTATTTAATGTGGAAACTTAAAAATGTTCCATTTTGATGAATTAAAATTTATAACAACGATGTTACAGTGTGAATACTCAAAACTTTTCATCACAAGTGCCAGGAGAGTGGTCGGGGCCACATGGTCTGTGGCCGGCACACACCCCTGTCATCTGGGGAGGCTTTTAAGATGTACTTATTTATGCATGCAAGAGCTGGGGTACAGGCTGGAGATGTGGGGCATGAGAGGATTCACAAGAGGCAGAGTGGGGAGCAGAACAGGCAGATGGACTGAACTACATTGCTTACGGGAAGCAGCGGGGAGACAGGAGAGGTGTGCTGTGCCATGTGGGTCCCTCCCTGGCTGGGGACTGAACTCAAGCTGCAGCAGCCGTGGCCAGCTTCACAGTGCTGAGACTTAACCCCTCTGTGCCACCAGCGAGGGCCCTGGACTGGTCTGTGCAGAAAGTTACGACCCTTACTTAATGAACTCATCTCTCTGTGGAGGGTTGGGAGCGCGTCCCCGAGGATATCCACAAGGCCCCCGCCTGGCGGGGGACAGCAGCAGTGCGCCTGGGTCCCTCACAGCGGGCCCTACTGACCCTGTCATGGACAGACTCAGAGCCTGGCTCCGCAGGGCTGATGGTCCAAAGGGGCCGACGTGGCCCTTTTCTGAGCACAGAGGCTCTGGTGACCAAGAACAGACCCCAACCCCCGACGCTGGAAGGTACAAATTTAGATTCCCTGAGGACCAACCATCCTCACTTTAATTTAACCTAAGAAGCGACGTTGCCAAACGCAGTTGGGAGCCATCCCTGGGGCAGACGGAGAGTAGCCCTTTCGGAGGTCTGCCTTAGGTCAGCTTTCATGACACTTAGGTCAGATGGCATAAAGCTTTTCAGACTGTGTGGTCTCTTAGTACCTGCTCGGCCACGAGACTGGCTATTTCTTCGTAGGTCTTTCCTGCTTCCGTGATGGCATCGTTGAGCTCTGTTTCACCTGCAAGTCATTACAGTTATATCAGTGCATGAAGGTTCCGTGTATTCTGCATTTGCCAAATAGAAAAATTTCAAACTTTAAACAGGAGAGATAGTAACATGAACCCCATTTACCCATCACTTTGGTTCACAACGAAGAGCTCACAGCAGCTCCCCCTTCCCCTGGTCATGTGACATAAATTTAGCCAAACAGACGAGGACTGTGAAGTAAGGCCAACGCGACCTCCGTGCAGGGGTACCTGCACCCTGCCTCTGGGCTTGGCTGATGCAGCGTGAGGTGGGGCCGTGAGGTGGGGCCGCAGCCCTCCCCAGTCCTTACGCCTAGAGGCCTGATCTTATCCACAGGACACAGCTTCCAGCTACTTCTATTTTGCATGCCACCACTGATACCCTTTATTTTAGAGTGGATTTGCCAAAAGGAGCTATTCTACTCTGCCTCTAGCTTTCCTTTTTCAGCTGAAATATTTCTGTAAAGAAAAGCTCGCCTTTATCCACTTTTTAGTTACTTTGTGCTATAGCTGGAATAGGAGAAGCACATTAGAGACTTGATAATTTTTTCCTTATAGTTTCCACAATAACGGTTGTTCTCTACCATCTTCCAAAGGTACAGAGTTCAACATTTTTTCACTTTTTATTTAAAAAAAAAACTTTTATTTTTATATCATTTTGTGCATTTTCCCATCTCATTTGCAATCCCCTTGGGTTTCCCATCACCAAATCACCCGTGTGCCATCACCACAGTCCAGTGCATTTCCCTCCCCCCACTGTTTTCGATCCCATACCCCACTCCACCCCTGTAAAATGTCACAGAGTTCAACTTTTAAAAACATATCATTTGAGGCCCTCCCTGGTGGCACAATGGGTTAAAGCGCAGCACTGCGAAGCTGGCCGCAACATCTTCAGCATGAGTTTGATCCCCGGCCAGGGAGGTGACCCACAGGGCGCGGCAGACCTCTGCTGACCCGCCCACTTCTCCCCTCAGCAGTGTACTTTGTCAGTCGGCCTGTTCTGCTCCCCACTCTGTCTCTGGTGAAGCCTCTCACCCCCTGCACCTCTGGCCTGTACCCCAGTTCTGAATGCATAAATCTTTATAAAAAAGTATCATTTGTAAGTCTAGATTTAAACATCATTGATATACTTTGTTCCGCAGCAATTATTATTACCACAAATGCTGAAATCTTTTCTTCACTGGCCAGCAGAAGGCGCTTCAACTTGTTCTTTAGTTATGCATGATTTGGCTGGCGTGGGTGCAACAAGCTGCTTAGAAATCACCATGTTTGTGGGTGATGCTAGTGAATTAATCAGCTTCTTGATAAGAATTGGATAATTGGCTCTAGGCCTTTTCAATGAACAGAGCAAGGCTGAATGTGAGTTTCAGAAAAGGAAGATACATGATGAGCGCACATAAGCATTTCCAATTCAAACTTAGGACCATAGGGTTTTTCTGAATGAATTTTAAGGCTGGTTTTTAGAGTTATCTCTTAATTCTTTCAAAAATATTTATTTTATTTACAAAGGCCTGGGGTATAGGCCTGAGGTATGGTGATATGAGGATCCAACCCGTGCTGCAGTGGCGGCTGACAGCTCCCCAGGGCTTCAACTTGGCCCTGTGTTCCCCGTGGGAGGCCCGAGTTGTCTCTTTTATTTAAAAAACCTTAGTCATTAACAAGGGCAACATATCCCATACTTACTTACTAATAACAATACTATTTATTACATTGCTAATTTTATGCTTTCTGAAACATTTTCTGCAGTTCTTTGACCTTCGGTATCTGCTCTTAGGGGATTAGCCAAAATCAGTATTTTTTTTTTTAATGGCAGTATAATTTCTTTTTATGTGAGTATGTCTTCATATTAAGTATCAAGTTATTGGTGTTATTTTGCTTTTCAGGGATTTAAAAAAAATCTGTTTATCTCAAGCACTCACGGTTCCAGATTCAAATTTACAAAGCAAGATGTAATCAGAAGTCTTGCTTCCTCACAGACAAGCCCTGACAAACGTCTAGTGCCTGCATGATTTCCATGGCCATCTGGCTCTGAAAAGCCCGGCAAACTGGTCCGGGTCCCCACCACCGCATGGCCCGTGGGCGCGCAGAGCCGCCTGGCCCAGACAGACACCAGCACACCTGGCGGGGACAGGACATGGCTCTCACGCTGACCTTCGCTTCCTGAAGGTGGCTGCTGGGCACTAAGTGGTTCTTTACGTCAAGGTTTTTTGTTGAGCAGAATAATCTTCGAAACGAAATACAGACTGAGTCCTTTTCACACCTGGACAAGTACATTTTTGCAGCATGCAATGTATTTGCCAACGTGCTGACAGATGACTGCGAGCACAGAAGCTATGAAGGACGTCAGGCCCAACCGTGCTGCTGAGGGCCGAAGGGGCGCCTGGAGACAGGCACGGATTTGGGGTGTCTCTGCACGGTGGGGGGGGGGAGTGGCTTGTCCCTACTGACACCTGCATTTTTCATTCCTCTTTCTTCTGTCATTACCTCTTCTTTATTCTTGCACTTCAGACTAAAATTATATATATAAACTACTGCAGAGGACTGAATTTTGTTTTTAATTTAGGTAACATTAGTTCCCAACACAGGACAGGTTCCAAAATTACCCTTTCTCGCCATGCCCACTGCCCAGAGTCCATCACCAGTGGCACCAGCCAGGGGTCCTGCACCAGTTCTCTCCCCTCCTTCTCCTCTGGTAACCACTATTCTGTGGCCAGAGATCAGTTTTTCTTTGTATTCCAAAAATGTGTGAAATCATGCTGTCCTCCTCCTGACTGAGTTTGCTTATGGCAATCTCAGGGTCTAGCCACGCTGTCACAATAGATCGAGCTTGGCCTTTTTGTAACCGTGGAGTATTCCACGCATACACAGACTGCACCTCAGCCCTCTTCTCTGTCCCTGGGCCTTGGGCTGCTTCTGTGTGTGTGTGACTGCGAGCAGTGCTACGAAGAACACAGGGCTGGACACGTCTTTCTGAATTAGTATCTTCACATTCCTCCAGTAAACACCCAGAAGTGGGGTTATGGGTCTGTTTTTATTTTTTGGGGAAGCTCCCCAAGTCCAACGGGAAAAGGCTTGTAAACCTGTCGTCTTCTACGTGCTCTGTGGCTTCAGGTCTCTACGTCTGGAGTGACTTGAGGCGGACTGTGAGGAGTGCTCCGGCTCCGCTCCTGCCGTGTGGCTGTCGGTGTTCCCGGCACTGTTTCTGGAGAAGTTTTCCTCTCTCCACCCCATACTCTGGATCCCTCTCTCACAAACTAGCTGCCCACGTATGTATGGTGTTTCCGGGGTTTCGGTTCTGTTCCACTGATCTGTGTGCCTATTTTTATTCTAATACCATAGTGCTTTAGTTATATTAGCTTAGTAATAGTTTGAAGTTGGGGCACAGCACTTCTATTTTTGTTCTGTTTTGGCTATTCAAGGTCTTTTGTGGAAAACCTGATCATTTTGAAGGTATATGTTTTTTACTGTATTTTAAAAAGAATGAGTAATAGAACAAAAGGGAAGATTTATTTACAGTATGAAGTCTTAAAAGAACTTTAGGAAGCATTATCCAGACTGCCAACTGTCTCTGCTCCATTTTCTAGATTTGGGGGGAAGGAGGTCAGTTACCCATACCCTCTATTAACATCACGGTCACTGACAGTAAGGGACACTCCTAGCTCTTCTAGCACCACCGGAACAAGTGAACTATTACTTTCAAACTCCAGCGTCTAGCTCTCTATGTGGCTCCACGTGATGAGAGGCCATGAATCTGGGTACCTACATTATCACCTAGAAACAAACTGAAATTTCTGGAAGGATAATTGCTAGGCTTAAAAATGTCATCTGGAGGAGTTCTGCTTCCAGCTAGGACGTGGGTGACTGCCAAGAACTGCTGCTCCCATCAGCATAAGAAAATGTCACATAAAATAAAGTCACACTTTCCTTAAGTCACTGTAGGAATGTAGAGTCCAAATCAAGCAGATTCGGAAAGGGGCGGCCGTCTACCTGAGGCAGCTGACGCGGGCACGGGGGGGTGGCACAGGCCCTGCCGGGGAAGCAGGCGCCACTGGGCTGCTCCAGGGTGCTGGAGCTGGCGTGAGGGGGCAAGGCCCGCCAGAGCCCTCCTGCAGAGCTGGCACTCGGCACTCTCTCAGGAGAGGCTGGCGGGAGGCGGGGATCCGGTGAGTTTTGGCTCTAAGGAGGGCATCATGCCCAAGCAGCTGTCTTTCCTGTATCCCCAGAACAAATGCTCTTGTTGTCTGGACACTTCGGAACCATAGAGATGGGGGTGCTGCCAGAGCTCTGCCCAAACCGAGGCGCCAGCACCCTCCCTCGGCCCGGTGCTTCCCTCGGCCTCCTGTGGGCCAGACAGAGGCATCTGCTAACTTCTTCTTCCTGAAAGTAGACATTCCCACCCAAAGGCCCACCCCTGGGCACCAGGATAAACACAGTGTGAAAGTTCGGTCACCTCCTAAGTGACAGGACATATTTACACCTAATAGGCGCCACTTCCTGGCAGATGCTTTCACTGCCCACCTGCCCCATAGGCCAACTAAGCCAGAATAACCCAGGACGTGAAGGGAAACGGCGAACGTGTCCCCACCACTGGTGTCAGCGCAGACACGCAGGGAGCCGGCAGCACAAGCAGAGACTGACGCTGAGAACTGGGAGTTGCTCTGGGGGTGTCACTCACGTGGAACAGAGCAGCACAGCGGACAGGCAAAGCTGAACCAGAGAGCCCCAGACCTCTGACTGCAAACTGAGGCCAGCAGAGGGGCGGGGCGCCTGGAGCTCAGAGAAGGGCGGGGGCCACGGTGGGGGCTACGCGCCTTGGTGGGGGTGCGGTGCGCTCACACATCCGAGGAGCTGTGAACCCCGCCCCCGGTCAGACACCGCTGTGAATGACTCCTCAACAGAGAAGCAGCACGACAGTAAGTGAATAAATTGGTGACTCAGTTGAATAGTTTTTCCTGCAATTGACCTTGATGAAACCTGCCCTTGGAACAGGAAGACCTGACTGGAGTTCAGCAGAGCTGGAAGCCAGGCAGAGTGCGATCTGTCAAGACAGCTAAGACAGCTGTCCGCTGTATTAAACACAGCGCTGTGCGCGGGGCAGAGGGCTGAAGCCGGCGTCCTGAGCCTGCAGCGTCGTCAGGAGCGGCAGCGTGAGCAGGGGCCCGCGGGAGCAGTGCAGTCCATCCAGCCCGAGGCCAGGCACTCAGGGCAGGCCCAGGGTTGCAGGCCCGAGGCGGGCGCTGGCTTGCACCTGGCACCGGAGGCACGAGGGACCCCCACCACCTACCTTGATACCCACTGGAGCTGAACACGGTCGCCAGGCTCTGCAAGGCCTTCCCGATCTTCTGATACTCCTTGGGCAACGCTGGAGAGAAAGAAAGACGCTGTGACTGATCCCTGAGCAAATACAATGGGAGGCAACAGGGTTCCCTGGGGTTCTACAGTGGTCAGTTTTAGAAGGAGAGAGGTTTGAAGGGATTCAAAATAGTCTGTACCTTTAAATGAAATGATTAGTCTTAAAAAACTAATTCTTTAGGCCCTCCCTCGTGGCACAACAGGTTAAAGTGCAGCACTAGGCAGATAGCTGCAACAGCTTCAGCATGAGTTCGATCCCCGGCCAGGGAGTGACCCACAGGGCACGGCAGACCTCTCCTGACCCGCCCGCTGCTCCCCTCAACAGTGTGCCTTAGTAGATCTGCCTGTTCTGCTCCCACTGTCTCGGGTAAATCCTCTCACTGCCCCTGGAACTCCGGCCTGTACCCCCGATCTGTATGCATGAATAAATACATCTTAAAAAAATTTTTTTTGTTAATTGACCTCTCAACTCATGGTGAACACGATGACAGAGCAGCAGGGCCACCGCCCACTCGTCCTCCAGATGACACCGCCAGGCAGTGCAGCGAGGGAGCCCCTCCACACGCCACTGGCCCTCCAGGACCTCTGACCTCCACACACCCCGACCCCACGCACCCAGACACCCACATGGCCCCCAGCTCCGTCTTGTGCATCAGGAAGACAAATGACTTGCTCGGGGAGGGTCGTCTGGCCAAACTCTGGTGGCGCCGACGCTTCCGAGTGCAGGGACGCTGCTTCCCTGCTACCTTTCCTATGTGGCAACGACTGTGGCCAAAACCTGTACCGAAGGTGAACTGGCGGAGCAAACGTGGCAGTAGGCTTCACAGGTCCAAAGGGGCAGGATTCTGGCTTGCCCGTCTACAACAAGGCCAGCTAAGTGACCTCTCAGGGCCACCCTAGTGGTTCCGGGTTCCTGAGCAAGGGCCAGGCCCCAGGTGGTGGCCCAAGTCTCACAGCTGGGCCCTGAACCGTTCCTACCCCGGACAACAGAGCTGCGCAGTCCTGGCGAGCACGGGGGACGCAGCTCAGCGGGACGGCAGTGGCCAGAGGGACGGCGGCAGGGCACCCGCGCCGGGCCTGGGCCTAGAGGGGAAGCCACGGCCTTCAGCGGGACGCCCCGGGGGGCCTGTCTCATGCGTTGCCTGCTACGGCCACACCGTTTCCCTGACGATCAGGATTTTGGTCCGCGCACTTCTCACCGCGTGGGCGCAGAAGAAAGAGCAACATCACAGGGCGGCGAGCTCCCACAGCCAAGGGTGCGGCGGCCACAGGCCCAAGCCGCGGGGTGCGGTGCCCGGGCTGCTGGGGCAGGTTCCCGCGCCGCCTGGTGGGCTGAGCGTGAGGCTCCTCAGAGGGCTCTGGCCTCTGCGCCCCGCGCCCTCCCCGCGCCCCGCCCCAGGCCCGGAGGAGGATGCTTACGGCCAGTGCAGCGCTTCCAGTGCTCCTGCCCCACGGTGAGCAGCTCCTTCACGCCGTCGTCCATGGCCCTGGTGAACTTGCCCACGGCGTCACACTTCTGCTCTCTGGGGGCCAAAGCACAGACGCCAAGTCCACGCGACTGCCCCCTAAGGGCTGGCGCTCGGCGCAGAGGTGCGCGCACCCGGGCTCTGCCTCTGACTGACCGGTCTCTAAAACGGGCCTTTCAGCAGCTATTTAACGCCTGTTGATATTCTGACTCCGCTTCCCTTGCGTTATGAATTTTAACAAAATTTATTCTAAAGCAAGTCGAGTCATCACTTCCTGAATACGGTTAGAGAAATTCCACAGAATCCACAGCAGAGCAGCAGGGCCTGATGCTGCCCCAAGGAGCACCCTAAGGCTGAGAGGAGCCCGAACCCCCAGGGGCAGGTGTGGGGAGGCGACCCCTGACCTGCGAAAACCACGCAATATTCTGTTCAAACGCAAAAGTCGGATTATGTTGTAATACAGAACTGTGAGGTCATTGGCATTAAAATGGGCAGTTTTTCTTCGCGAGGGGCGCAGGGCTGGGACGCCTGTAAGTCAGGGCAAACGCTGGTGGCTCCTGGGGAGCTGGGCGGAAGCGGGGCTTTATTCTTATCTATAGTTTTGAGAACATGGAAATAATTATTTTGTTATGAAAAACCCTTCTTCAAAAAATTCTTAGTCCTTATATAGGAAAGGAAAGACACCAAGTTTTCAGCCAATCTACATTAAAAAACCAAAGGCCTAGAAAGGCCAACATGCAGGTCAGGGACGCTGCCTTCAAGCTGGCCGCTCCAGGTGACGTCCCCTGCAGACGGGGCGTGGGTTGGCCAGAGGGTGCGCTGGGGCACGTCCAGCTGGTGGCGCCCGCTGCCGCTCCGCACCCTTGGGGAAGCCGCTCCCCACTCTGCGCCAAGCTTGCATCACTGACTTCAGGAATTGGGCCCAGGCTTGTGTTTGGCAGAAAGACGCTGTCGTTCAACCAACACCCCCCACTCTCAGGAGACGCTGTCTCTGAGGTCACAGTGGCCAACCGGTAGCGCCGGAGCGGCCAGGGCTTGTGGACAGTCCAGCCGAAGCGCTTACATTTCTATTAAGTCCAGGTCAGGCGCCTCTGGCTCCATGGTAGAAAACACCATCACGCCCACCAGCTCGTCCTTCTCGGCCTTCCGCTTGCCGGTTTTCCATTCCTGCGAAGGAACGGAACGTTAGCACCCCCGAGCAGCATCAAGCTGTTGCCCCGCACCCGCCACGGCGCTGGCAACAGCACGCGATCTCACTTCCAGGGAGCCGCAGGTCTCAGGGGGCCCAGCACTGCCTCGGGCGCCGAAGCGTTGCTCACGCGCCCCTCGGGGGCCCACCGAGACACGCTGCAGCGGAGCGGTTGACAGAGCGCCTCAAATGTTTAGGCTGTTTTCTAAAAAAGGTACAAACTTTTATGAACTGTAACAGGAACTAACAGTACGAGCTATTCATTACCAGCACTACCGCACAGCACACATGCACGCAGGTGCCCACGAAATGTGCCCGCTCACCACTCCCGGGAACGCCCCCAGGCTGAGAAGAGCACGTGGCTCCCGGCATCCCCCACCCGCCACTGCCCACAGCTCCACCAGTCACGACACTTTGCCAATCGTGTTTATCTGCTGTCCTCCACCCCCCTTTTCTTCTCTTGCTTATCTTAACGGAAATCTCAGGTGTAGTGTCACTTCACCTGTAAATACTTCATTGTGTGTCTTGAACAGGTAAGGTGATGTTTTAGAAACCCAACCCAATACCAGAGTCAACAGCATACTGTGGGAGGGGTGGCCACAGCTCAGCCCCGCTCCGTGCCACCCGGTGACTGTCCTTCGCCGCCGTGCGGGCACGTGTCCATCAGAGGCCGAGTGTCAGTCTGGCCGCCCCTTACCTCAGCACCAGCCTCTGGAGTGCAGCTCAGAGCCAGGCTGGACCTCCCGGGGAGCCTCCTCCTACTTTGTTCCTTTCCCAGAGTCAGCTGGCCCTTCTCACGCTCTGTGTGTGATCCGCAACACGGGTCGGTGGTCGGGAAAGTTTACTTTGCACTCTTTGGTGCATTCTCCTGAGTTTATTCCTAGATTACTGATATTTTTATGCTATTGTAAACGAGCGTTTAGCCTTTCATTTTTGTTTATGGTTGATGTAATTACCTCTGATAGTTTCCCATAGATTCTGGGATTCTTTATATACCTATGTGAGCTCCTCAGAGTCAGAGTTTAGTGATTACCAGGTTTTGCTCTGCTATTTGGCAGGTGAGGAAATTGTGACCCAAAGAGATCAGAGATAGAAACAGAGCTGAGACCAGAACTCAAGCACCTGGCACTGAACACTTTCTTCTCTTCTTTCGAAGCACCAATTCTGGATATATTACTTTTAATAACATTTTCAAAGAACACACCACTGAAGAGTGCGTTCCAGATCAAGGTTATGGTGGACAAACTGAGGGAGCCCCCTAGCGAGGGTCCCCAGATACTTTTCTAAGAGCAAAGTCACAAAATTTATTCACTGAAACTTCCTACCGGACCTAGCCTCACAAACTGAAAGCCCACAACACACTGCGCCTGGACGCTACCTCCCAACGGCCAAGGGCCGTTTCTACAGCGCCCTGCGAGGCCAGACCGCCCCACCATCGCCGACACCCACAGCACATCCCAGTGAGCCTGCCACTTCCGGAAATAAGCAGGCACTGGAAGTAAGGCCAATACCCTGCTCCGCGAACACCCACAGTGCGCTGACACGTAAGGCTGTGTGAATGGCCTACTCTGGTCAGGGAAAACCACCAGTCAGCCAATCTCCATTTGAAAGTTCCCACCAGTCTGTAAATTCTATTATACAATAACACGTGAACTTCACTTCATGACATTTCTCTAGCACTGTAACTTATTTCCCATCTGCTGTCGGCATCTGACCTCACCTGCACGCCTACCTGTTAGATTATTCTCTAGAATACCCAATACTTGTACGGGAGGCATGATGGGGAAAACATGCCCAGGGAGCAAGCGGCTACAACGAAGACTCACGGAAGAGCGTTCTGAGCGAGAACTATGCTAACAAGGCAAGGAGATGCCAGTCGCCCACTTTTCCTGGATTTGCAAAAACAGAACAGATGAGCAGCAGGATGACGGGCCAGGGCGGGC
>NW_004567102.1:85827226-85864907 GCF_000260355.1 Condylura cristata | reverse complement strand
ACGGTCCAATGCCAGCTCTGCTTTGCCTCCATGGCACGGTCGCGCCGGCGGCGCAAGTGCGGGGCCGGCTCATTGGCCCCGGCGCCCACTCACACGACCATCGCCCGCAGCGTTGCGGGACAGGAGCGTCTGTCCTGCTTCTGACAGTATCTAGGGAAATTCCCCAGCTAGCACATTTCCCGCTGAGCTGGGCCAGCCCGTCCTGGGGTGGGAGATTGGGGGGTGGGTGGGCCGCTGGCGAGCAGCACCAGCGCCCCGGGGTTCGGGCCCACCCCTGTTGTCTTTGAATAAAACAATCAGGGAAGCAATGGAAAGCCTTTCAGGTATAAACCGGGGGTGAACGAGCAGTTCTCAGTAGCCTCTAAGACTAGTGTAATAAAATACTGTACCTTTTCATCTCGGAAACTTAGAAATTGCTGGAAAACCTCGCTTTCTGAGATCACGGGATGACGGCACATCCTGCTCATCCACGCCTGCAGCCTCTCCATGCGCATTTTGATAAACTCCTCTTCAAAGCGACCTGCAGAGATGCCAGAGTGTCAGCGGTGGGGGGGGGGATAGGCCCTGGAATTCCCACCTGGGCAAGCCCCTGTGACCGAGCAATCACGGCCCTGAGAGGTCACCTCAAGGGTCCTTAAGGCACTTGACAAATATTTTCCCTCGATATGAAAACCTTTCTTATAAAATAACATTAAACCAATTCCTGTGTGACTGTATGAAGCCCTATAAGCTAGAAAGAATGAATTGAAATTTAGTAAGTAACTCTTACAAAGCACATGGAATTCCTGTGTGTCTCAATGCAATACAATCTCAGATGCACATCTGAATTTAGTTTATTAAAGGCAATTCAGGACTAAACTTCTGTCCATTTGGTTTAATCTACAGCTAAAAACACAAAAAGCAGTTTTTCTATAGATATGGTGTGGAAGCTGCTATCTCAGAACTTACGACCATCCTGAAACAGCTCAGTGAGAGATATTTCCATTTTAAAAGGGGAAAACTAGTCAATTAAGCCTGCCACATCATACATGACACAACACTGCAACTATTAAGCCTGACTGAACAAAACTGCCATCATGCAAAGGTTCCAGAGACGGCGATTCCGGCTGCAGCCAGGGGAGACGACTGCTCCGTCGAAGGCCGCGGGCTTCAGGAGAGGGCAGTGGAACGCGGCTCGGCCTGCAGTGGGCTGCTCCCCCCAAACGCGGGGAGCTTGCTGAGGAGGAGCAAGCTTCCCCGTGAGGCTCGGCTCCCTTGCTCTGGGGACCCCGGACCCCTGCAGCCAGCGGCAGGTGGAGTCAGGGGCCCAGCGGAGGCTGTGTGCAGAAACACTGAGACAGGGCGAGGCGGGGGCGCCGCACCCTCCCAGCCAGCTCGGGCAGGCGGCAAACACGCTCAAGGGAAACAAAGGGCCCCTGCAGGAAAAAGCCAAAGCTAGCCTGAAACGGCACCGTCACGCGGCACGCGCCCCCACAGGCGGAAGCACGGCAGAGGCCAGAGCCTGCCTGGGCGAGGTGGGGCGGCACATCCCCTAGCCAGGAGGAGGGGTGAGCTTCGGAGGCCAGGCTTCAAAGCAGACAGCCCTCGCTGAGCTCAGGGAGACAGGCTTCTGCGATTTAGGCAGGCAAGGTGTTTACACACACAACCCAGAAACGTCGACCTTCAGTGAAGAAAAACCAGACTCCAGAGATGCTAAAAAATTTTCTCTAAAATGTTTAATTTTCAAGAAAAAAAGAAAAGAAGAACTGACCCAAACGGAGGGAGGAAAAGGCAGTAACAGTCACGATCTCTAAGTGTCCCCAGATGCTGAGCTTGGCAGACAAACACAGCAGCGCACAAAGCAGCTTTCAGGACCATGTTCCCAGAGCTAAAGTGAGCCATATTTTAGAAAATTAAAAATAAGACAAGACATTACAAATACAGATTCTCCAGGCAGCAGAAGTTACTTATTTTGTTTATAAGAACTGGGGTGTAGGCCAGAGGTGTGGGGGGGTGAGAGGATCTACTCTGGCTGTTGCTGCATAGCACTGAGACTTAACCCCCAGGCCACCAAGGAGGCCCAAGGAGACAGTGACATACCTATATAAATCAAATGGGTCTCCCTGCTGGTGACAAGCTAAGGCCAGCCTCTGCGACGCCGGGGAGCCGGCCCACACGGCACGGCAGACCTCGCCTGTTCTGCCTGCTGCTTCTCTAGCCTATACCTCAGTTCTCATATGTATACATAAATATATCTTTTTTAAAAAGGAGAAATCAGCCAAATTACAGGGAGAAATGAAGAACAGCAGACATACGTGGGCTACTATGCTCCTGAAACCTCTAAGTTTAGGGAAGTTACAAATACAAGGTCAACACATGAAATCAGTTTTAGCTCTAGATGCAACAAACAACTGGAAATCAGAAACTAAAAAACAGTGTATGTCAGCTACAGCACAGCTCCCCACTAAATCCTAACAGCAGACGTGCAGGTCTGTTATGAGAAAGACAGGCCACACCTGGGTAGTGCGAAATCACACCACCGAACAGAGGATTTAACCAGAAAATAGAAAGATCCTCAAAATTCAACCACAACAGAAAACCTGATACAAAATGGTCAGAAAGTCTGTGGCTGAAAATGAGCACGTGAAAATACGCTTGAGGCCACTGGTTGCTGGGGACACGCACAGTAAAACCAAGACGAGATTAATACTACACACCTGTGAGGACTGTTGAACTAAAGGAAACAGACACATGGAAGTGTGAGTGAGGGTGGGAGCCCCTGCCCCTCATCCATGCTGGCGGGGACCCTAAAGTGGCCCAGCCTCTGTGGATAAGTCTAACAATTTCTTAAACATCAAACTCTGGCGGCCAAGAACGCGCCAGCACGTCCCAGGGACACGCTGAGAGAGGAAGAGTCACAGAGCAGGTCTGCCAGGCGAGACTCTGCTGCCCGGCGAGCAGCCCTGTTGCTCCGCATCAGCAGCAGTGAGCAGCATGACCGCTGCATGACAGCGGCAGGAGGAGCAGGGCCCAGGGGACAGAGGGTCATCAGCCTCACGGGGCGCGAGAGGGGCCATGTCGGCCACACCCACAGGGAGGCCTTCCGTGCAGGTGCTCAGTGTGATTCCCGAGCTGCTCCAGACCGCCTCAGGCCAAGGCCACACAGTCAGTCCAGGGCCCCCTTGGCCCCGGCTGCCTCGTGGTGTCGGCCATTGTCTCAAGTGGTCACGCAGGAGGCCTCATCCCGTCCTGCACACACTCACGGGTGCACAGAGACCCTCAAGTGGTAGAGTCCACATCAAATGAATGTTTGTACACCTACCCTGTGACCCAGTCAGTCCACTCCTAGGTAGTGACCCATAAAAATTTTGTTCATACAAAGTTGCACATGTCAAAGTTTACAGAATCTCTCTTTATAATCACCCCAAACTGGAAACCCGAATGTCTGTCAAATACTGAACACACACGCAAACGTGGTGTGCCCCATACACTGGGCGCCTCGGCCGTGAAGTGAAGGACAGTGCAGGCATCTAAACTGCATTGTGCTAAGTCAAGAAGCCGGACTGGAAAGGCCATGCACTGCACACTTTCACTCACAGGGACACCCCGAAAAAGGCCCAAGTACAGAGAAAACCGTTGCTGCCTGGGTCACAGCGGGGCGGAGGGCTGACTGCAAAGGGTTCGCACAGGGAGTTCCCGGAGGGGTGGGGCGCCTGCCTCCCGGCAGTTGCCAGACCCTTACCACTGTCCGCTCAGGGAGATAATTCACTGTGTGCAAGTGAAGGACCAGCCTGAACTTCCCGTCAGAAGTCATGAGTACACACGAGCACAATGTCTTTGAGTAAGAGGATCACGGGCCCACATGCCAGGCAAAGGTTACGCGTGGCCATGTCCCTGGTCGGCAGCTCAGGCCAGCTGGGTGGGAGGCCTGGCCTCTGCGTGTACAGGCAGAGACGGCGCTCTCGCTGATGGCCACATGGAGACACTCGTCCCTTGGAAGAGCTGCCACCTGGCGGACAGAAAAGACCCCGCGAGTCAGCGCCGTCCCTCCGGCTGCGAGGGATCACACCGGAAGTCTATGACCCACCCACCGGTTCCTACAAATGGCGATTGTTGGTCTCCCTGAACTTTTTTGACACAGCAGGTTTATTTCCAAACCAACTTCAGGTTTTTGGTTTTTGCAAGGCTCCAAAGAGCCTGGAAACTGTGGGAAGGAGGGATTTTCATTTCCCCATTTTCAGTGAACCTCACTGAGGTTCTTACCAACTCTTGGCTTCCAGCCAGGAATAAAGGCAGTCCTTCAATATCAGTGCACAAAGAGCAAAATCTATGCACAAACCACGCCGACCGAGACTCTCCGGGCCTGATTACCGAGTCCACAGTCGTGGCACGACATCACCTCCTTGGGGTTCTGTGTGCCCGCTCTGGGCTTACATAACCATCACCTGCGGCCCCGCGAGCAGGGGCCAACGAGGGCAGGGGATAAAGTGGCCTCTGTGCGGCGCGGGCTGGGCACGAGTCCCAGTCTGTGAATCAAGCGCGACTTTCTTTGCCGAGGGGCTGCTGCTTCCTTGCTTTTCTGTGCCATCGCCCTGGCTTCAGGCCTCAATTTAAAAAATCAAGAAAAGCCAACAACGAAGGACAGAAGCAGAACTGTGATCTATGAGGCTTTACACGCCCGAGTGCCCTGACTCAGAACGACAGTGGGGAAACCCGAGAAGCCCCACAGCCTGTGTCGTGCCAGTCAAGTCGCCGAGGATACGCCAAACTTGGGAACAGATGAAAACGCGGAATATGGAGCGGAGCGGAGCTGCAAATGAGTTTTTGTGGAAAGAAATCTACAATCTTCGAAGCAAGCTGTGATCAAAGCGACATGAATGACAGACGGGAGGCGCTCGAGGAAGGGAGCGCAGGGGCCAGCCCCCGACCCCCGCCCGGGAGGGGTGAGCAGCCCCCTGCTCTCCATGCTGCTACGGTGACTTCAAGGTGTTGGAGTTTTCAAAATAACATCAAATGAAAACATGACTTAAAGTGTCATGGAGAATGACGTCCTTACTCTGAGGCTGCCCATTCGGGCACGAGGGCAGCCTGAGCGCTTATATGACCGTCGCTTTTAGCAGTCAGAGCTGAGCCCGCACACGTGACCCCTGCAGGGGGCAGATGGCACATAGTCTCTCAGGCATCACTCGGGGTGCACAACTTTATTGCCATTGTAGGCTATCTGGATCTGGAGCATCCCGTGAAAAGTCACGTTTCTTTTACAGGAGAGGGTGAGTGATACAATTATAGTGGGTTCTCTCGCGTTCATGATATGTACACAAAGTTCTCTGTAACATTCCCGCGAGGCACCGAGGCTGACTTCTGAGCCCACTGCAGTGTGGAGCCAACACAGCCACACACCCGGCCCCGGGAAGCAGGGGAGAGGCGCTGCCACCTGACGGCCATGAGGACACACATGTCACCCTGAGTCCAGCGTCACACACTCACCTGTGACCTGCTTATCTGGAAGAGAAGGGATTGGAATGGCAGACCCGAACTTAACCAGGAGACGCTCATATAGCCAGTCAAAGTGCTTATACCGGTGGTTTACGGATCGATTAGTGTTCTACGAAACAAGGGGAAATGAGAGAGTTATCAAGGCCAGTTCCAGAAAAGGAAGAAAAATGCAAACTGCAGCTAATGATACAAGCACGATTCTGTTTTTGTGCCTTGGATACTCACAGTGGGAGTTAGCTGATACTCAATATAGCTCTTCAGACCGTACATCTTGGAGCCTTTCTTGGGATCTGCTACCAAACAATCAAACGTAGAGGCAGGATAAACCCACATCGGGCCGTAATCGCCAATCTACACAGCATTCCGGGGAGAGACACTTTGGTTACACGAGGAACAGTAAATAGAACTGATGTGAGGTACCTGAAGGAGTCTTTCCAGAACTGAAGAGAAATGCTCTGGAGGCCCCGGCTCTGGACAGCGGCACAAACGCTGCTCTGCTGTGGCCGGCTCCCGGGGCAGCGTGGCCTGCACGGCCGCACCCTCTGGGGGAGGCCGGCTGGCACACAGCTCCTCCCCAGCCTGGTCTAGCCTGGCTGGCATGGTCATAACAAGAAGGGCTTTTAAAAGTTCCAACTCTCATGGATCTGCAGTAAAACGCAAAAATATACTCTGACGGCTCAACAATGCCTCCCAGTTTCGTGAACTCTTCATTTTCTGAACACTTGGTCCTAATTTAAGGTAGAAGGAGGGAGGGAGAGGAGGGGTGGGCTGTGAAAATCTGGGGGTCAGTGGGTCAGGAAGGTAACTGGGACCCAGAGAATTTTAATGCTGGGACAAGAGGTGGTGCGACTGTGGCCGCTAGAAGGGTGCCCGGGTGGGAAACGCTCTTAAAGCTGCAGAGGTGGCATCTCTGCGAGGCTCTGGGGACCTTCCTCCAGGGCCTCGCCAGGCGAGGAAGCTGATCCAGCTTCCTGATGGCCATGGTCCACATTCTGTTAGTGGGTAGGGTTTCTGTGCCTCTTACTCTCCTTTTCTGAAGCTCAGTGACCTTCTCCAGTTTTCTCTCCCATGAAATAGGCCCACAGGGCGCGTGGGCCCAGCTTTCTCTCAGACTTAAACCACAGGTCCCTCAGCTCTGGGTCACCATGCTCACGCCTGAGACAGAGTCCCCCGGGGGGACCGAAGGGCAGGCTCATGGCTTTTAATTCTGTGGGGTTTTAAATTTAGTGGAAAGAACAATGATATAGGCCCAGGAATTTTTTTAAGTCTGAAAAAAGAAAAAAATTAAATCTCCAACCACTCAGAAGATAATTTTCCCAACTCTGCTTTGAGGGAACGGGGGCAAAAGGGCTGCTGCTCTGTCTGGAAGTTTCGAGGATTTCAAGCTCTTCGAAGATGTAGACAAGTAACAGAAAGTGTCCACTATCGCCCCTGCAGCTTCGCCCAGTCTCCAGAATGTGGGGCTGCAGATGCCCTTCTGCCTGAGTCCACGTGATCACGCTCCAGGCGTCTGCCCTCGTCTGGAGGCACAGGCCAGCTCCACAGTCAGGAGACAGCCACAGCCTTGCCACCAGAGGGTCATCTGGGGGCGCTCAGACACCCGTCAATAAAACAATCGGGAGACACCAGAGCACCTGTCTCATGCCAGACGCCCCTGTGGCGTCACTAGTCCGGCTATCTGTGGTCCTCCTTGTGCCAGCTGACTGCGGGAGGAAGGCCGAGAATGCCCACAGAGCCTGTCTTCCACATGGGCAGCGGCCTCAACATTCGAATGGGGTTTATTAGCTAAATGTATCTTGTAAAAAGTACTTGATGACGCTGTAGAGGAGTACATTTAGTACAGAATATAGAGTATGGTTCGGTTACTAATATTCTGGAAGATAAAATATAGAATGCAAGGCAATACCATGACAAGCAGCAACATATGCGCTTTAGTCCTCTTAAAATACTAACACTGGCCCTCCCTGGGTGCGGGGCGGGTTAAAGCGCAGCACTGGGAAGCTAAAGCCACTTCAGCATGAGTTTGATCCCTACCCCAGAGGTGACCCACAGGGCGCGGCAGACCTCCCCTGACCGGCCCGCTGCTCCCCTCAGCAGTGTACTTCGTCGCTCTGCGAGTTCTGCTCCCCACTCTGGTGAATCCTCCCACTGCCCCTGCACCTCTGGCCTGCACCCCAATTCTGTACGTATAAATAAAAAAATCTTTAAAAAATATATACTAACACCTACTGTCAGTCACGTGGAGCAAGAACTGTTGAAAAGCACTTTCCAGCTTTAAGGTATTATAAGAGAGCCTGATGAGAAACAAAGCAAACAAATTAAAATGAAAAAAACTTACCATGATGGGAATTCTCTCTTTGGGCTTTACTAGCTGCTTGGCCAACAAATACTGCTCTGTTCCAGGTTTTGCGAATCCAGGGAACCTAGCCATGAAGATACATGCTTGTGAGCAGTGTCGTCTTCTCCTTGTAAGAATTCTGTCACCTCTACACTTATTTAACACCAGCTTTCACCTTGTTCGCTCTTTCGGGTGTAGGAGAACTAGGAAACTCTGGTAAATGAAACTTAGTGTAATCAGATCATTCAGCGGCCGATCCATCCCTTCACTGAACTGCCTGGTGAGAGTTTACCTCCAGGATATGTGATGTTTACAGGTGCTCTCTTGGCCTAACGGATCTGGAACACCTACCACCACAAATGTGAGGAGTGGGCCCGAGCAGCTGGCTCTGGGAAAGCGTCGGGCACAGGGCTCGAGTGGCCCCCAGGTGACCACCACATGTGGCATCTGTGCCACACTCAAGCTGCCACTCAACACCTCCCTCCCGGAGGCCACAGGTCTGGCCAGTGTCCTTTGGAACTGCAGTCAGAACCAGCTTATGAGACATCAGAAAAACCATCGTCCTTAGCAAAGAGACCCAAAGGGTTATAACAAGCCTGACCACCTCTAGAAATCAAATCTACATGCAAAGGAAACAAAATTGGAGAAAAGCTGGAATAGCAAGTGGCCAGCCAAATGGCTACTTCTAAAGAAGTTTTGGGTTTTAGTATTTTTCTTGATACACAAGGAACATTTTAGAAAGCAAAATACCTAAAATAGAAAACCAGATATTTTTCCTACCAACCCCCCCTCCAACACACACACCTGCTGCATCTAGTTTCATTCATATCCTCAATTGAAGGCCAACGTAGCACTTGTTTCCTCGCTCCTTGACGGCCTCCTCACCGCCTTCCTTTGGGCGCGGCAGACGCACGCACGAGGAGCTGCCCCACAGGCCTCACGAGCGGCTAGCTTGGGGCCTTTCAACAAGCCTACACCTCTGGCTGGAAGTGCTAAGGGAAACTGTGGGGCTTTCCAAGGCCTCCAGCGGCCTGGAGCTGAGCAGAGGCCGGGCCTCGCCCTTCTGAGGTGTCCCCTGAGTGCAGCAAACTCCAGGGTTGAGAGGCACTCGATGAACAAAATCCCAAGAGCAGTGCAATTTATTAATTCTCTGAGTCTTATCAAGGTGGAGTCTTGCAATGCTTCAATTTCTGATCTCCTTTTCAGTATGTGACTCATGTTAGTGACTGAAAATCAGCTGTTACAGAAAATGGATTAACTGCTGAAAAATATCAACACTTTAAATGTTTTTCTAAGCGTCACAGGTGTGAGTCACTTCTGCCGTGGGCTGGAGTGGAACTGAAACCCACGGGTCCAGCTGGCCGCACAGACACCGCCCTCTAGGCTGATGCGATCTCAGCCCGCGCTGAAGTTTTGCAGCAGAAAGAATTCTTTAGTAGAGCCAACCTTCACTGGAGGGGTGAGGAGAATAAGGTTCAAGCAGGTCCTCCCATTTCCCCTGGTGGAGCAGCTGGGCACAGGCCACGAAGCCAGGCCTGGCACCTCAGGACCTCACCCTGGGCAGCCCCAAAGCTCCAGTCACTGACGTTCCTAGTCTCTACTTCCTTTTTCCATGCTGGGGCTAAGAGGCTTGCTCCATTTAAAGGGGTTTTAAATCTATTTTATATTGAGGCTTGAAGATCTGAGAGTTAAATACTTGCATACTGAGAACCTCAAATCTTTAAGAAAAAGGACACTGTCAACCTGAGTATTCCAGGTGCAACTGAGCCTGGACACACAATGGAAGGAAGCAGGGAGAGGCTGAAAAATGAGGCTGAGGCAGCTGGGTGTGTGCAGGCCAGAGGCTTTCCAGACAGACTGGCATTCTTTGATACCTGCTTTGATTCCGGAATTTGGAACACTAACAACTCGTATTTTTAGTAATTTTAATACTACTGTGAGAAGAGAACTGGCAGGTTCTCGAGGATGCCATGAACACTGATGCTGCCTCCTCAAAGCTACCCTGGTGTAAACCACAGGCTCACTGGGGCTCTCCACCGGCGGCTCTGTCCTGTTAAGCAGTCATCTCTAAGTGCTGTCAAAAACACCCTGGCATCTGCAAATACTGTTAAAGGCATTTTTTGAAACCAAAGTGGAACGAAGCCTTAAGCCACGAGCACAGCTGCTGAGCGCCGGGAGAACGGGGCCCTGGGGCAGGCCGGGCTGCAGCCTGACCAGTGTATTCTAGCACCTGTGAGCCCAGGCAGCTCTGAGCTTCAGGTTTTTCCACAGTGAACAGAGACTGTAGCTACCATGAGGGGCCATGAAGTCACAGGAGAAAGCACGCGACCTCCCGGCACAAGGCCTGGCACAAGGCAAGAGCCCAATCAACACTAAGACATCTGAGCGCCAGCCAGAGCGTGCGAGCCCCCTCCACGCCACCGCTCGCCGTCCGTCACCACCAGCTTCCCTGCAATGAAATCTTAAAGCATCATGGAGTCGATAAAGGCATCATCAAAAGCTGTCCGGCAGATTGTTTGAGAGCTGCTATCTCACGTTACGGTGGAAGAGTAACCTAAATCCGCGCCCCAGCTACATTCAAGAGGGGCGCAGCCATACCCCCGCCAACTCCCACGCACTTGTTCAGCGGCAGCTTCATGGACGAGGTGCCGGCCCGGCTGTTCCCCCGCTGAGCGCCACCCGCCTCGGCAGAGTCTGCGTCCTTGAAGTAGGGGGAGGGCGACTTGGGGTCGTCCCAGTCTTCGTCCCAGTCGTCGTCATCGCCGGTCGCTGGAGGCGGACAGGTTGAAAGCAGTGACTTGTTTGCTGACGGCCTCGGCTCGCAACCAGACAGCAGACGGGCAAGGGAGCAGTGCGGGCGTGAGCCCTGAAATCAGGGAGCTGGGGGAGCTCGGGGGGCGACAGCTGTGAGGGGACCTGGGTGAGGAGAAGGTGGCGGGAAGGAAGGAAGGAAGCAGCAAGCTGGGGCGAGGGGGCGGGCGGGCGGGCGGCCTGAGGCGCAGAGGGGCCTTGACAAGAAACAATGACAGGCCGCCAGCTTTTCATCTGATTTCAGAGCAGATATCAATTTCTTGACTTCTGAATTGTTTCCCCTTCTCTGCACTGCTCTTCTGCCTAGGTTTTCCTGGGAATAGCTCTCAAGACAGGGAGCTGAGGAAAGGCAGCTAACTCAGAGGTCATGGGCCAGTGGGCAAAGACGCAAATCCGTGCACCAGGTTAAAGCGCAGGACTACGAGGCTCTCCACAGCCACTGCAGCAGGAGCTGGGGCCCCACCCTGAGTGACCCACGGGGTGCAGCAGACTCTGTCTCCCGCTGCTCCCCTCAACAGTGCGCTTCATCGATCTGCCTATTCTGCTCCCTGCTCTGTCTGGTGGATCCTCTCACCCCCAACACCTCTGTCCTGTACCCCAGCCCTGTATGCATAAATAAGTAAATCTAAAAAAAACTAGAAGCACATTTGATCTGCAAGCACATTTTTGGGGTCTCAGGTTTTAAACAGATGTGCTCACAGCTACAGTTTGCAATGGGAGGATGAACAAATCAAGCTGTCTGGGCTCCCTGTGCTGTGGCCAGGCCAGAAGGGCCGCCCTTTGGCCCTCCACTGTCTGGCTCAGCCCCAGAATGTAGGGGCTGGAGGGGTTTGCGGGGGGGGGGGGTTCAGAAGGTCCACCGCCTCATTTAGATGCAGGAGGGGAGGTTGCTGTGTGCATGAGAGCGAGCGCAGCTCCGGGAGAGGCCACCCTGACCTCTGAGGGCCTCCCAGGAGAGCCTGCCTCACCTGGTCCTTGGTAGGCCTGGGGGTGGCCGAAGGCTGCGTCCCAGTTGTTGGAAGTGTTCCTCTGGGCGGCCGTCCCCTCCGGCCTGGCCCCCCAGCTGTCCGAGCCGTCCCAGTTCCCGGGCTTGGCTGCATTCCACGCCGACCAGGGGTCACTGCCCCCGCTGACCTGTCATCAGGGGTAAAAAGAGAAAATGTTTGTGACTTTAGGAAGTGTCACTCAATTCTCTAAGAATCATATGACAAATACAGGAGGGTGCCGAGAGGTTGGCCACAGATTTAAAGGACTTAAAATCAAGTAATAAAATGGTACAGACACGCAGATGGACACTGATGTTTTGCCAACATCTCCGGAAGTTTAGAGCCAGCAGCACACTGGGGTGCGTGGCTCCCTCCCGCCTGCTCCCCAAGGGACCGAGCCCCAGGGGTGCCAGCGTTCCCTCCTGCTGAAATACCTGACCTGCGGGGCCTTGGGGCTCCCACCGTCACCTCCTTCCCCTTAACACATATTTCAGAGGCTCCAAGTGGATGGATACCAATGAAAAAGTACACTTTTTACTAAAAAAAAAAAAAAAATCCTGACAGAATAAAAGGTACTTTGGCTGTTTTGTGTATGTGTTTTTTTTCCCCTGGAACATTCCCTCTCTTGCTGTAGCCTGCATCCTGTTGGCAAATCTTTACAAACATGACCAATTGGAAATCTCCTCTTTTATCACTGACTCTTTAGTCCCCCTTTTGCCAACCTCTGGGGACCTCCCTGTTACATCACAACTACCAAGTGGCTCACACAGCCTGCCACGTTCTGCCTCCCTCTGAACACGCCCTTCCCACGCCTGGGCCTGGGCCCGACCCCTCTGCTCTCGACCCCAGGAGCCCTGTCCCTTCAGCTGCGCCTGCCCGTCACCTCTGCTCCCACACCAGCTCCAGACCCCCGGGGTGGTGCCATCTTTCATTTCTCTTCCTTCCGTCCTTTTATGGCACCAAACCCCTCAGCCGCATGTAATCAGAGACCCCAGGCCCCAGGCCCATGGGACGAAGTCCCTAAGCCTGATGAAGACCCTGGCTCCCCCTTTACGTTCTTTACCCTCACCGCTCCCTACTGACGCTGCTTCAAGCTTCAGTCTTCCCGACTTGCCCACATCCTCACCTCGCTCACATCCTTCTCTGTTATGTGCAAAGCCACCTTCCTTGTCGCCTGAACTGTGACATCCTGTCCCACTGGGGGCTCTGGTCTGGGAGGAAACGCCTCGTAAAAGTGGCAAGGACGCAATACTTAAAACAATTTGGTTAAATATGTTCTGGATTATTCGTATGAAATGCACTTTCTTCTTTGTTAGACGTCTAACCTTCATGTCATTTTACCAAGAGGTAAACTGATATTTTTCTTCATGTACGCTAACTAGAGTGCAGTTTACTATGAAAATAAACTGCAGTGATCACAGAGCAAATCACTTCCAGCACCTGACATAAGCAGATTTTGTGACCTGACTTCCAAGTCACAAAAGCATCAGCAGGTCGTGTGGGAAAGTTGAGCAGACAGAGAGGCACAGATGGACAGGTGCGTGCGGGTGCCGTGTTAGTGGCAAAGCCGAGGCTTCTCTTTATGAAATTAGCTTCACATTCCGACACTTAAACTTTTAACAAAATGTTGGGAAACCCCAAAAGCAGAATCCGTCTCTACACGCAGTCTTCTGAACTCTGGAAGGCCCATTCGGGGCCACGAGAAGGGCGACCAGGGACCACCTGCCGCCGCGACAGGCTGAGGCGGCGTGCTCCTAAGTCCCAGCTTAGTGCCCCCCTAAGCGCTCACACTGGGGTCTCTGCTACCAGCGCATGTCCACCTGCCTGCGCCAGAGCTGGCTGGTGATGCGCTTCTGGGCGAATCAACTGCTCCTTGAGGTCAGGAGCAAATGTGGCCAACATGCCTGTGACTGCGCAGATGTGAGCGCCCTCCTGTCCCCCTCGATGAGTTACTGGGCTTTACATTGCAGACTTGCTAAATTGTCTCCAGCGGGAGGACTCGCAGCCCGAGGCCGAGTCTTCAGAGCGCAGACTGGTATGCACCTGCTGGAGAGCCCGGGAGCCCACTGACTGGCCAGTGGGTAGGAACTCCTGAGAGGAGAGCCCAGGAAAGCTGGCCCCCTGCAAACACACAATATGGGGTCTCCTGCAAGGCTAAGGACGCTGTCCCCTGTATGAGCTGCAGGAGCTGACTCCAGTCAGCCTCATGTGGGCACAGCTGTGAGAGCGCAGGCCCGAGCTGTCAGCTGGGCTCGCACCCCAGCTTCACCGCGGCCTGACTATGTGACCTCGGCAGTTCTCGCCTTCGCTTCACGTTTCTACCCTTATAAAATGAGCACAGCAACTGACTTCCTGGTAAAGGTTTTGCAAGGATTCAACAACATATCGCCCTAAAGCATGGACACCACGCCTGGCACACAGGAGGCCTTCACAGAGGCTACTGCGTGGGGACTCGTCCAGGATCCAAGGCTGAAGGCTAACAGTTCTTCGAGTAAATCCCCATGGGAGCGCCACACCTACCAGCTCATGGTACAGACGGGCTATGCTTCCAAGCGGTGCAAGCCAGGTCGTGTTAACAGGGAAACTTTTGATCGGCGAGGTGACAGTAGGCACTTAGACACTTCCTACTCCGCAGAAGATCTGATTCCTTCAGACACGAGACGGAGGAGGAAGACACATCTCCCCGCCACGTGCAATGTCACCTCCTGTGCGCGGGACTCAGTGCTGCAGGGAGCCTGGCTCCTCTGAGCCCAGCACAGACTGCACCCCGGGCGCTGCCGATCTGCCCCTCCGCCGGCTGAAGTGTCCGGGACCCTGCTGCTCCTCAACTGCAGCTGCCCGCAGGGAGCCAGCGGTGCTCCCCTCCTCTCCTGTGCACCGCGTGCTGTCAGCATCTGCTCCCCTCCCCTCCTGGTGCCAAACCCTCCCGAATGGGGGCGGAAACCCTCCATCAGACCGGGTCCAGAACAGGTCCACCCACCTACCAAGTCTCAGGGACAGCTCAACTCAGTGCTGCAGGCTATGTCCACACGCTCGCCAGTCCCTTGGCTGCATCCTGTGTCAGTGGGCCTGGGAATGCCTCGGGGACCTGCCCTGAGCCACCGGCTCGGGGCGGGGTGTGGGGGGTTACTCTGAGGGGTTTGAAATGTTTCTTTCCTCTTGCACTGAGTCTGAGTTTTACCTTATTTGTGGAGGAAGGAGGAGAAGGAGAAGATGAAGAAGGTGGGGACTGGCCGAGACGCTCGACACAACCAGCCTGGGCCAAAACATCCACCTTGAGACAAAAAGGCTGCTCAGTGAAAGGAGGGAGGCGGGGCCGAGCTCCCCAGAAATCCAAGCGTGCCACTCAAAACCGCATGCAAAATGCAAAGCCCCGGCCTGGGGGTCCCTGTGGGGGTGCTGGGGCAGCATTGCCACACCAGGGCTCTACGTCCCCAAAATCAAGCAACACGGAAGCAACGGCACAAGCCGTGCGGTGAAAGAATGCAGGAGGAAGACCACAGGTGACCCTTTAAAGACATTAAGCTGTTGGATCTTTTGCCACTAGGCGTGCCAGAGAGCCAGAGGAGCTGAGCAAAGTGACCTGGTCCAGGCGAAGCCAGAGCGAGGTGTCCTGCCGGCCCCCACCCCACGCTTGCCTGGTGGCCGTGCTGAGCGTGCCACTGTGAACCCATCGCTGTGGTCAGGAGGACGCCCTGCAGCCCGTCTCCAGGCCTCGGGGCCCAGCCCACATCCCCAGGCAGGGGCCATCTGCCTCCAGCCACGGGGGGCCCACAAACGCACAGGGTGGACACAGCGCCCGAGGATGCACGTTTCAGGTACAAAGCACTCGAGTGGGGCATGTCTGAGATACAGTTAAACTGGCCCTGGAAAGCGATTAATCCACTAAGTAGCCAATTAAGAGGAGGAACTGAGACCCAGGTAAGCTTCCACCTAAGATGACCAAGAAACTCCAAAACACTTGAAAACTTGGCCGACTGCTGAGGAAGGACCTAATCCCTTCTGGAGAGACCGGCCAGCCCACAAGTCAGGGGTGGGGAACCCACACAAAGATCCAGGCCACAGAGCTGGGGTCGGGGGCGGAGGCCAGCAGGGCCGGCTGAGGTGGCACCAGAGACCCGGCAGCGGGGGCCAAGGCCAGGGCACGAGAGTCTGAGAGCACAGCCGCTGGGCATGACAAGGCTGTGCCTGGATGTTAGGGCTGGCACCAAATGAATGTTCTAGTCCCATCTTAAAAGCTTAAAAATCTGAAAAGAATAAACTGTTTCCCAAGTTTGAGCTTGTCAAAACAAAGCTCGAGCATTATGGGAATAACAGACATGTAGGCATCCACTAGAAAATGACCAAGCAGGAAAGGAACAGGAAATCAAGAGGAAAAATCAACTGACTGAAGCAGACCCTGCAGTGCCACAAATGACAGACTGGCAGGACCCAGGGTCAGAAAGTGCTGAGGCTGGGAGCTACAGAAAGAACCCGAGATGCTTCCAGGGTGGCAGTGCTAAGCATTTCCAAGGTAAAACAACTGAGTGGACTGAAATACAGCTAATAAGTGTAAGTCCTTGGGTCCAAAATAGCAGCAAGAGACAAGTGTGTCTCTATTTCGTGGCTACTAAAACACCTTTGAAAACCAACAAAGGGAAGCATTAGATGTCTAGAAATTCCAGCTGAAACAGTTCGAGAACATCCTGGGGCTGGCTGGGAGCATTTTAATTTGTTGGCTACTGTGTGACATGTAAAGGTTACAGGCAGCACACATGATTCCTAGTGTCCTGAGTGTAGCATCACGTGGATGGGTGTGCAGAGATGATCCCTACCAAGGTGTAAACAGCAGTGGATGGTAGGAATGTGATGCTTTTTTTAAAATTCTTTAATTAATTCTTTTTTAATTTTTTAAATTCTTTTTAAAGAAAGTAAGAACAGAGTCTGCTACTGCTGAGCAGAAAGACGACAGCCTCTGGTCTTGTTAGGGTTTGGGTTTTTGTTGAATTCTGCTTCTTAGGTGACATTCATGGGGGACCTGAATATGTAAGACCTAAGTTCATAGTCTGGCAACAAGTAGCAACAGGAAACGCAGGGAGCTCGTCTGGACAGCGCTGCTGCCATCAAGGGTCGTGGGAGACCAGGTGTGTGTTCTTACGCCCAAGAACAGCTTTCACTGCACAGATCAGGAGGATGACCGGCCTGGGCAACAAGGAGACCCCGCGGGGCCTCAGTGGGTGATCCGGGCTTGAGAACTATTTCATGCAGGGGCTTCCTGGCAAGCCAGCAAACAAAGTACAAAGATGCCCAGAAGATCGCGGTAAGCGGAGGCTGTGCCCACCTGGCTCCTTCCAGAGGCCGTCCCCAAGCCCACTGTGGGCCCTGGTGCTAAACACGGGGAGAGGACTCCCTAACCGGGCTCACTACCTGCTGTGGCCATATTACCTCGGGGGCCCGGGCCCTGTAAGCATTCGAGGGCCTGCCTCTATCGCCCTGTGAGGAAATTCTGGCTGTGTCTTAGTCACCTTCTCTAGCTGTTCGTTTTGTTGTCATTTAACCGGGTGCATCACGCCCCTACAGCTAACAGTGGTCTCCTGCTAGGAAAACAGGATTCCGTAAACAGAAACTTGAGGGAAAGGCACAAATAAATGGAAAATTAGCTCTTTTGTAAAGGCTGAGTTTATTATGGGGATGATTATTTTTTTCTAGCAATTCATCTGCACCACTAGACACCAAAGAAGGCCTTTATCTGACATTTCTCATTCACCAAACACTTAATAACCATGTGCCAACGATGTTAGGAGGGGAACAGAAAGCAAATAGTGACTTCCATACCCAAGAATATTTTCAACCAGTTTCAGACAAAGATTTAACTCCTTTTCTCAAAAGGGCCTACAGAGAGCATACAATTCTTTGTAAAAATTCTAACTGTGCCAGTTGAAAATACAGGAGAATTTGTAAATGTTCTTATTTTCTAAGATATTTTGCTCAGAGGACAGTACCCAATTCTACTTCAGAGAGCCATAGGTAGAAACACAAAACATATCCCTCCTTCTAAAATAAAGCTAGCTTACATGAACAGTTTGCAGTCAATTAGTTCCAAACAGTCTAACAAATCTATTGTTAGTTCACATTCTCAACTCACAGACAGATGCCAATTCCAAGTATTTATTTCGTATATTAAGAATATTAAAAGAATAACATTTGCCTTTAAAAATGGGTACTGCCTACATTAGCTTAAAGAGTTCCTTTATTGTGGTAAAACTAAGTCTTAAAATATCAAACAGTTTGATGCCAGAATTTGCTTCCAGAGAAATCTAAAAAGGGCCTTCAAGCTGGGCCTTGAAGGGGCCCTCAGGTCGCACCTTTAAGGTAGAAACACAAAAAAACCCTTCGTTTTGATCACTTAATTCCGGTTGGGCAAAAACAAACAACAAAGCACCCTAACCATTCACCAGCAGCATCTCTAAAAGGCTCGGGAGGCCTAAAGATGCCCCCGGCCAGGCGGGGCAGGTGGCCTAGCGGGCACAGGGCCGCAGCCGGAGCTGCTCTCCACGAGGCGCTGCGTGGGACAGCTGGGGACCCCTCCCGCCTCTGACAGAGCCAACACACTTGGTGGCTCGTTCAGGGCAGCAGTGTGTGAGGCAACCCAAGAGCGGCCGGGGCAGGAGGGAGCTCCCCACCGGGGCTGGAAACCGGCAGAGGCCTGGGTCAGCGCAGCCCTGTTGGGCCCCTCCCTTGCCCAGTCAGGGTCCTGGCAGGAACGGCAAGGGGGTGAAGGAGGGACATCCCAGGGAAACACACACAAGAGCTTCAGAGGGTGAGGGGTAGGCGGGGCCGAGAGCAAGCCGAGAGAACACCCATGACGAGAGGGGTCTGTGAGGAAATAATCTACATGGCTGCAGAGGATCGAAAGGGAGAGGCTGGACCACAAAGGGACTGAGGACAGCCCCGGCAGTGAACAGGGGAGGAGAAGGGGCCTTTGTTAAGGCCCCTGGGCGTCTGGCCCTTCACACGGGCCGCCCCATCAGCCTTCGGCAGCACAGCCAGGCTGGCAAGCTGGGGCTGACCCGCAGCTTCCGTCCTCTCCGTGACGCTAACACGCTGGGGGTGAGAAGCTGCACAGAGCGAGCCAGAGTCGAGAGGAGGGGTGTAGTGTGATAACAAGCAGCAAGAATGTCAGCAGGAAGAGCAGCAGTTCATTCTGAACGTGCCTCTCTCCCAGTGTTTAAAGAAGATAAAATAAAATGGAGTGAGAGGCTTTCAGACAAAACACGTAGCTTTGTAATATAAGTTCAATCCCATATTCTCTTTAAAATGTACAAGCAAAAACTCTCAATTAATTTCTTTAAAGGGAATATCCAATGAGGCATTATCTGTGAGTTTTTCTTAAAATTCTCTCCTGACAACCTTTTTAAGAATCAAGGCAACGATGCAATTTAAATACTCCAAGTGGGTAAAAGCAAATTAGGGCAACTACCAGCAGGTGTTCTCTAGTGACTTCTGAGGTTCCTTCAGCTGACAGATTTATGCTGGCTGCCTCGTCACGGACATGAAATGTTCCCGAAATTATGAAATACCTGATAAATACTAATAATGAAACAAATATTAGTCATTAAAAATGACTCTTCCAGGAACTGCAGTTGGCCAACAGGCCCATGAAAAAAAGCTCAACATCACTTATAATCAGGGGAATGCAAACCAAAACCAGGTGAGGTACACCTGACGTCAGTAAGAATGCCCCCCATTAAAAATTCTAACAACAAATGCTGGCCAGGATGCGGCAAGAAAGGAGCCGCTGCCCTGCCGGTGCTGATGCACTCTGACGCAGCCGCTGAGGAGAGCTGTGCGAAGACCCTCAGACACGGAGCCACCAAACGACCCAGCAAGGCCACTCCTGGGAGTCTACCCCAGGGACACAAGAACACTAATGCTAAAAGAAATCTGCCTTCCTGTGTTCACTGCAGCTAGGATATGGAGGCAGCCTAGATGCGCCAAAGCAGATGAGTGGACCAAGAAGACGTGGCGTGCAAACACAGTGGAAGGCTACTCAGCAATCAAAAAGGATAAAGTCATGTCATCTGCAGCAACAGGAATGGAGCTGGAAGGGATCATGCTCAGTGAGACAAGTCAGAAGAAAAAGGAAATTATCAGATGGCTTATTCACAGGAAGAACACGGGGAGCCCGAGCAGCGGAGCAGGGAGAGAAGAGCCCAAACGAGCAGCAACCGCAAATCGGAGACATTCGGCGGGGTGGGGCGGGGTCAAACGGTAGGGAGGAGCCCTGTCAGTCATGACATGGGGACTGCCTTGGTGGGGGGAGCGGGGGGCGGACGCGCCCAGTGTGCCTGACAGGTGAGACGCGGCCCCTCTGGCAAGTGTGCCCTCAAACAACAGTGTCCTGGGGGACGAGTTGCCTGAAGAGTCAGAGACGCCCAGCAGGCAGAGCCCGGGCAAAGCAGGACTGTTACTGACACTCACAGACAGAGAAGGGGCCGGCCTGCGAGCCGGCGCAAAGCTGCCCCAATCGTGGCCCTCTGGGTCCTGACCACATCTTCGTGGTGTCTCTCGAATCCCAATTTTGGCCTAGTTAGGCCTGTCCTGCGTCCCGGATAACAGACAGCATAGATGGCCACTGAAAAGTAAGCTCGAACCATTATTATATTTTGCTGCTTCCAAGTTCTGTTCATTTTTTCTTTGCTTTCAAAGGCTGAGTTAGTGACAGCCAACTTAAAGTGGATCATGTGATCTTCTCATATGATCTCCTCATTAGCCCCAAGAAGACTCAGCCCCACACTGTGCACTCAGCACACTCAGCGCCAGGATGGGCTTCAGCAGGGAGGGCCTGCCCAGCCCCGGCTTCTGCTGTCCCGCGGTAACTGCGGGCCGGAACTGGGGTTCAAGTAAAATGAGATTTCCATCCTTTGTTGCCTTTCCTTATTTCACTCCTTCTTGCTGAGGCCAAGCCCGACTCCTCCTCCATGATGTCTGCTAGCGACCTGGGCTGGTTTTGCTCCCCGGACATCTGAGCCTTCAACCGCAGGGCCCTGGGGCCAGGGCCGACTCCACCCCTGCAACCATGGAGCAGCCCCCTAGCGGGCAGGGCCGGCCGGGCCACAGAGGAGAGGGCTCAGGCTGAGACTCGCCGACAGCGAGCAGGGTCCGGCTCCACTTCTTCACCTCTCTTCCCGAGCGCGTCACTTCCTGGACCAGGCAGGCAAGTGGCAAGCCGTAGGGATGCTCATCGTGATGACAGCACTGCCTGAGTCCACACGTGCCGGACACAACAGGTTGTTTAAAATGTACAAGACCTCACAGATGACCAGCGCTCTTGGACAGTGAAGACATAATCATCCCGTAAGCCAACAGTCAGAGTGGTGTGACACCAGGCTTCATATAACGTTTAACGGGCTCCAGAGTAAAAAATGTAACTTATCAAGAAACAGCAGCCTCTGCGCCTGCAGACAGCAGCAGTGGCCTCTGCTGTCTTCTCACTCTTGCTGCTGATCCTGAACGCTGGACAGCCACCGAGCATGACCTGACTTGCTCCGTCACCCAACCCAGCTCAGCTGCCATCAGTTACTGCAAAATGTCAAGTATTTCTTCAAATGACCCCACTGTTCCACATTTCCTGGGAGGACGCAGCAGGCACCCCAGGAGTGGCACAGCTGCCTCTCCTGGACCAGGCGGCCCAGCCCAGGGGCGTCTGCCGGGCTTGGACACCGTGTCCTTCCAGCATGACCACCAGCCTCAGCAGCAGGCCCATCTCCATCCTCACCAGTCTGAGGCACCGACCTCTGGGGACCGTGTTCACTCCGCCTTCTGGCTTATGACCCACCGTGGCCACCATCACTAGCAGGCTGGACAGGCGAGTCCACTGTTAATGCCCGGGAATGCCAAGCAACAGCTGCCAGTGCCTCTGCCGGCGCCTGGGGAGCGGCAGCAGCTAACCCACACCGCAAGCTCCCGCCACGCAGCTGGCCGGGACACGCAGCCCTCCCGCGGGATGGGCCACACTGACCTGGTTATTACTGCCCGCAGCTGACGAACTGGCCTGAGCCGTACTTGCTGAGAGGGAATCCAGGAAAGCTTGGTCGGCCACTGAGTTTCCACACGAAAACTGATCTTTTCCATCATTGGGCAAAACCTGAGGGAGGAAGGAACCACAGTTATGTGCTCCGACAGGTGTTATTTCAGATCAGCTACGGACAGGCGAGAACCGCGATCTGCCAGGGACGGGGTGTTGCAGTTTAAACGGGAGGCCAATCAGCGACATCCGTCCTGACCACTCTTCTCTACATGTGCAGTGCCAGTTTTACTTAAGGCTCCCAGTTTGTCTCCTTCTTGTCAATGTTAGAATCCTGAGCACACATTATCTGAAGACACAGGCCTGGTCCCGTCTGGGGCTTGGGGTCTGTGAGCCTCTGGGTTGGAGAAGGTGGTGCGGCCGTTTCTGAGGACTGTCTACTGTCTACTGGAGGGTTCTCCAGGGGCTCAAAGCCCCCACCCCACTTTAATCAGGAACAACAGAGAGGCCCCCACCCCACCCCAGGACATGAATATGCCTTTATCATTCTCCATCTCCTCCAACAACTAGGCTCTGGGTCACCTTAGTTTGTTGCTGCTGCTGCTGTTTTCTGGACAACCTTTGTTCCTTTCTATCAGGAGAGAAGGATAAGCCGGGCGTCCAGTACCCCATTTTGAGTGAACGTAAACCACCACGGGGGAGCGCCAGGAGGCTTTGTCTGCTGTGTGTCCCAGCGGGGAGCTGGCAGCCGTGCCAGAGAACACAGCTCAATCCAACCAAGAACCTGAGTACCGGGGGCAGGGGGCACTTGCCTTGGTCAGCCCCGAGGAGGAAGGCCAGTCAAAGGATCTCTCTGACTTCTGTTAGTGTGATGCTACGCAGTTAATACTTATCAGACAGTGTGAGTGAAGGGGAAATAGGGGCTCTCATGCAGAGTAATTAGAAGTTGCTCATTTCATTATCTGATGTCTTTCTTGGAGCGTGGGCCTTCACAATATCTGTTAGTTCTTAGTTCTACTTAAATACATTTTCTGCAACTAGCATGTATTACTTTTATCATGGAAATTTTTTTTTAAAGTTGCCATTTTCCACTTTGCCCTTGGAAGCTGATAATTAATGAAAAAGTGTTTGACAAAGACCAGCGTTAACAAATAACAGCTCTGGGCCTCCCTGGTGGCATAGGGGTTAAGTCTTGGCGCTGCGAAGCCATCACAGCACCTGCAGCAGTTTGAGCCCTGGCCAGGGGGTGACCCACATATGCACAGCAGACCGCCTACCTCCCTCCCTGCTGCTCCCCCCAAGCAGTGGATTTCAGTCACACCACCTGTCCTGCTCCCCACTCTGTCTCTGGTGAATCCTCTCAGCCCCCCAGAACCCCTGCACCTTTGGCCTGCACCCCAGCTCCTGGATGTCTAAATAAACAAATCTTTACATTAAAACATTAAGAAGTACATGACAGCTCTCACCTGAACATAGTCCGTGGGCACAAGTCCTCTCTCTCCCCTGCTGTTTCTTCCTTCCAGCCACCCCCCACCAACGTCCTAAGAAGTTTTGAAAAAAGGGAAAAGATCAGAGACGAAAATCCCACAGAAATTTTGCTTTGGGAATTGTTATACAATTGTTGAGCTCCCCCTCCCCCACAATAGAAATAATACTTAAAATTAAATTAAAAATTAAATTAAAAATTAAAAAATTTTACACCTTTTTACTCCAGAAAATGGTATCTAAAAATCAAGAAAAAACAAAAATCAACAATAAGTGATCAAAGGTGGAAAAACAGCCCGCTGGAGGCTTCATTTTGCACGGACACACTGCTGTGGGTGCCGGCATGGGGTGCGGCCGGGTCCTCACCCGTGGGACCCACGCCAGAGCCCGCCCGACCCATGGCCTCTCAGCCCTCAGGATGCCGTGCAGGGACTCGTGAGCGCAAAGCAGGCCTGGGGCCTCTGCACACCTCAGCTCACCCTTTTTCCAGTAGAGCTGCTACGCGGAGGGCCGCTGGGTGCCTCGACGACAGGCGAGGCGCAGCCCCCCCTGAAACCCTCGCAAGGCCAGCCCACGCCAGCAGAGCACACAGGTGAGCGAGGCCACGGGGCCCCTTAGCCCTGGTTGGCCGGAGGTGGGGACACCGAGCGCCTAGGTCGGCCCTGCTGGCCTGCAGACTCCTGAGCGTGGACAACGGCTGTTTCATTTGACCTCTGTCTGTCATACAGGGAATAAAAGAGACCGACGGCTGCGCGGTCCTCGTTCTCCCTGGATGGACTGCTAACAACTGAAGCGATAAAGCACTGCTCTCCAGGGCCCATTTTTCAGTCTACTGTCTCAGCCTCGTCCCATGTTTCCCCTCCCGAAACAGCAAGCGTTGTCGGTGCAAACCATGCCTACTTAGCTGGTGACTACTTTCATATGGACAACATGCTCTCTTCAAAAATCACTTTAAGCCACATCTCTGCCCATTTTTTTAATCACAACAGCAACTTAAAGACAAATTACTAAATAAAAAATGATGTTTCATCTAAAAGGTAGATGAGAAGATAAAAGAATCTTTAATCTTTCCTGTGATTAAAAATAAAATCTAGTTGGCAGAGTACCCAAAATGCCATGCACTTTTTCTTTGCTATTTTTTTACATAACACTTTCTACCCAGGAATTCTTTGTGTATCTAGTACATATAAAACCGGTTTTTAAAATATCATCACAATTAAGGAGCACCGAGGTGACATCGCTCCACCTCCCGTGACCTCTGGGCTCTGCACCTCTGCCCCAGCTGCGGGAACACTGGCCTGGACTGGCTGCTTCCTTATCCTGCTGTCTCTCCACCCCCCATAACGCTCTTCACACGCTCATTACTCTTGAGGTGACCAGCGAGCAGGCCTGTCTCAGGCCCTGTCTTCAGCTCTGCCCTTCCTTTAAAAACTGATGCAAAAACTACAGGTAGAGTTAATTATTTGCAATTCGTTAAAGGCTACATACCTAAAAACAAGCTTACTTTATCTTTCCCGAGAAGCTCTCCTGACCTATCTTAATCAATCCACCATTCTCTTGGGTGCAAAGGCCAAAACCTTCAGTGACCTTTGCTACCTTCCCACCAAGACTATCTAATCAAGCCCTAGCCCTGGCTCTAATTCCACAAAGGTTTCTGCATCCATCTTCAACTCCTACTAGTCCCTCCGGTGGTCATGTCTCCAGACCCAGCGCGCCAATTCACGCCACAGCTTCTGCCGGATAAGCTCCCTGGAAGCGCAGGCCCCAGCATGCCAGTGCCCCAAACAGCCGGGCAGAACCTTAAATGACTGCGCCATTGCCTGGCCCTCGGTCCTGTGCCCAGCTCTCCGAGTCAGCTTTCTTAGCCTGTCTCCACTACAGAGACCTACCCCAGGCTCATGGGACACTTGTTTTCATGCTGTGTCCCCAGGAGAAATGAAAATGCAGAGTTAGAGGCCAAACAGATGTGACTCTGAACCCTGGTCTGTCAGTGGCCAGCAGAATGATGTTGGGCAGGTTACTTTACTTCCCCAAGTCTCATTACCCTCACTTGTAAAATAGGCATTAAAAGCACCTGCTTTCTGAGACTGGGGGCGGGGGTGAGGGGGGTGGTGGAATACAGCAAGAACAGGGCAGAGCGCTCCCCAGGCTCCATGCACAGTGCCAGCGCATGTTGGCCAAGGCCTCAGACACACCTTGTGTCTCTGCACCTCAGTTCTGCTAGGACATTGTCTCCCATTCCTGGCAGGTGGAGCCTCATCCAGCCATCTTTTGGGGGCTTCAATTTCTCATATGCACGTGAGATTCTTATTCCACCATCAATACTTGATAAGCAATAGGAAATTCACGTGGGTTTGAAGGAGTGACTGACTTAAAAAGTACAATCTGGGTCCTCCCTGGTGGCACAGCACTAAGAAGCTAAAGCCACTTCCGAATAAGTTTGATCCCCGCCCCAGAGGTGACCCACTGGGAGCGGCAGACCTCTCCTGACCCGCCTGCTGCTCCCCTCAGCAGCGTACTTCATCAGTCGCCCTGTTCCGCTCCCCACTCGGTCTCTCACCACCCCTGCACCTCTGGCATGTACCCAGTTCTGTATGCACAAATAAATAAATCTAAAAAAAAAAAAAAAAAAGCACAATCTTTCAGATTGAAACAGGGCTCCCTCACCGGATTGGTGACTGTGATGATTTCTCCTTCATTGACTGTCAGCTCATTATTTCCAGGTTCAGCAGCGAAATCATACATAACCCGAGCCTATTGGGAGTGAAGAAGCAAAGAGTTACTACACATGTGAATGTGTCAGCAGGAACGAGCCCTCCCACAGCCACTTTGTAAGCGTGCTCCATGGGCAAGGCTTCCCGACGCGGCTACGGCTGCTCTGGGGAAGGGCAACAGGCCCCGAGGACGGATCAGCCCCCAGAGTGGCCGTGGCCGAGGAGCTCCCAGCAGAAGAAACTCTACAGAGCACCGGAATTTTTATGCAAAGTTTTCACTATCGGTGAAATTGATGTGTTCTTTAAAAGTGTTTTTCCTAAAATAGGTTGATTTCCTTACCCGAAATAAGATACACTTTGAAAATGTGTTAATTTGTTAATTAAGGAATTTGCCAAATTCCTCCATCTGGCAAATTTCTAAGACAAATAGGAGTGTAAAAAGAAATTAACTTACTGTAAATATATAAATTCCCAAGAAACAGAGTAACTTTTAAGAATAACATTGAAAAGAGAGACGGAATCGAAAGGTGCCAGCCAGGCTCACAGGGCTCCTCCCCTGCCCCACTGGCCCCAGGCGGCTCCTCCTACCCCCCACTGTGGGCACAGTCCAGGAAGGTCTCTCTGCGCTGAGGTCGGCTGCCAAACGCTGGAGACGGGGGTGGCTATCAGAAGCCTTCTCCCCAGACTCACCAGACCCAAGCCCCTTTTGAAGCATAAGAAAGAACCATTGGTCACAGGCGCTTTGACACCTGGCATGGTGTCACATGGCACTCAACATCACCATTTCCAGGGCCCGTGCAGCGGGTCCTCTTGACGACAGACACCCTGCAGTGCGGCTCGGCCCTGCTTCTCGAGCTCACGCGCGCACGCTTGCTTGGGTTTTCCCAAGCCAAATGGCTGCATCACACAAAACACTCGAAGGTGGCTCCTTTAAACAGGGTGGTTTTCTTTTCCCCCAAAGGGCCATCAGCAAACACCCTGGGGTCACAGCCTGCAGTGTAAAATCCTCCACAGACAGACTGACAGTGAACAGGTCTGGATGGCTTTAAGGAGAACACTTATATGACGCGTGGCTGGCTGTAATTTGCTTTAAGATGATGAGCTAAAAAGTTATACAAAAGTCTAATTGTAAGAAACTGCAAGTCCTCCCTGCTGGCGCAGCGGGGTAAAGCGCAGCACTAAGAAGCTAAAGTCAAGTCCACATGAGTTCGATCCCCGCCTGCCCCGGAGGTGACACACATGGCGCGGCAGACCTCTCCTGACCCGCCCGCTGCTCCCCTCAGCAGTGTACTTCGTCCATCTGCCTGTTCTGCTCCCCACTCTGTCTCTGGTGAAGCCTGTCGCCGCCCCTGAGCTTCTGGCCTGTACCCCAGCTCTGTATGCACAAATAAATCTTAAAAAAAAAAAAAAAAGAATCTGCAGCTCCTGTCACAAAGGGCTAACCTTTCTAGCAATATAAAAGAGCTGCTTAAATCCAAGAGAAAAGACCAGCCACCCAACAGAAAAATGGGCAGAGGAATCAGGAGCTTAGAAAAATATAAATGACTCTTAAACATGTGCAAAAACTGCTCAATTTCATAGAGAAATTTAACTTGGCAGATGCAGCCAGACTCCCTCCCTCCCTCGGGCTCGTACTGCCTAGACCCCTACCAGCAACAGCAGTGTTGCAACGCCCCTCTTACGGCTTCACAGAAAGAATGAGTTACCCAACTTTGGAACTTCTACCAATCCAGTAAGTGAGGAGTGTGAGCTCATCCAGTCTCAGTGTATTTATCCCTTGGCCAGGAATCTCAGGCTGGGAGTTCATTCTGGAGCCCCCCCAGTCCCTCCCCCACCCCGGGCCAGTGCTTCTCATAGCTCTGTGTGCAAGAGGAGCGGAGGCAGGTGACCCCAGTGTCTGCTGACAAGAGCCACTTGCCTAACAGGGTCTGGCACCATCATAGGGCAGTAAAACACTAGGTGCCACTTCTTCAGGACGGCAGCACTGACAGACTAATGTATCGTTGAGGGGGAGAGCAAGACACGGTGCGTAAGCAGAAGAGGATTTCCTCCATGTTTGCCAGCATCTTCCATAGAGAAACACCAGTGGAGTAAAGCATTTTTAAAATGGTCACCTCTAGAGATGGGAGACAAAAGTGAGTGGGATACAGGAGTAGGCTTGCTTTGTCCTATCTTTTTAGTTTTTGCTATGTACATATGCACCTGCTCAAGAATTCTAAATTTAAATGGGGAAGAGGGACCAGATACAATTATAATATCAGCAAAAGAAAAATATCTAGGGATAAAGAGATGCATAGGGCTGACTGGAATAAATTTTAAAACATTCCTCAAAGACACAGAAAATTGGAAATACTGGGACTATGGTAAGTTGCTTGCACAAAAGGCCATGACAGAAAGTCACCCTTTCGTGGGACTTCGCCACAGCTCTCAGTAAGAATCGAAAGCAAGCTTCCCACCTCTTGACTCTGGTTTGTTCCTGTGTTTGCTTTGGTCAACAACTTCAATGGCAAATGTAACATACACAAAGGCGCCAAGTCTCACCTGGGCCTGCCCTGCCTCTCCACCACTGCACAGCCTGCTCGCCTCTGCAGACGGATGACCATCATCCTGGCCTGGCACCTGACCCCCAACATGATGTCTGTCTCCCAAGGCCATCCAGCTCAGCTGGGCCTTCCAGACAGTAAAACTTAGGCACGCAATAGAAAGAAATAATATACATTAAGTCACTAAGTTGCAGGTAGCTTGTTATGCACAAAACCTAATTCTTACATAGAAACTTCTCATATTTTCAGATGAGAAACTCAACTATGATCAAGATATTGATTCTAATAAAAATATGAACAGCATTATTTTTCTGAACTAGGGCAATTGACCCTAAAATTCATGTGGATACATGAACAAGCCCAAAAATATTTCTTTTCACCAAAAAAAAAAACAATCAGAGACTAGAAAAGTGGAAAGTTCACAAATGCCAAGGACAAAGAATGCAGAATGTATGATAAAGGTGACTTTGTATTGCTTTGGAAGAAATGAGTAGCTATCTGGAAATAAACAAAAGTGAATCCCTACCTCACACCTTCCACCAAGGTTAATCCCAAAATGGCAGAAAGATTTACATTAAAATAAACAATACGAAAGCTACCTCTAGTGCCCAGATGGTAATCTCAGATAGTACCTTTTATTCAAAGGAAACAGGTTTACTTGTAGAGCTGTCTGATTTCAGGTATCAGGGAGGAAAGAACAACAAAACTATAAATAACACACAAGAGGACCTGGAACACCCTTTCCCACCAGCTCTCCAAGACACCTGCAAAACCTCCATGGCTGCACGGAAGCACCCCCCTCCCCCACCCCCGGAGAGACTCGCTGAGCAAACACAAGACAACATGAGCACCAAAAAGGCAAGAACTGCGATGCCCCAAGCGCTTAGATCCATGTGCTCACAGTGAGAAAACTCGGCGCGGACTACAGGATATTATGGAGCCCTTTCATTTTGAAATCTGGTTAAGAAAAAGGTGAAAAGTTTCCTTTACAAACTATACCACTAATTAATTAAGTCGTAGATTAGAAGTTTCTCCTGAGTTTAGGTCAAAATGGAGGCACAGGAGACACTTGAGTGCACCCGTGGGTTAACAAATCCACAACTGCCGTGGCATAATTTACAAGGAGGAAGACCAGAGAGCCCACAGCAAGGATGAAAGTATCTAGCCGGGCAGGAGAGACAGAGATAAACAGGTACGGAACTTTTCCCTGGGGAGGGGAGGGTGGTTTCCTACTTGGGGCACCTCCAGCTTTTTGATTCTACACAGCAGAGTGAGCCCCCAGAGTTCTGGTGTTGAGGGTGGTGGAAACCCCAGGAGAATTTCAGTAGAGGGAACAGAGTACCCGCCCTTAAAGGGCCAGAGCACCTCAACAGTAACACTGGTGGGAAAAGCAGCAATCACAGTGAAGGAAATCCATTTCCACTCTGGAGTCCAGCTGGCAGGCAGGCCTTCGGGATGACCCCCAGGCCCAAAACACTGGTGGGTGCCAACTTGGCAACTTCCTGCAACCTTGCTAATTCCAAAGCTATTGGCTGGGGGTCATTTAGAAACCCCAGGCCTCCAGGGCTGGCCCAGCCAATAAGACATGGTCAGAGAACTGCTGAGGGCTCCTCCCAGCCCCAGCAGCACTGCCAGCACTACAGCCACACCACAACTTGCTCATGAGCAGCGGGCACGGGCAAGGGCTCAACCCGCCCACTGCTCGGGCGGCAGCTGGCACAGGCCCACAGCACGCCCCCCCCCCAAGCTGTGCATCCAATGCCCACCCACTGTGACCCTGGCAGTGCAGGAGGGTGGGTGTAGCCTGGGCAGGGGAGCGCCTGGAACACCTCGCTCCATGGTCACGGCAGCCAGGTACCACAGAGCAGCACCCACACAAGCCCATTCCCTCGAGATCAGGAGAAGCTGAGCGACCAGCACTAGTGATACAAGAAGGAAGCACTGAGAATGAGGCAGAATGGGAAGAAGGAACATGTCCCCAGGGGAAGAGCAAGATAAAAACACCTGGACAACAGTGGAGAAATGAACACAAGCAAACTATCTGATGAAGACGTCAACGTCTCGGTCATAACGATGCTTAATGAACTCAAGAGAAATACGGGGAGATATAAAATTTAAGGAAGATCCAAAAAGAAGTTACAAGAGCAGAAGAATACAATGGCAGGCCCGAAAACCACACCTTGGGGCCCCGCAGCAGCCCGCGGGATGGGAAGCGGGGAAGCCCCGGGCCCTGCACGGCCATGCACACCAGGAAGTTCCTAGTCTTGGTGTCAGCACACCCGTCCTGCCCAGCCAGGCGCCCTCAGACCCTGAGCAGTGCTACCCCACACGATGTGGGGGAGTTGGCAGGGGTGTCCAGGCAAGTAGTGGGGTGGGTGAAGAGCTGGTGCCCCGGGCAGAGAGAGGGCTGGGCTTACACACAGGCTTGAAGACGCGGAGGGTTGTGCTGGCCTTAAGCACGGAGATGCAGATTCTCCCCAGGGCGCACCTCTAGGTGAACAAAGCCCCGAAGGCATTCTGGAGGTTCAGAGCCAGGTGACCTCCTGAGTGAGCTCTTGCTGCCACAAGGAGAAGATCCTCACTGAGATAGAGCAGGTGGTTCCTAGACCGAGAGAGGAGATCTACAGCAGAAAAAGATTCCCAGCAGAAGCTAAAGAAACAAAAGCTTATGGCCTGGGAATAAATTCAGCATAAAGTAAAAATAAAGCAACTTAACTCATCCAGACAGAGCAACAAAATGAATCCACCCAGGTTAAGGAAGCCCAGCAGCAAACAGGGGGCGCCCAGAGAGAGCCACGTGAAGACACACTGTAATTTCAGTGGCAAGACTTGAGGAGAGGAGTCACGCAGCTTTGCACACACAGGGAAGGCTAATGCAGCTCCCGCACTTTGGGCAGAATCTTGAGGCCAGAGGAGTGGCAGGACTTGCTCTGCTGAGGGGAAGCCTCCCACCCAAGAATTCTGCGCCCTGCAAGGTTAAGAAACGTTCGAACCGAAGGAGAGGTTCACCAGACATTACCAAACAGTCAGCTCACCCTGCAAGAAATGTTAAAAGGACTTGTTGAAGCCGAGAAGCGATGGCCCGAGCAAGAAAACACACAAAGACAAAGTCTCCCTGGACAATGGCACAGCAGAAGTGCGGAGCAGTCCCTTATAGAGCAATGTGAAGATTAAAACACAGTAGTAAAATGAACCGCCCAGTGCGTCCAGGGACACACGTAACAGAAACAGGTAAACGAGCCATAAAGCATGGACGTGTGCGTGGGGCAGTGTGCTCAAAGCCAAGGCAGGACGGGCCCCAGCGGCTGGACGCAGAGGGCGCTCCCGGGAGGAAGGGGCGGGCGTCAAGGACCAGCCGGCGGCACTCGGATGGGGCGTCTGGGAGCCCGGCTGCGGCTGTAGCGGCACGGAGCGGCGTGGGGCTGCGGCGAAGCCCCACGCGCAAGCTCCGCAGCTCCGCAGGACGGTCTGGGCTCGTCTGGACAGCTGTGCCCGAGCCCTGCCCGTGGGTCTGAAAGCTGCTGAGAATGTATTAAGGCGTTTTCACTGCAAGGAGGAAAAAAACAAAGACCACCCACTGTGGGTGGCGATGAGTGCTCACTGAATGGTACTGTGGAGCCCACTGCAGTTTGTGCAGGCAGCGACTCCGTCAGTGGCGTCTCCCTAGACTAACACTTTCTCTCTCTTTACAACTCATAAGACTAAAGGAAAAATAATTATTAAATGGAATGTAATATATGTAGCTGGATTTAAAAACTGCAAAAACAAGCCTCACACCAAGTTCCATCAACAATGTACCCTCTTAATAAAATATGAAGTGTGTCTCTACAGTAAAGCATGCCGGCTGTGTAAAACGAGGCGGCTACCATGGAAAGCAGTACGCAAGTCTCTCAAAAAAAGGAAGGACAGACCTACCACAAGATCCAGTAATGCCCCTCTGGATATTTATCTCGAAGAGCTGCAACCAGGGTGCAGGAGCTAGAAGCACGTCTCTGTTCCTTGGCCACAATAGCCTAGACAAGGAAACAGCCTAATGTCCTTTGGTAAATGTGGCTTTGTACTTACAATGGAGCATTATTCAGCCTTTAAAAAGAAGGTAATTCTGCAGCCTGCAAAAGCATGGGTAAACATTGGGGACTGCTAGCAAATAAAAAAAAAGAATGATAGAATTAAAGGAATGACAGAATTAAAATACCTTCTTTCAGCACCTAATATTTAATGCATCTAGTAAGCACAGTGCAGTCAAAGACAACTTGATGTTATTTGCCTTCTGATGAAACACAAGGGCAGTTGAGAAATATATTTGAAAAGGAAAAACAAATGGAATCTTACTGACACTCCAGCGCGTAACACCATTTACAGGAAATACAAGGGCATACATTGAAGTACCTAATGTGGACATGGAAGAAACTCAGATGGAGGAACGTCACAGGACCCATTTTTGCTAGATACAAACGCTAGATACAAGCAGCAGCCTGGGAAGGGGGAGAGAGGGTAAGCAGAGGACATGTGTGTTAAGATACCAGTCACTTTGCTATGTCAAGACTTCATTTGGATTCTGCATAAAATGAAATGGAAAAATAAAAAACGGTAACCCAGATTCTGACAGTTGAGAAAACTGGAGCTTTGAATATCAAGGACGCTGTGGCGGCCCACTGGGAAAAACACCTGCAGTGCACCCCACGACTGATGCTGGTGCCCACACTCAAGAAAGCACGCACACAAATCAATAGGAAAGGGGAAAATGGCTCTTAGAAGGGTGACACTTCCTTAGACTCCACAGCTACTAGTTTCCACTTATAGGCCAGGGCGAAGGCCACACTCTGCGCCAGCACAGCCAGGCCGGGCGGGGCCGCTGCCAGGAGGGGCGTCGCCGCTCACAGCCACACACGGCTCACGCTGCTCCACGCGAAGTCTCGTGCAGGGCCCTGGGTCCAGCTTCCGGAACACCCCGCGGCACTGTCCACTGTGGCCAGCGGCCAGCAGGCTCCTGGCAGACGGGTTATACTGCACACCCCCCAAAAATGCTACCATGATCCAACAAAGTGAGAAGTGAGATGTGCTGTGTCTGGACGTGGAGGCATCGCTAGTGTGTGTTTATTAAAGGCGAAAACAGCGCCAGGCACACCGCTTGTTTGCAGGAAAGGGCCGGGACACGCACCGTACACGTCAGAGTGTGGCACGGAGTGGACATGCCGGCCTCCGAGGAGAGAGGACGGGGAGCAAGAGGTGGAGTCGGGGAGGAGGTTCCAGCGTCACCCGCCCTTCTGTGACTTGAGTGTGCTGCTTTCAACACCAACCTCTTGCCTACGAAGAAGCCACACCCCCAGTGCCAAGAAGCCACACCCCCAGTGCCGGCAGGAGCCTCCCCTGGGGCGCTCAGAAGCTGTGCAGAGGCCTCTGAGCAGAGGCCGCAGTCATGAGATGCTTCCCTGGTGGCTGCTGACACAGCACACAGCTCACAGGGGAGTGCGGGCGTGGCTGAAGGCACAGAGAACTTGAGGCCTTGAGGCCACACACCCCTGAGCTTGGACCTGAACACACAAGGAGCTTTGCTGCAACAGGCGGAGCCCAGTGAGGAGGAAGGCAGGGTGGACATGCAGACCTGGCAGGCAGTGAGAGTTAGAGCCCCCAGGGAGCCCTGCTGGACTTGACCTATCAGGCCTCTCCCACCCTTTCACAGCCCCAGGCACCAGTCCCGTGTTCAGCCTCCAGGCAAAGCACAGGAAAGCTGCAAGCTGCTTAGCTGTGGTCACCTCACCCTGGTCTCAGGCAGCTTCACTGTTTCTCCTTACTGTAAAATGGGTGACAGTCCTCTGGCGCTCTGCTGACAGTGTTCTCAGCACCTCCCCATCTCCTCCCCATGCCCGATCCCCCCAGGGGTAGAGCACGTATGAGTCGACAAGTCCATGAGGATGGCGAACCTCACTGGCCAGACTGCAGAGTCCAGCTGTCCATGCCACTGCTTCGCCAGCCTCATAGTGTCCCCCCATTTCGGAAGTCTCAGCTCACAGTCCTCAGAGTCAGACAAGGGCAACCGCGAGTGCCGTGACGGGAGAGACATCAGGAGGCACCCCCTCTCGCACAGCGGCGCTGGCAGGAGGCCCCGTAGTGTCGCCCCACACACTTGGGCCTGCTCCAGGCCACATGTGTCTACTCGGGCCACACGCTGTCACCACACTAAGTCCATGCTCCAGCCCAGCGCGGGCTCTGGAACCAGCTCAGACTTCAAGGGAAAGAGCAGGGCTGGGTTCTGTATTCCCATAGGAGGGTTCTGGAGCCTGGAACATCACCAGGTGGCTGAGAAAGACCCACCGGAGGGCGTCAACCAGGCCCCGCTGCCCCGAGTGGGTGCACGTAGGTGGGGGAGGCCCAGCAGCATTGATGATGGTCCTGGGGAGCCCCTCAACCCCAATCATTTGCAAAAACATCAGAATAATGAAAATCCAATAAGGCCAATTTCAAAATAAACTGGCAAAAATCGGCAGTTTCTCTGTAAACAATAACTTGATAAAAAGTACACTGGGGAGACAGATATTCCCAATCGTGACAAGGATAAAATAAAAACACCCCAAAGTACGAAGCATCAAAGCTACCCAGAGCAGTAGGCGTCTTAGTGAGGAAAATCAGGGCAGCCGATGGCCCTCAGGGTGTGCACCCCGCAGGCCGCGGCCTGTAGAACTTCCTCTCAACGTGCTCTGCTCACTGAAGAAAGAGCGGCCGAATGTACCGTGCGCTGAGGAGGCAGAATGATGAGCTTTAGTTTTAGCACTTGAAGGCACCAAGAATCAGCAGCCATGGGGCAAGTTAAGGACTTTCCACACTTTCATCCAGTTCTTTAGCTAGCATAGTTTTCAAAATGTTACCTTAAAATATTTATTTTCACCCAGGCTAAAACCTTCAGATTATACCGTCCCCCCAAAATGCCCACTTTGGCTACAAGTCCCCTTTGCCAGAGGCTCACTGGCTGGCTCTGTTCTGCCGATGGCAGTGCGCTGACCTTCCCAGGGGACCCACGGGGGCCCCGCTACCTGGGGTGTGGGGCAAGTCCTCGCAAGGACCCATCACGACTCTAGACTCGCCCTAAGTTCCTCACAGAGTCCCTCAGATTCTCCAAGACCACAGAGGTGCTCGAGGTCCCACCTGTGGGCTGGGGAAGGTGCCGGCTGGTGGCAAAATGGTGCAGTCCCCCCTGCTGCCTGGAGGCCTTGGGGACAAACTGAGACGGGCTGTGCACCAAGGGGCAAACGTGCCCCTCACTATCATCCTCCCGGCGCAGCCTGACCCAGTGAGGGTCTTGTAAGGGTGGAACAAAAAGAGAAGAGCAGACAAAACATGAGAAAAACAACTAAATAAGGATACATCAAAGTCCAGTACAGTAAGTAAATCAATCACAATCCAACACCTGAACATCTCGGCGGGCTTCAGTCTCACTAACCGAGAGTGCGGGGCAGAGCAGCCTCAAGGTCCGTGATCTGACAGGGAGGCCCCGCAGAAGGCAAACAACACAGCGGGGAGACAAAACATTTCAGACAGAAGTGGAGAACTCAACAGCAAACCAATACTGCAAGAAACGCCAAAGGAAGCCCTGACCAAGGCCAATACCACCGCTGGGTGAAATCCCGAGTCTACACTACACGAAGAAAGTGGGAAGTGGTCAGTCCGTGGGCATTCCTAACATTCTCAGTTCCTTCAAAGACAAGGGACTCTGAAAAGACAACTGACTTGTAAAACAAGAGTGACACAGCCTCCCTGGGGGAGAAACAAGGCTGTAGTGGCAGGGAAGAGGACGGGGAGAGGACGGGGCGGGAGGGGGCCGGGAGGAGGCTTGCAGAGTTCTGAGAAGTGCAGTGAGATTATCTGAAGTTAGAACCTGCTAGGATCCTGATGTGCACCGTGACTGAGTGCAGCGAAGACACAAACATCTACTTCATTTTTGTGCACACATGCACCAGTCCGTGGTAAAGATGGGAAAAGAGCACTATTAAAAAATCCGAAATGGAGAAGGAAACTGAGAAGAAAGACTAGATGGGGCAAATAAAAACCAAACGGTAACACAGCTCCCTTGAACTACATCAAATCAAAATTATATTAAATGTAAGCAGCCTGAATGTCCCGATTAAAAGACAGGGGTTGCTGACCTGACAACGAGCAAGACCCCACCACACATTAAGAGACACGCACCCAGGTAAAAGGGGTCAGGGCCTTAAAAGCAGACGACGGAGGCCAGGCGGCCTCTGCGGGCCGGGCCTGCACCAGCCAGCGTGGGGAGGGCTGTGGTCTCTCAGGGCAGGCCTGCTGCCCACAGCGCCCGGGCCTGCACCAACCCAGCCTCATGGGGCCAAGGTTCAGCTCCCTGACGCCTGGCTGCCTTGACCTGACTCAGGGAGAAGCAGGAGGCAGGTCAAAGTTCAACTTCAGAAAGGGACTACTGGGGCGGCTTCTGCCCTCCCGCTTCGCACAACTTGAGGCCCAAAGGGGGTGTGCAGCAGCTGTCCCTGGGTCTTGGGCAGCAAGGATCCAGCGTCCTTCTCGGGGGGCGGGGGGGAGGGGTTGGGGGGTTACCAGGTGCTGGCACAGCTCCCTACAGGCCACACGGTGAGCGAAACCCAGGCGTCAGGGGGGTCAACTCTGCTCTGAGGACGGCAGACAGGGAGGCCACAGCGGCCGGGGTTTAGGGGTGAACGTGGAAGAAGAAAGCTGTGTGGACATTGGGCAGGTGTGCAGACGCCTTCCTGGTCCCTGGCGGAGAACGGAGCAGCCGTGCAAATCCGGGACAGAAGAGCAGGGCCGACATGGGGGCTCTGCGGTGCCCGGCAGCTGTCGGACTGGTGGCACCGGCAGACAGGGGCCCCTCAGCAGGGGCAGAAAGGCTGAGCTGAGCTCACCTTACAAAACTTGAAGGGGTCAAACTGTTTCCCTGCAACTTCATTATATCCCAGAAAACAGTTTAAAGGTGTTTTTGAAAATGAAACAATCATCCAGCATCTCAACAAGTAAAATAACTCTGTCTGGATCCAAATGCAACAGTAAACTGTGTTTTGCTACTTTTAAATGACTGCCTGAAGCTCATCTTCACCAACAGTGTTACAAACGCACGTCTGGCCTTTCACGCCATGCTGTGGCGCTGAGACACCAGTTTCCGAAAGGCAGCAGGCTGGGCAGGCGCGGGCACCGCCCGTCCCCTCTCCACCCAACCAGGCCCTACGCCCACCCCAGCCGGCCCGGCTGACCACCCAGGTCTGCTGGTGGGGCTGGCCAGCAGGAGCACAGCGAGCAGCCTGCACCCAAGCCTGCTGGGGTCCCCCAGCTCTGTCGACCTG
>NW_004567102.1:85817602-85827051 GCF_000260355.1 Condylura cristata | reverse complement strand
AGAGCGGGGACGGGACTCTGGAGGCAGACAAGCGGCTCCGCAGGCCCCTGTCACAGCAAGTGCCGTTGGGACGCAGCTCCGGCAGCCGGACGCCACAGCTCAGGCCCAGGCTCTGTCCTCACAGCGCTGCGAACGTGTCGCCAGCCAGGATGGAGCTGGCCAGGAGGGACGCCTACGCGGACAGAGCCCAGCACTTGGGGTGACGCCAAGAGCTGGTCTTGGTTTTCCATCAGAGCAACAGTGAAAAAATGCACATTTATATACTGTAAGTTAAATGAGGGTCACAGTCTTTCCTTCCAACCTCCACTCCCACCAGCTCTGACTCAACCAGAGGCGCCACGTGGAGGTGAAAGGCTGCCGTCACCTCTGGCGTGACATGCGTGCGTGACCCTGTTCTCAAACCGCTATTGCGCACGCTCGCCGGCAAGCTCCGCCGGCAAGCTCCGCCTAAGCCCGCGGAAAGGCTTCCAGGGGCCTGGTCTCTGGCGGACCCTGCCAGGAGCCGCGGGCTGACCACTGGACAGACCACACGCCCTGAGGCGCCAGTGTGCCGGGGACGGCCCACGGCCACAGCGAAGCCCGCTTTCACTTCCTGCTGGCGAGTCACGGCAAGCCGGGCCCAAGGCCACCCAGGGGCGGACCCGGGTGGACAGGTGGACCTTGCCCTCGTGCCCAGCAAGCAGCATAAATTCAGGCACGTGACCAGCTCACCAGAGCTTAAGGACGCAGCTCTGGTTTTTAAGTGTGATGACAGGAATCATGTCTGTAACTCTGGAATACACTGAAACACTTATCGTGAAATAAGTCTGTCAGCGCTTCAGAATACAGAGGTAAGGGTGCAGGGAAGGGAGGACGCAAGAAGAAACCGAGTCAGCCAGGAGTTGGCGATGTTGAGGCCAGAGGGGCACTCAGCGCTGACCTGCAGTCATCCATGTCTGGAATTTTCGTAAATAAAAAGTTAAAATTAAACATGCTAAACTGCCTGGGTACCTTAAAAACTCAGACAAGGCATTTTCATAAAAGTTGTGACACTTCAGTAATGTGCTTCATATTAAAAAACCACTTAACGGAGCCCGGGACAGCACAAAGACGCTGCATCTCCCGATCCCAAGCCAGGGGCGCGGCCCCCTTCTTAGCTCAGGAGAACATCTCGCCCGGTGCTGCGGGCTCAGAACCTCTGCGGAGAGACCGCAGTCGCAAGCAGTGGTTCCAGCAGAAGAGCAATAGTCATCTGTAGCTAGCTATACATATTTTATATTTGTGTAAAACCTGGGAGCCTAGCAACGTCTGACTAACTGTCTGGGCGCACATCAGTCAGCGGAGATGCCACCCGGGCGGCCAGCCCGCAGCAGGGCAGGTGAGCAGACAGGGTGGCTGTTTACTTTTAGTGTAACCAGGAAGCAGGGTAGGAAAATTTCCATCAGAAAGAATCAAAACCCTACATGCTGGATATTAAAGCCTCCCCTGAGACTACCCTGAGCTGACTGGCTGGACTGGGCTGCTCCCACGTAGAGAAGCCACCTCCGCAGCGCTGACTGACTGGCTGGGGGCGCCAGGGCTGTGCTGAGGTGACTGCTTACATGCAATTCGCGAAGGTTCACGTGGATGAAATACGCCAACAGAACATCAGCCTCCTGCAGTCAGCTCTGGCCACGAAGGCCAGCTCCCTGCCTTGAGGAAAATGTCCCCCTCCTCAGGCCTGTGGTGACGCCACCTGCAAAGGTGTCTGGTGTCACTCCGTGCAGCCAACCCACCCTCAAGGCCGCCTGGCCCTGGGCTTCCTCCGAGGCCCAGGTGCTGCTGGCCCTCGGCCCTGTCCGAGGGCAATGCCCTTTCCCTGGACGCCACAGTCCAGCTCGCTCCCTCCCCGCGGATGGTCACTCGAGGGCCACCCCACCTAACACTGTGCTCACCGCGTGCCTGTGTGCACACGGCCAAGCTCTCTCCTGCCCAGCCGCCCGGCTCCTCACCGTGCCTGCCACCCCCAGACTGCCAGCGCAGGGGCGCAGGGGTTTCCGTCTGAAGGCAGTGCTTATTTTAATTTTTAGCTTAATTTTGGGGCTACATGTCTGGTCTCCCATGTGTGCCCACGTTCCACTCAGCCCCTTTCAGGCCGCCTGCTGGGGGCAGGGATCTTACGGCATCACCGCCAAAGCTGTGCTCCTAGCGCCCCAGTGCTGGGGCCAGGTGGGTGCTCGCAGTTTCCCGGAGGAGCCCCGAGAGCACACGGTGGGGTGCTGCCAGGGCTGCCGAGCCCTACTGGGGGGCCGCGTACTTCCAGTGTCGTGGCATGTTTGCCCCGGCACCGCCACAGCTTTTCACGTGGTTCTGACGTACGAAGTGGCTTGCCAGAACTCGCGAGGCACGCGGAGGCAGTGGCCCAGGAATCCGACGTGGGGGACTGGGCTTAACAAGCTTGTGGCGCGTAAGAGGCGGAAAGGGACGACGCCGGGGCAGTGAGAAGCGGGTCTCGGCCCCAGCGTCGTCAAAGGCGACCGGGACAGAGGCCTGCTGCCACCTCCGCCCTGCTTGGGCACCGAGCAGAGGGCATCTCTGAACGCGAGGAGGCCACACCTCCGTGCTGGGTGGGCGGGCGAAGACAGGCAGCCCGCAGGCCGTACATCACGTACACACCCTCGCCACAGGCTGCGCCCCGCCGGGCAGGGCAGAGCCATGGTGAACAGATTCCGGTCCCACTGCCCCGTGGGGTGGGGCCTAACGTCGCCCCTTACTGCAGAAAAATAAAGTTCGGCCTGTCTCTTTCTCTACCTGGACTCTGCAGGGGGACCCGCCTCACGTTTGTGCTCTTACAATTTACAGGTGCGGAAACTGAAGCACCAGGTAACTTCCAAAGTTAGAATCAGGCCTGCCTGGGGCGTGACCCCTCTGCACCGTGCTGCTGCTGCTGCAGCTGGCCACAGCGACTGCAGCCTCAGTCACACCCAGCTACCCTCACGCACCTCGCACCTCTCGGGCACCGCAGGACTTCTCTTCCAAATGTAAAATTCAAAGGAAATACAAAACTAGTAAATGAAATGTAAGTTTACAGAACTCCCTGGGTGAAAGAAATGCCACCGACCTCAAAGAGAAGGCTGCACAGCCATGACGCCAAAAGCAACCATGCAGAAGCCCAGCTGACTGAGAAAGTTATCAGCGGAAAGCAGAAGTCACTGGTATTTTCAATGTAGCTGTATTTTATTTGTAAGGTAATCTATAGGCAGTTAAAAGCCAGTGTTGCAAATGTGAAGAGAAGACACTGTAACAAAGCGTGTTCGCTAATAATAGATTTCTTCACCGCCAGAACTCACCAGCAGGGCTCCCTGATCTAGGACAGACTCGGGATTCCCAAGCAGGCGCATCAAATGCTCCAGGCATTTTAACTAAACTGCTAAGCTGGAAGTCAAAGGGAGCAGATCCTTTTTAATCACCCCAAGACACTATGTCATGGCCCTGGGCACTTAGCATCAGACAAATCACAGAATAGAGTGCAGCGCGCCCCACCTTCCCCTGAGCAGCTGGGCCTCACCAGTCTCTGGTGAAGCTTCAGATCACAGCGGGGGGCTGGAAATCTAGGCCTTCTTTCAGATGCCCTTCCTTGTGATGCAAGGGCAGTGACAGAGAACCCTGAAAGAGGCCTCAAGCCCAAGCTCCTCACACAGTACCACACCCTCCCCAAGGACAGGAAAAAGCCTCTGCTATGTATGTGCGAGCGTGGAATTAGTATTTTTATGTAGGCTTACAAACCGCAGCTTCTCAACAGACATAAAATCACTTGAACTTGCACTTCCAGTGACGGTGAATGCAGAAAAAGAGGGGCTCGCGGTCCTGCATCTCTGCAGGGCCCATGCAGAGGTCATGCTCAGAGGCCAAAGCGCCTGTTTCCTCCATCAGGTCGCCAATTCCTCCTGAGTAGGAAACTGCACTGCTCACTTAAGAGTATTTGCAAGTTTTGGAGAGAGACTATTGACTGAAAATGGAGTTTCTGAGTTTGGGCAGCATACCTAACATTTCCCAGAATATTCCCTGATTGCCATGCGTAATGGTTTGTGATGTTAACCACAGACAGTGAAAAACATATTCTTCTGTACCTACCAGTATATGCTGCTTCTGGCTCCAACAAAGAGACTTGGAGAGGTGTAAACACCCACAAGGATTCCTGTTTTGTGCAGTCCTCTCAGTTAGACATGCTGCACTTCTTACTGACAGTGCGTGGACAGCCTCTAAGCCTCAGACCTACTTTTCAAAGCTCACCCTTGCCTTCAGAAGTGTGAGTCCTCGACCAATCAACTGAACTACTCAAAGAGAGGCTTTTCTCTCGAGGAACTATATGAATCCTTCTCTCTGACTTTGTCATATTTCTCACTTTACTTCCTGGAAGTGTCCAAATTAAAATTGACAAAATTCCAATTTGTCACAATTAGGTATGACAAGTGAGATGAAAATCTGGATTTACACAAATATCACTGAGTTATAAATTAAAAATCATTTTCTCTTGCATAGTAATCCCCCAGTAAATTAAAACGTCTTCTAATCATGCAGCTACTTTAGCAGCATATTGCAAGGAGCAAGTAAGTCTGAAGGGACTCCTGTACGAAGCTGAGCAGCACAACTTCCAGCCTAGAAAGCAACAAGGAAGGCAGTGAGCACCCGCAGGACCTACCAGCCCGAGAGCTCAGACTTACACGCCGAGCCACCTGCACATGAACAGGTGCCGGCCACACAACTCTGAGGCCTCCTGAGACCTCGCACGGATGAACCCAGAGCGCCGTCAGCCGAGAGCGCTGTGCCAGTCTTCTGATTTTCCGCCTCACTTGATCACAGTTTGTTCTTCCATCAAAGAGTCTTTTAAGCAAGAAATATACTCACTGCACTGTGGGGTACTGTGTACCCCCACCCCTGCCCCAGTCTGCAGATTTGATTCGAGAGGAGCCTCTGAGAGAACCCAGGTGTTTGACTGTCTTTTTCCATCATCATGGAGCCCTGTGGCATCAGCATCATCTGGGAACTGGTAGAAACACCCGCACTCCACCCCCACCAGAGCCTGGGCTGCTGTGACTTGACAAGCCCTGGGAGGGGGAGTGAGAGGGGGGGAGGTGCAGGTGCTGGCTGCAGCAGGGGGCCAGCGGCTCCATTCATTGGAAACTCTGGCCAGGCTACCCTCAGGCATCCTGATGCACTGTGGCTCTTTAACAGGAGCCAAGTGCAATCAACATTTTATGACACAAGCCTCAGAAAGGACAGAAGGTATTTTCACTTATCAAAAAGGGGAACGAGGGTGGAAAGAAAGGGGGTCAAGTGTCAGGGCACAAACACTGAGGCTTTGGCAGCAGCGAGGGAGGGGGGAGGCGTGTGCACATGTTGAGGTCCGAACCTCAACACCCCAAACTGTATCATTTTGCAAACAAATGGTCCACATCAACAAAATGTGACGGAATGTAAACAGCAGCTAATAGAATATGGAAAAGGTGTGGGGTGGGTATTAAACTGTAGTACTACAGATACAGTGTAGCTGTAAAAACTGGAACAGAGTAGTAGCTCTAAGCCTATGCTATCAAATTTAAATACTCTTTTTTTTTTTTTGACATCATCTTGGCTTTAAATGGCAACCAGCCTAGTGTCTACTGTAACCACAGGAAGCCACCCCACCCAGCAGACTCTCTGTCTCGTCTTTCTGGTTGTAAGCACTCTGGATCTGCTTCAGCTACTGGTAGAGTAAGTCTTACACATCAGCAAAAAGACTAAAATCTTACTAAGGTGCGGCGAGTAGAGATGAGATGACCCGGCTGCACCCAGAGGCCTGGCTGCGCTCCCTCCCGGCTACAATGACAGTGTATTTTCCAGTGGCAATTTTTAAGAACACCAGGCTCGGTGCTGGGTGTTCAGTAAGACTGTAGAAATTTTGTGCTTTTTTTTTTTAAATAATGATTTGTATTGTGCTATAATTATTATACGATATAAGGCTATTTGGGTTTCAAGTAAAGGGAATCAATTCTGCCGACCTTATTTTTGCCCATTTCACTTATGTTCTTTCACTGCACTTCCTAGCAGAGGGATTTCTATCATCAGCATTTTGCTACTGGAGTACAACTTCCTTACTATTTATCAGCAATAATTTAAAACTTTTTTTTTATCTTAGTATAATGTAAAACAAAGTACCTGAATATGGGTAAATTTAAGAATCTGCTCTAGTGGTCTGGCTAATGACCAAAGTTTTCAATTAAATTAACAACAGCTCCTTTTTTAAATTATAAATGCAATACATATTTGTTATTCAAAATCTGGAGATGGTGTATCTGTGCTCAGGCAGTGGCTGGGAGCTGACAGCCTCAGCGAACACACACCTCAATTTTCAGCTTTGTCTAGGAACTGGCATTAGGAAGTACATTTAAACTGGCATTTAGGGCCTTCCCTGATGGCGCAATGGGTTGGGATGCAGCACTGCAAGCGAGCCACAGCTGCTTCAGTGCAAAATTTGATCCCCGGCCCTGGAAGTGACCCACATGGCACTGCAGACCTCTCCTGTCTCCCCGCTGCTCCCCTCAGCAGTGTACTTCATCGATCTGCCTGTTCTGCTCCCCACTCTGTCTCTGGTGAATCCTCTCACCGCCCCTGCACCTCTGGCCTGTACCCAATTCTGCATGTGTAAATAAATAAATCTTCTTTAAAGAATAAACCGGCATTTAACTGGTACATTTTAAACAGCTCCTAAATGTTAACTCCCAGGGAGGTTTCCAACCTTCTGCTCCACGCACAGGAGGCGCAGGGGGCTACTGAAAAAGCCACCATGCCGAAAGTCAGGCACCGGCTGGAGGAAGTCTGGCCTGAAGAGTGCCAGGGCATGTGCATGTTTTCACAGTGACAAATGTGATGGAATAAAAGTTAGAATTCATCAATTATGGGGGAAACAGATATTTCAAGACTCAGCTCCTCTGAAAGTTTTGCTGGTCTGGAGGCGGCAGCTGGGGCCTGCAGGAAGTCACCTCAAGGGCCCAGCCACTGTGCTGCTAGCCACTGTGCTGCTACCCACTACAGGGGCCACGGGCTCCACACCACATCCCTTCTCTGAGGGAGCAGAGAACTGGCCCTGAGCTCAAAATAAGTTCAAATGAAGGAATTCCTAAATAACAATGGCGACACTTCCCAGACTAAAGCTGCATTTCCTGCCCTCATCCCTACCGTTTATGTCCCTCTGACTTACTGAACCATACACAGGTGACTTTTAAATCCTGCCTCAGCAGATAATGGTAAGAGGTAACTCCATTTTCAGGTACTAAAAATAACACAGAAGAACTGAGTCACACTGAGTAATACCCTCAAGCACTGTACTTGCAGTACCTAGAAATGATTAAGAAGGGCTAACTCCATCCTGTGTTTTTATGGTCTAAAGGGGTGGGAGTGGGGGGCTGGAAGCAAAAAAATACCAAGTAGAAAATGAAATGCCCCGAACTGTGATCTGATTGTTCAAGGCTTGGTTTCAACTAAAATGCCTCACAAGCTTGCTTTTTCACCTTTTCCCTCCAAAGAAAGATTAATACTTTACGTGTCCACATTCTATTTCCCCATTTTCAGTCTATTATAACAATACTCTGCTTCGGATTTTTTTCAAGAAAACATGGCAGACTAATAGAATGAAATGCTGGCAGACCGAAACACTGCCGTGAGAATAGCTTTTAGAAGCCAAAGACTCACATAAATACCTTTAAAAACACACTGAGTCAGCACAACAGGACTGACTCTAGAGAGATCCCGGGGAAGTAAGAGCAGAGCTCTGGAGAAAAACATGTGCCAAGCACCCGGGAGCAGCTGCCAGGTTCTGGAGAGCTGTGTCTGTGCTCCGAGGCTTGTATTAAGCCAGGACTCGGAAACCCAAAGGCCCTCAATACAAAGGTGGAAGAGAAAAACTTGTGCAAATGTTTTACTGACCCAGCAGGTTTACTCCTGCCCAGAAAGCCTGACCCTGAGCCACAGGCTGTTTCCGGGAAGGTGGCATTTCATCAGAAGGTGATGCACAGGAGACTGTCTTCAGAAAAGGCTGTCAGAGGTGAGTGAAGGAAAGTTACACAGGAAACAAGGGAATGCGGGACACGCAGGAGTAGGGAGTTTCTTTCTTCTCAGATCTGGGGTGCATAGTCTGGGTAGCTGGTGACAGGACTATAGATGGTGCTTCTGAAACAGCAACTCAAAAAAAAAAAAGAGAGAGAGAGAGAGAGAGAGAGAAACTAAAGAAAGCAAGGCCACATGAGAATGAACAAAAACAGCACTGCATCAGACTTCAGCTATTAGAATAGACAGAAACAAACCATCCATGTTTAAAATGCTCAAGAGAAACTTAAAATTGTTAGCAGAGAAAAAAGATATAAGATGACCAAGCACATCTTTAAGAGAAACAAGTAACCTGAAACACACACACAAACACGAAAATTAAATGTGCGGATACAAGAGCAGACCGAGTCTGACTAACGAAGGACAGTGTGTGGCTAAGTGCAGAAAGAAGTCCCCAGAACCAGGCGAAAGGAAACACGGCAGGGCGAGGTCGGGAAGTCGGTGTCCGGGCTTCGCGTGCCAGCTAAAGTTCTGGGAAAAAGCACTATTCATGAAATAATAGTCTCTTCGAGTTTTCTAGGCTTGTGCCCCCAATATGGTTGCCATTAACTACACTTAGCTACCCAAATTAAAATTAAATTTTAAAACACAGCTCCTCATCTGCAAATTACATTTCAGTTCCCCTTAGCCACGCGCGGCAGGTGGCTACCATGTTGGCCTTTGCAGCTGTAGGACCTCTCCATCAGCACAGGAACACCCCTCTTCAGACTGAAGGCACCCTGTTGCCCAACACATGTAAATGGATCCCACCCACAGAAGGACTCACGGAGATGAAACCAAGAGAAGGTCTTAAAGTGGGTTGAGGGAGGTTCAAGACACCTAAGAAGGAACCTATTGCTGAGTTAGCTTCTTGAGAGGAAACAAGGAAATAATACCTTTACAAAGGCTGAGAGAAAATACTATCAACCTAGAAAACATCTCTCAAGAACTGAGCAAAATACATCTTCACACATAGGAGATTTACCAAATCTTCCTGAATGGGAATTTCAGTCTTCATTTTAGGCAGAAGGAAAATTCAGAGAGGACTGAACTGTAAGGAGGAATAATAATAAGCAAAGATATGGTAAAATTTGGATAAAACAATATATATATACACATACACATACATATATATATATTCAGACATAAAAACAAAATGTCTAATTTGCAGTGGCAAAGATGAAAAATAAAATACTGGTCAAGAACTGACTATATTGGGGGAGATGATTATAGAGTCACATAAACAGGTCTTCTAAAAAGCTGAGTGGGTTAAAAAAAAAAAAAAAGTAAGATGAGGATGGGGAGGAAAATAGCCAGAAAGCCAAAAGCATTAGTAAACACAACTAAAAGACAAAACTCTAGCATAA
>NW_004567102.1:85815170-85816002 GCF_000260355.1 Condylura cristata | reverse complement strand
TTTTTTTTTTTTTCCTTCAGGTCTAGTCCTTCTTTCTATTCCTAGTGTTTGACTATTCAAATACTGTCCGGGTGGTCTATTTAAGACATGTGAAAAAATATTACTGGTAGGCCAGAACGGTTAAACACACACAACTATCAAAGCCTGTTTTAACCCTTAAAGGCCTTTAGAGAGAGATTCTATTTTCAAACAGAGACCAAGGCCTGCTAAACTATTGTCACCATTGATCATGGAACAGTTCTTATTCCTTACCAGTGTTTTCAACACCTCTAGTAATTCCAACTTTACCTAATTTAATCAGTCAAGCACTATACCACAAATAGATAACTTCAGATGGTGGTGCTAGGAAAAATAAAAAACAAGCCCCCAAAACACCAGGGACTACTAGGACCTTGTAATAGTGACCAGGCCTAAAAGTGACCATGTAAGCATGAAGGCTCCCACTGAGTCACCAAAGGTTGACTTTAACGCAGAAATCGCAGCTGAGCTATACAGCTACAGATTAACTTCCACGAGATGATTATAGAGTCACATAAACAGGTCTTCTAAAAAGCTGAGTGGGTTAAAAAAAAAAAAAAGTAAGATGAGGATGGGGAGGAAAATAGCCAGAAAGCCAAAAGCATTAGTAAACACAACTAAAAGACAAAACTCTAGCATAAAGATTGCCAGGCTAGATAAAAAGGTAAAATTCAACTCAACTTTCATGTACCTGGCAAAGCTAGTGAAACCACATTAGCTTCAGACAAAATTTCTTTTTTTTTTTTTTAAGATTTTATTTATGCATATTAGAACCACTGTGCAGGCTAGAGATACAGGGGAGGGGGTGTGTGTG
>NW_004567102.1:85782148-85812700 GCF_000260355.1 Condylura cristata | reverse complement strand
GTTGTGGGGGCGTGGGGGGTGGCTTGTTGAGACGCCCCGGGATCCTCCATCCTGCAGGCGTTAAGTAGCCCCCCCACCCCCCTTCCCACGCCCAGAGCTCGGAGCTTTGGGGGACAGCACAGGCTTTCCGAAGTGGAAATGCCAGGGGGTCGAGGGGGGCGGAGTCCGACATGCGGGATGTATTCATCGGCGAGTGTCTAAGTTGGCCTGCAAGGTTTCATTCCAGTACAAAACACACCACCAGACAATACAACTTAGTGGATAGGTGCCTGGGACCCTGGTGTTACCGTTGGGGCGACTGTCCACAGGAGGGGCCGCCACACCTACTTACCAGCCAGCAAAGCCGCCTTTGAGTGAATGTCAAATGTGTGTCTTCTCGGAAACTTCCTACCTGACCTTTCGAGGTTTCACAAGTCAGAATCAATTTTTGTATTTGCCGAGCGCCTGGCTGAATCTATAGCCATCGTGACACTCATAAGGAGTTATTTTCTAGGCCAAAGTTGGAGGTTAACATTCATGGACAGCCAGCTTGCTGCCTGCTTTTTCACACCTTAATCTCAGTTAATCCACGTAAGAATCCTCTCAGAAAACCATTGCTGCCCACGAAGGAATTGAGCCTCACTTAAGTGACTTGACCAGTTTGGTAACACAAAATTTGAAAATGACCTTACCCTTTGCACTAACAGCTCTACTCCCAGGAATTTATCCTGCTGAAAGACTTAAGGGCAAAGATGTTCCCTAAAGCATTGTTCTGTAATAACCCCAAAGGAACACAACCTATATGTTTGTTAATAGGTCTGTTTCAATAAATGCTACATCCATACAAGTTAAATACAATATATTTCATTAAAGTGATAATATCTTAAGAGTTTTTAATAAAGTTTATAAAAACTGTGTACGACCTCCCTGGTGGCCTAGGGGTTACATCTCAGCATGGTCACCTCTATGGCCTGAGTTTGATCCCCAGCCAGGGAGTGACCCACAGGGCGCTCTTGTCTCTCTGCTGCTCCCCTCTGTGGATTTCAGTAGATCCACCTGCTCTGCTCCCCACTCCTTCTCTCAGCACCCACCCCTCTGGCCTACACCTCAGTTCTTCTATGCATTAAAAACAAAACAAAAAACTGCATAGTACAAGCCATATGTTAAAAATATATACAAATATGTTGTATATGCCCAGAAAACTCATCACCAGATTCTATTTTCAGAATTTTTAAACCTATGTATATTACTTTATCTTAAAAATGAGTTCACATTGTAATAAATACCTTGACTAAGAGCATGTGGGTATGTGAAAAAGCTAGGATTTGACCTTGATAATTCTGTAGTAACGAGTTTACCACATTCCTTTAAAGCCGAGGGCTGAGCTGCCTGCGCTCTTCAACAGTGCGTGTTTCGATAGGAAGTGTTACAGTCTCCTGCCACCTGGGCCCTCTGCATGCTCGTTGGACCAGTTCTGAGCACCTGGCACTAAGAACTAGAAGGTCGGAGCGTCCAAGTTTTTCCTGGTTGGCCAACATCTGGTGCCCTGGTTTCATTTTTAGAAGCCACAAGGGCTCACCAAACTCAGGATGGTCAACACAAATCAGTGCAAACATTTAGATCAAAGTGAAATCCAGCCCTATGGACACATTGTCAGGGTCCTGGCGGTGGCACTGTGTTAGCAGACCCCACACTGCAGCCCAGGGTCTAACTCTCAGGCGGGCCTGGTTTCCTCTCCCTTCCAGGCCACAGGAGCTTGCTTCTACCATCCCAGCCCCCGTCCCTCCTCAGGACACCTCACGGGGAGGGCAAGTAGGGCATGTGTAATCTGTACTGCCTTCGGGGTCTCCTGTTTGGATGGAACCCACACTTGCTGCAGTGCTGTGCTCCAGAACCCCCTGAAAATCACAGCAGTATATAGTCCCCCCAAAAGTCTTCCGCCCCTGTCTAAGTCAAGTTCAGCTGTTGTCAGTTCTTACAGTTCAAAAGACCCCTCGCCTTTGGAAACTTATCTCAGTTTGTGGTTCATTCAAGGGGCCATTTGCCTGCACCCCCTCAGGCTGTGAGTCAAGGAGAGGAGGCTGGCCAGCTGGCCTCAGGGAAGCTCCAGCCAGTTCTTTGTGAAATGAAGGGACCCCAGAGAGGAGGTGCAAATCACAAATTAAGAGATAGCATTTGCGTGAGTCTGCTTTCAAGAAACCTGTAAGATTCTGCCAAGGGCTTTGGAAACCATGGCCTCTCTATTAATTAACCAATGGGAAAATTCGCAGGAGTTTTCTCATTCAGTAACAAGTTTTTGTTTTTGTTTTAATTCTCTTTAGCAGTGTTATTTCTCTTTGAAAGCATTTCATGAAGAAATACCATTTTGACAGGTGTCTGTGACAATAAAACCACTGCATTTAGCAGTAATTACTGGAGCTTCAGTGCCCAATACATTATTAAAAAGCAATAAATAAAGAATTTAATTGTGTTCCAGTCTCGTTAGTGTGACTCGCCATTGACGTACACGTCTCTTAGGTACATTCCAGTTACCGGTTGGCCTTTGTCCATCGGGGATGTGATCACCAAGCACATTGGTCATAAAATGCTAATGGCCCTGTCACCAGCGTGGAAGCAAGGCCAGTTAAGTGACTTAACCTTGGCCTTGCAATAAACCAGCTCAGGAACAAGGGTCCACTTCTCTCTCCTCTCTCTCTTTTTTAACTTCTTTTTAAAAAGATTTATTTCTTTATGCATACAGAACTGGCCAGAGGTGCAGGGGTGGAAAGAGGATCAAAAGTCTTCAAGACACATCATTTTCAACTAAAAGTATTTTAGGTGAGAGGTTTGGCAGGAGTTTTGTGACAGCCCAGACAATCGCTGTTAACCACAGGACCAGGACTCCTGCTGCTCACCGGCCTGCAAAGGCAGAAGAACATGACAGCTCTTCCCTTCCGCCCCACGGGGCAGGCAGCTGCCACAGCAGCGGCCACCCTCACACTGGAAACTGCCCTCTCACGGATCCTCCTGAAGAGTTGGGGGCCAAGTGGGGGTCAGTGGTTTCGGCCCTCCACTTTCATTTGATCGCTCGTTCACACCCCTTCCTTCCTCCCCACCTACCCCCTCTTCTGCTGGCTTCCTCTGTGGCTGCACCGCTCTGTGGGCAACCCGCAGATCCCCGGCAAACACCAAGGGTGATTATTTTCCCTGCTGGGTGAGACCCCGTTGCTCACTGGGTGAGAACACAACTGGCGAAGTAAGAAACTGGACAGATGTTTGCACTGTTTTCGGCTCTCACTGGGTTGTACTTTCGAAAGAAAAAAGGGCCCTAAGCAGAACATGACAAAGCAGCCAGTCTTTGCCCCTGCCCAGGGAGATCCAGCGGCGGTTTCTAGGAACTCTCCCCAGGGACACCATGGACATAGGAAGGGTGGCCTCTAACTCCTGTCCTGGGTTTTTTGGTCACTAGACACTTCCCAAGATAAAGCCCCTTGGTTTTAACTGCAGAACTTAATAATTTCAGTGCGTGACTCGGAAATGTTCTAGCCCCAAACTCATATTTTTTTTTTCACACTGAAATGGCAGTTCAAAAAATTCTTCTAAAATCTTGACCTATCATAGATACAACTTTAGTAGTTCTGCAAAACCCAAGCCCAGTCCCTGTCTCATTTTCTGCCTCTTTTCTCCCCTATCTTCCTTGGGAACCCAGACGTTCAGGCCTACCTGCCTGGGTCCTTAACCTGCAAACCATGTGAACTCAGGCATATTACGCTACCTCTTTCATCCTCAGTTCCTTGAATTGCAAACCGAGGATGATCGAACCTTCCTCCTAGGTCTGCTGCGTGGGCTGGGTGACAGAATAAGCTCAAGGACCTGGGTTGATGTTTTGTAGATCTCTCAGTAAATATGAGTTGTAATTCTTGTTTCAGTCACGAGTCAAAATAGATTGTTCTTTAATGGCCAGGTCCTATGTTGTGTTAGTGTATGTTTGTTGTTTGTTTTGGCTGGTTGACTTGGGCTAATCGGTTGCCTTTAATTATTGGTCCTTTTTTTTTTTTTTTAAAAGATTTATTTATTTATTCATACAGAACTGGGGTACAGGCCAGAGGCTCAGGGGTGGTGAGAGGCTTCACCAGAGACAGAGTGGGGAGCAGAACAGGCAGATCGACTAAGTACACTGCTGAGGGGAGCAGCGGGCGGGTCAGGAGAGGTCTGCTGCGCCCTGTGGTCACCTCCGGGGCAGGCGGGGATCGAACTCATGCGGAAGCGGCTTTAGATTCTCAGTGCTGTGCTTTAACCCGCTGCGCCACCAGGGAGGGCCTATTGGTCCATTTTGACAGCCTCACATTGTCTGATTCTCCTGTCTGGCAGACACATTTTGTGTCTACTTACTAATGGGACATGGTGTCCCGGGCTGGGAAAGTGATGGTAGAAATGGTAGAGGGCTGGAGGTTGCTGCGGTTGCACAGACAGCAGAGGTGGCACAGGCAGGCACGCTCAGACTGCCACAGGACTGTTTGCTCTCGATCTTGTACTAGCATGCTTGCTGATTCGGGATAATCCGGATCCCCAGAAGGAAGCTGGGTTAGCAGATTGAGACCAGGGAGTAAGAGGGGGATGACTTACCAGGAATGCCAGCTGAGCTAAGCATGAGCTCTCAGCCTCCAGCACTATGATGGCCCCTAAGCCCCCTCTCCTACCCCCAGGATATTGCCTTGATTCTCTGACCTGCTATGGACAGACTCCGGTGTGAGTCCTCAGAGACCCGTTTACAGTCTAGGATGGACACAGAGGGGTGACTCACAGAGGGGGTAGCAAAGGCCATTTTCCTAAGTCATGCCACAGGCCACAGAGACGGACTCACACCAGCACCTTTGTTCCTTCTCAGTGGAAGGCAGTCTGATGACGCTTGCTAAACACAAACGTGTGACATTTGCCACCTCTGCCAGAGTTTAGAGATTGACCTTGCAAATGACAGCCTCTGTCTCTTGGGGGCCTATGCTTCTCCACGCGTCTGACTGAAAGACACCCCACTGCTGAGTGTTGAGACAGCCCTTGGCTCAAAGTTTATTTTGCCACCTGTGTGAATTTGAGCAGGTTATTTAAGCTTGAGTCTCCATTTTCTTAGTTCTAGTGATACTGCCTTAGGGCTCATTTGGAAGCGTCAGTGAAAGCATCTTCACCAGAGGAATTTAGACCTTCAACTGTACCAGTCTTACAGACTTGCAGGGCTTAGCCTGGGGGCCACTTTCTCATTGTGGTTTCCGATCAATACCTGCAGTGCTGTGGCTCAGCATCTGTTTGCCCACAAGGGATTGGTCAATTTCAGATTTTGCCTTGGAGTCTGCCTTTCAAAGTCCTTCTCTCCCTGCTCTTCTCCTTCTCTCTATTCCCTTTGAAACTCATATGGATTAAAAATCTTCGGCACATCAGTTTGATTGTTTTTACATTCACAGGTGGACTTCAAACAGGTTTCTCCCTTCACAGTTTGGGGGTCCTGGGAACCCCTTGGTTTTGCCTGCTATCAGAAGGATCAGGCTTTCTTAGCTAGATGCCAGTTAACTCCCACTTTGCTCAGAAGCTTCTGAAGCACTCTGTCTTGCTGGGGAGAGAGAAGCTGCTGGCAAGGGCCGGGCCTGAGCAGTTCCAGGGTCCATGGGAGAAGAAATGGACTCTGGGAGCAACTGTCCCTCTCTGGGCTGGGGCCGTGCGATCTGCCTCGCCGGTGCACAGCCAGGGCTGAGCGATGACAAGCCAGCTGCTGAGCCCTCAAGGCGGGTGCCACCAAGCACGGCCTCTCGCACCGCCTCCGGCCACGGATCTTCTTTCGGTCAATGTCTATAAAGTAGGACAGGAAGGAAAAAGCCTGTGTGAGTGATATTTTGTTGTTGCTTTCATTATGGAGAAATTCATTCTCCTCATGACCTGAATTTCCAGATGAATGAATTTAATTGTGTTATTTTTACTGTGGAAGATTTCAAACATTCAAAAAGGAAAACTGCTGGAAAAGGATTAGAAAATAAACTGCTGGGGCCCTCCCTGGTGGCGAAGCAGCTTAAAGCCTGGCATTGTGAAGCCCTCAGCAGCCATTGCAGCAGGAGTTCGATCCCCGCCAGCCGTGGAGTTGACCCACAGGGTGCAGCAGACCTCTCCGGTCCCCCGCTGCTCCCCTTAGCAGTGTATTTCCATAGATCTGCCTGTTCTGCTCCCCACTGTCTCTGGGGAATCCTCTCACCCCCTGAACCTCTGGCCTGTGCCCAGTTCTTGTGTGCATGAATGAATAAATCTTGAAAGAAAAGAAAAGAAACCGCCACTCACCCCTCACCCAACTCTGGGAACCGGCCACTGGCAGCCAGTCCTATTCCTACATGGCCTCCCTCCCCCTTGTGCGACTGGGACCCCACTTCATGCAAGATGTTTCAGGCAGTGGCCGTGGGGGATGGGGGGCGGCCCGCGGGCTCCAAGCACGTTCCGGAGCGTCAAGGCTGCTCCTCTGCTAGTGACTGGTGGTGACTGGCGTTTTGTTGGCATGCATTGGGTGCCAGGACTATTTTTGGCAGGTTACACATTAACTCTCCCAGAGAAGCACAAACCATTAATAGCAATGAAGTGCAGGGAGGAGCCCCAAGTCAGACTTCCTTCCTCTGCAGCTGAGTTCCTGCACCATGGGACTAACTTGGTCTTTGAAAAGAGAAAAAATTTAGGGGCTATGGCCCAGCAACCCAGAAGTGAGGATGACGGAGTGGGGGTGGTGGTGGTGGTGATGAACCTGTCCCATTTTTGAATGGCGGAGGCTCTATGGGACTCGCAACGTTGCTCAGGTCTCCCTCTGGCCCTCCTGCTCTGAGGCTGGGGAATGGCTGGGCTGCTCCTGGGCTGGGCTGCCCATCTGTCCCCATCCCCAGCAGGAGCCACCTCCAGGCTCGAGATCTTTAAAATACTTCTGTTGAGGCACTGTTAGTATCGTTCAGGCTGGTTTCAGGTGTGTCACTGGCCGTGTCTTAGGCATGCAAACCTGGGTGGAAGCCTCGCAGCTATTTGGAAATGTGAGCAGAGCTCCGGAGAGAAGTTAGGCCTGAAATGGAAGATTTAGAAATAACGGCAAGGGACAAGATGTGACATAGTCCAGGGATAAACTCTGGAGCATTGCAGTGAGCACTGGCACTGAGCTTTCTGTGCAGGGAGCTGGCAGGGAGCCTGGTGGATTCCCTCTGGGGACGGCGGGGCCGGGGGGGGGAGGTCGAGGCACTGTATTTTCCTCTGCCGTGTGGCACGGGAGCAGATTATTTACTTAAAGAGGTAGGATTTCCAACAGTTTAGGGCTATGTGGAAACTGAATTTTAATTATAAATTTGTAATAGAAATCAAAGAATTTTCTATTTGTAAGTCTCTTGCAGACCTAAAATCAGACGAGCAGCAGAATAAACTTTCAGCTTGAGTATAAAATCATTGTATTTAAGAGGCTAAACCCAGATGTATAATTTAAAAATCTAACAGTTTTCTGGCCTCAGAGTGCTGCGGGCTGTATGTGCCATGTGTGCTCTGGAGAAGATGCCAGCCTGCTGCGGAGCCAGCTCCTGCCCAGGACCCCTGGCTGGGCATATCATGCCCACTGCCAGCACCACACCAAGAAGAAAAATGCTCCCTTCCTGCAAAACCTCCCGGGACCTCTGCTGAAATGCTTTAACTTCACACTGTCTAGCACAGCAAAAGTACTCAGTGGGCCCAGATCATGGTCACAGAGCAGGCAGAGAGGCTGACCGTGGCCAGAGAGGTGACTCAGTGGCCAGCACAGAGGCCAGAGCAGCTGCGTGGTGGACATGGGGGTGGCTTACTTCTGAGTCTCAGCCCGACCCCCCTTTTCCTGTCTCTTTACTGCTCCGTGTTGCGGGGCTGGGAAAGTTACTGAAGATCCAAGTCTTTCCTTTGCTTTGACCATTCGTTATTAGCCTACCCACTAGATTCTGTATCTCAAAATCTGTTCCTAACATTTACGGAAGCGCCACTAGGTCTTGTCCGGTCATACTGTCTTATTTTGACGATCCCACATCTTTCCATATGATCTTTCCAGTAACTAGAGATTTCACCAACTAGAGACTAATTTTCATACAAGTTTATCTTGGAAATTCTTCCCTCCTGGTGAAGTTATTGTAATTTTCAACTCCATGCCCGGGCATGGTCAAGCTTTGAAACTTTAGTATTTCACAGCAGATGTTTTTTCTTCCAGGACTCTAGCAAGAACACATTTGATTTGTTGCTTTCTTGGGAAAGCAAGAGAGTGTTTAGGTTCCTCTTAATGAAAAGAGACCTCCACTGGGTCCTGTTTCAGCCTCTCGGGTCTGGCTCTTGGCTTCACACTGGCCACGACTCCGTCTCCTAATGTCACTGGACTGTGCATATCCCACCCCTGGTCTCTCATTCCTGCCTGTGCACCTCCCTCTAAAAACTCCAGTTACAGAATTACTAACACCTGGAGCTTTTGAACTCAGCTACGCACAGCAAGTTCTATAATTTTAAACGTTTCTATGTGTTTGTGGAAGGGGATCCCATGGAAGTGCAGTCTGAACGCCTTCTTTCTGATCCCTCAGTTTTAGATCTTTTGTCATTCCAGAACTTACAAGTGAGATGTAAACAAGAGCGGAATAAGATCGCATGCATTTTACACCAATAACGGGTGAATCTAAGCATGCTTTTTCGAAGAAAGTGATGCGTGACGGCAAGATCAGCTAGAAGGGTATTGGCAGTCGCCAAGATCGGAAGATGACAAGGTGGTAAAGTTTCTCCTCCCCTGTACTGCTAAAGCGGGTGGGAGGCTCCTCATCCTCTGGTTGAGAAGGAAGGCTGTGCACTTGTGTGGTATGGAGGGCTTCCAGGAGGAGGTGACAACGCTCCAATCTTCATAGGATGGAGAAGCATTGTTTAGACAGTAAGGAAAGGAAGCGCCTTCCTTTAGGGTGGAGAGGCGTGGATGTGGCCAACAAATCTGGCCGCCTGAGGACTGGTGAGTAGGAGAGTGTGACCCAGGCGGGGGGTGGTGGAAGGTAGCTGAAACACCCAATGGAACCAGATCTGTAAGGGATTAAATACTAGGTCTGGTTCCACTGAGGAAGCTATTTAATCACCTGCAACTAGGCTCATTGTTGGTGATTTTTTTTAAAGGTTTACTTTTTTATGCATACAGAACTGGGGTACAGGCCAGAGGTGCAGGATTCACTAGAGACAGATGGGGAGCAGGATAGGGAGATCAATGAAGTACACTGCTGAGGGGAGCAGCGAGAGGGTCAGGAGAGGTCTGCTGTGCCTTGTGGGTCACCTCCCAGCCGGGATCAAACTTGTGCTGAAGCAGCTGCAGCCAGCGTCATAGTGCTGTACTCTAGCCCATTGCGCCACCAGGCAGGGCGTGTGGTGATTATTAACAGCATTTTTGCATATATGTATTGGACTTTGCCAGTGAGGAAGCCAAAGGGCTATTTTGTTTAGATTACCACATGAGGAAATTGTCCCAGTTTTCCAATCACCCAATGTTCTATTGCCATGACAGTCTGGTGTAAGCTTCAGAAGGAAAATAAATGTTGGTCATTTGATTGAAACAACTCACTTCCTACTACATCTACACAAACAAAGGGTTAGCTTGATTGTGACCAGCTGCCACTTTTCACTTGATTTTAAGATTTGTTCGTAGAGCGAGGGGACAGATGGATGTTTCATTTGCTTTATATTTTGAAAAATGAGCTCAGTGGGTATTTCAAGAGAAGGTTTAGGATCGTTCCTTTATTTTTTCCACTAAAACTTGTAGAACCAAAATTATGCCCGAGGAATGACATCCCACACAGCACGTCCTTCCACAACTACCAAATATTTGGATTGTGTGTAACTGCTGCATCTGTTGAAGAAACATCTACGCCAGCTGTGGCTCTAGCAGAAATGGACGTCAAGAGACAGGAATAGCCGGGACGCTGGAGTCCCCCAGCAGAGCAGAGAGAAGCAGCCAAGGGAAGAAGCTGCCTTTGCTTTTCTTTGGTGAAATGAGGAGTTTCAGAGTAGCTCAACTTTAGGCCGATGCTGTTTTGGTGTTTCTCTTTGTTAGCAGCCGGACAAAAGAGATCAACACACTCGTGTTACCTTTTATTGGTGTTTGAGTTCCAGTAAAATGTTCAACCAACAGTTTTCAACTCTCGCTGCCTGGGGCGTGGGTGTGCTCACGCAGGCCCAGTCCAGCCTCTGGCCAGGAAACACTGTTGTTTGTGCTCAACTCTAAGATGTGGACTTTTCTCACACATCTGGGTCCAGTCAGAGTCTGGCCCGGAGCTCACAGGGGAGACACCCAATAAGGCTTTGCTCAATGATGGACTGTGTATGCCAATGAACATATGAAACATGGACACGTGAAGACATGGGTGACATAAATATTTATTTAGAAAGTAGACGATACCGCAGGGACTGGGAATGGAGACAGTTTATCCAAAAGAAGGCTTTGAGCAAGTGGAGTGAGTCTAAAGTTTCTTTTACCTCAGGTGGGAAACATAGATTCATTGACAACAGCCTTTGACTTCATTGACTGTGACACTTTTTATTGGAGTCCCAGTCCAGTCCTCCCTTGTGGTAGACACATGCACATGGGTCTCTGTCCATCATGGCCACCAGCACATGCTGTCAGGACTCCCCTGTACCTGGCAGTTTGGGAAAGTTGCTCCCTTTCTCAGATTGTGGGAACCCACGTCAAGGCAGACGAGTGGGCCAGACTTGCAGCAGGGGTACAGTGTTTGTTTGTTCAAAATTAGCTCTGAGAGGGCCCTCCCTGGTGGTGCAATAGGTTAGGACGCAGCCCTGCAAGCTGGCTGCAGCTGCCTTACTGCAAGTTCGCTCCCCACCCCGGAGGTGACCCCATGGCGCGGCAGACCTCTCCTGACCCGCCCGCTGCTCCCCTCAGCAGTGCACTTCGTCCAGCTGCCTGTTCTGCTCCCCGCTCTGTGTCTGGTGAAGCCTCTCACCGCCCCTGCATCTCTGGCCTGTACCCCAGTTCTGTGTGCACAAATAAATAAATCTTTAAAAAGAAAATCAGTTCTTAGAAGGGATCATGGTTAGTGAAATAAGCCAGAAAGAAAAGGAAAAATACCAGATGGTTTCGCTCATAGCAGGAGTATAAAGGACCAGGGGACAAAATAATAATAATAATGAACAACTATATACCAGAGACATTGTACGGGGGTGGAGTGGGGAATGGGATCAAAAATGGTGGGGGCAGGGGAGGGAAAGTGCACTGGACTATGGTGATGGCACACGGGTGAATTGGTGGTGGGAAGTCCCGGGGGTTACAATTGAGATGAAAAAGGGCACAAAAATGATGTAAAAATAAACTATTACATTATTAAAAAAATAAAAGAAAATCAGCTCTGGGCGTGTAAGGATGTTCACAGGTGGTTGAGAAAGAAATGTGGAGTCGACATCCACTGGGAGTTTCGGGGCATAAGCCAGGTGAGAGGCTGAAAACTGGGGTCATCCCCCAAAGAGGATGGACACTTGAGATGTCAGGACTTGGTCACTGACTGGGTGTGGGGTGTGAGGCCCACGAGGGCCCAGAACGAAGCCCAGGCATCGGGCTCAGTGACTGGATGCGGGTCCCCAAGACAGAAGGGGCAGGAAGCTAAGCGCACTGGGGTGTGGGAACAGCTGACCTGACCTGTGTTCTGCTCACCTGGGCATGGCGCCAGGCGTGCAGCCCCTTGGCAAGGAGACATGCACCCGTTTGTGACTGATAAGCACAAGAGTGCCAAGAGCCCCTTCTTAAGGCTGCGCAGCACCGAGTGCTCCTTCCTGCTTCTGGGTAACCCCTGTGGGTAGCATTGATGGGGCACAAAGCACCACGCCTCACCAGGGGACCAAATGTGTCCCCCTCCCCCACCTCCTGGGTGGCCAGGACTTTGGCATGTGCCCTGGGCTCAAGCAGTTGGGTGCTCAGGTGTCGAAGTCCACTTGGCTGGCTTGTGCTGCCCAGCTATCTGGTCAAACACGAGTCTACATAGTGTTGTGAAGGTATTTTAGATGAGATGAACATGAAAGTACTAGATTTTGCATAAAGCAGACCTCTCTCCAGCATGTGGGTGGGCCTTGAACAATCTGTTAACCACTGCAGCGGCAGAGTCTCTCCCAGTTCAGTGTCATTCCCCCCGGGGCCTCCAGCACACACGCCTGCCACCCAGTTTCCATAGCTGCCAGTCATGAGCCTCCCAGAGCATGCGGGTTGTCATGACTGCAAACACCAGCAAAGGACAGAGAGCAGAGAAATTCACGCTTACCCTGATGCAACTCATGGAAGCACTTCCCCACTTTTCTTCCAAAGTTTCTATGCGTAATATTCGCCACAACTACATTCACTTGCTGTTAGCGTTCTATACAAAGCGTCTTGAGGTATCATTAACTGCAGGTAATCTTACGGGCGCCAGTCCTCTTCGGAGATGCGTGCACACTACACTTCCTTCTTATGCTCCCTGCTTGCATCTGTGGGCTTCTGGGATCTAGGCCATATTATATATTTTCTTTCCTTTCCTGAACTGACTTGGAAATAGACATCCTGTTTAAGTTGTTGAGGTTAGTTTAGTTCTTAAGAGCCACATGGTTAAAAACGACTTCCCGGGCTCTCTCTGGTGGTGCAACGGGTTGAAGCCCCGCATTATGAAGCTCTCTAATGCCACTGCAGCATGAGTTCAATTCCCCACCAGGACGCAGACCCACATGGTTCAGCAGACCTCTCCTGACCTGCCCGCTGCTCCCCTCAGCAATGTATTTCAGTACATCTGCCTGTTCTGCTCCCCACTCTCTCTGGTGAATCCTCTCACCCCACACCTCTGGCCTGTACCCCAGTTCTGTGTGCATAAATAAATAAATCTTAAAAAAAAAAAGAAGACTCCCAGGCTATTAAAGTTGAGACCTGCGTCGGCCCTAATGCCCAGGCCTCCTTTCCCCTCACCCTCTGCAGGTTTATGTTGTTTTATAACATGGGTTAAGTCTTTTCTTAGGTAGAACTTTTTCTCTTTTTTTTTTTTGGTTTAGCTTTGAAGCTTCCTTCAAAATGAGGCATTGGCTTCAATATTTATGACGTGACATTCTTATTCTTTGAATGAGGTCTTTGGGGAGGCCTGAGGGGAGGTGCATCCACTCGAACCATCTTTGTTACTTTTACACGTGAGTGACAAGTCACAGAGAAGTATTCTCCAGCCATCAATAGGAGCTTCTGAAGGCAGCGTGGGTCTCCTGCCTTCTTTCCTGCCACTGCCCTGCTGGTTTGGAGCATCAGCAGGTCTCACTCAAGCACGCAAGTCTCAACCCAACCTCATGCACTCTGAAGTGAGGGGAAATTCCCCACATTCTGGCCCATGTTTTTCCCCACACTCTAATGGTGTTGCCAGTTCATGGTTTAGGGAGCATCTGGCACATTAGCTTATCTTCAGCGGCAGCTGGGGAGAGAAAGGGGACATGAGTTCGCCGGGGGGGAAGCCTGAGCTTAGGACAGGGGCCCTACTCTGAGCTCAAATCTGCCTCACCCACCAGATCTGTGGCCCCTGGGGCCACCCTGGCTCATCTTCAAGATGGACTTGGAGGTATTTGGGGACCGAATGTTGTAGTCGTTGCCTGGATAGCTCGCCAGGTTTTCACAGCGTTTATATCCCTGTGTCCCATTCTCACATGTCTCAGAGGGTGAGGCTGCCACTGTGGGTGACCCTGTACCTGCTTCTCAATGCTTCTTCTGTTCTCCAGAAGTGAAATTCACACACACACACACAAACAAACACACACACAATAACACATGCAATGCCCTAATTATAAAACTAAGGAGGAAAAAGGAAAGTAATTTCTGAAAAAGTAATGTGTCCATGCCGAGACAGCCCTCTGCTAGATGAAACCAATCAGCCATTTGTACCTGCTTATAGTAAAGGTTTGTATTTGTAAGAAGGTCAGAAGGCCTGCTATAGGAAAATGCAAAAAAATTAAAGAAAAGGGACGATCAAGCACTAGGATAAGTAACAAGGCAACATTGTTTATAGATGGTAGAAGAGAAAAGTTTTCTTTAAAATGACAATACAGGACCTCGCTGATGGTGCAAAGAATCAGGTCTCAGCGCTAGGAAGCTATTGGCAGCCAGTGTGGCCTGAGTCGATTTCACTGGATCCACCTGTTCTGCTCCCCACTCTGTCTCTGCCCATGCCCGCAGCCTGCAACCTGTGCTTATACGCATCAATGCATAAATTAAACTCTTAAAAAAATAAAATGATGATACATGTCAAAACAGATAAGCTATTGAAAGGAGGCGGGGAGTGACAGCCTCACAGTCGAACTGTCAAGATAATTTCCTACAAAGGAGCAAAAATGAACCTTTGAACTAGAAAGCCAATTAGGCTAACAGAGGGCCAGGGGAGGGAGGTAAACCAGGATGGAGGGAAGTTGTAAGGGCACATCCGGAAGCGTAGTGAGGACATGGCTGCATCAAGGTGCCCACCTGACATTTGTAAACGTAGCATTCGATGTCACTTCAGTCAACAGGATAGCGTCCTGCCTTTTGACAGGGGGTAGTGACTTGCACACAGCCTGTCTCCTCCTTGAATTCACTCTGCAGTAGCTGAAACTCTGGAGGCTGCGGCCTCTACGCCATGGCGAGAGACTGGACAGGAGAAGCCTGGAGCTGGTCAGCGGCTGTGCACAGCGTGGGAGGGAGGCTGGAACTGGCGACACGGAACAACCCCAATGCGCCACGTCACTGCGAGCTGCTGCTGGAGACACCATTGATGTTCACATGTAACCGCCACATGGGACACTTAAAAAGGATCCTTGACATGAACTTTACGTGCCGGCATTCCTAGCTCCAGGGATTTCAGTTGCAAGGCAGGTAAAAGCAGCCTCGGCGTCTGCTACCTGCTTGCCTCTGACACTGGCACAGCAGCGCTGGGGCTGTGTGGCTGCTGGCCACTCAGGTACCATGGCCGGTCTCGAGGTGACCTGTTTCCCCCAAGTTGCGAGCAGCTTCCTGGTGAAGTCTCAGATGAAACAAACATGCTCTTCTCTCCGTTCTCGTGGCAGGTGAATCCAGCAAAGGTGAACTCCATGACGATCCCTTGGTGTTTATACGTGAAAAGGAGCCGTGCTTAGAGGCTGAGAAAGCTTGCTGCACCTCCTGGATGCTGGGGGACAGGAGACCTGTGCAGCCAGGGAAGTTCTTTGTCTGGGGGTTTGCCTGCATTGCGGGGTGGCCGGCGCCCCTCACCCCCCTCTACCCGGTAGCTCTTCCCTCCGCATCACGTTCATCCCACAGAGTGCCAAGTAGCCCTGAGGTCCAGGGAGCCCCGCTGTGAGAGAGCTCTTGGTTTGATGCTCCCAAGCCTCCCCACCCCCAGCACCCAGCTGGGTTTAGAGCACAAGTTAGTACAAAGGGATTCCTTGAGCAGACATTTCCCTTCTAGTTTTCACTCACCATTTCCTACTTTAAAAAAAAAAAAAAATTGTGGTAAAATCTCCACAGAAAACTGGCCACTGTAGCTAAACTCTTGGGTGACATTAAGCATGCTCACCAGGCTCGTGCATCCACAGGTAAAGGAAGGTTGTAAAGTAACAGCAGGGACTTTTCCTCCCAAGCCAGGTACCAGGAAAATGCTGCTGTGACGTCTTATCAGCCGTGCGCAGGGCGACATTCCCAAGGATCTTACTGTGGAGACACCAACCAGCGCCAGGAGTCACCTGGACAACGTGCTCCGCCGGGGTGCGGCTGTGGTGACCCCGTGACCAGGGGAAGGCCAAGGCGCCCCGGCCGCTGGTTGGCGCAGAAGTCGTCTGTGGCCGGAGCGCCTACGGGGGGCTGGGGGCTCCTCCCGCCTCCGTCCTCCTCCTAGCCACCAGGGCCTCCTGCTCAGTTCCTCCTGGACTTTCGGGCCCACGTAGCTGCTCATGGATTTGTCTAGCGTTTCCTTACAGTGTCGTGCAGGGACATCTCGGCACCAGCACCACAAACGTCAGGCGATTGTTCTCATCCCCCCACTCCCCTATTGCGTTCATTATTGGAGGGTTCACTCTGATCATTTGGTCAAAGTCTTGTCTTTCAGGTGTCTCCACAGTAAGATCCTTTGCAATCAATAAGGCCTGTGGGTTCTGGCCTCTCCCAGCTCAGACCTGTCTTCTATGCCCCTTACCTCTAGAGACACGATTTAAGGGAAGAGAATTATATTGCAGACACGCCCTAGAATTAGCTCTCAGTGTGGCAGTGCCAGTTGAGATTTTTTAAAAAGAAATATATTTTTTTATGCATACAAGGCCAGAGGTATGGGGGTGAAAGGACTCATCAGAGACGGAGTGGGGAGCGGAACAGGCAGGTGGAGTGAAACCCACTGCTGAGGGGAGCAGCGGGGAGACAGGAGGGGTCTGCTGAGCCCTGTGGGTCACTCCCTGGCTGGGGATGGAGCCGGGGACAGATTAATAGCGCTGAGACTGCAACCTCTGTGTCACCAGGGAGGTCCCTGGTGAGAGACTTCTGACAGAAAGTGTTGGGGGAATATTCACGTGAAAAAGAAGCACCACGGAGTACAGGAACATAAATTACAAGAAAAAGAAATGGTCACCAAATTCCTAGAACTCAAGGAACAGACTGTCACTTGCTTTGTGACCTCTCTGGAAACACTCCTGAGTGTGTCCGTGAGGCTGACTTCCTTAATTCCTGCAGTGGTGTTTAACTCATACTTCTTCTTTCCAGAAACATTGATTTTGTTCATAGTTTTTTTAAAGTTCTGACATCTCTTTGACTTACAAGAAGGTGAGAGTGTAACTTTTGTCCAGGAACTGGCTGGTCAAAGATAAATTTGCTATTTTTCTACCAAAAATTGTTCCAACACTGAAATCATTCTTAATGTCCAATTAGGAAGATTATTTCTTTCACCCACATGTACTTTTTGACACTTCATTTCTAAAGTAATTTTATGTACACTTGCAGAGAATAATATAGTAAATTCTCAATCAAGTATTCATTGAATTTTACCATCATTCATCTTTTCTCCTATAGGCGTTATTTTTTCCCTTTGTTACAGTTATTTTTTTTTTAAGATTTATTTAGTTGTGCATACAGAACTATTTTTAAAAAAGATTTATTTAGTTGTGCATACAGAGGTGCAGGGTATTGAGAGGATTCACCAGAGACAGAGTGGGGAGCAGAACAGGCTGACTGACGAAGTACACTGCTGAGGGGAGCAGCAGGTGGGTCAGGAGAGGTCTGCCACGCCCTGTGGGTTACCACCGGGGGAGGGATCGAACTCATGCAGAAGTGGCTTTAGCTTCTTAGTGCTGTGCTGTAACCTGCTACGCAACCAGGGAGGGCCTGTTACAGTTTTTTAAACAACCAATACAATGAAACTTCCCCCTAATATTTCACCCTTAAACACTTCACTGCGTCTGTCTAAACAAAGATTTCCTTACAGAACCACAGCACCACTGTCCTATCTGCCAATCTGTATTCCAGGTATTCCAAACATACACAAGATGCAGTTTTATATTCATCTTTTGTTTATTTGGGTTCTAAACTAGGTCACGTGTTGCACTTGACTCTTTTGTTTCAAGTCTGCTCATCAATTGCCTTTATCTTAAAAATAATTTTGAGATGGGCCCTCCCTGGTGGCGCAATGGGTTAAAGCACAGCACTGAGAAGCTAAAGCCACTTCCGCATGAGTTCGATCCCCGCCTGCCCAGAGGTGACCACATGGCGCGGCAGACCTCTCCTGACTCGCCTGCTGCTCCCCTCAGCAGTGTGCTTTAGTGGGTCTACCTGTACTGCTCCCCACTCTGTCTCTGGTGAATCCTCTCACCCTCTGCACCTCTGGCCTGTACCCCAGTTCTTGTGTGCAGAAATAAATAAATCTTTAAAGAAAAAAAATAAATAAAAGTCATTTTGATTTGTTTCCTTTCATTTTTCTTCTGCTCTGGGGCCCTCTCTGGTGGCACAGCAGGTTAAAGCACAGCACTAAAAGCTAAAGCCACTTCTACATGAATTCAATCCCACCCCAGTTCTGTATGCATAAATAAATAATTCTTTAAAAACAATTCTCCTTCTCCAAATATTTTTTTCTATTCTCTCTCTCTTTTTTGGTAGGAAAGCTTGAACAAGACAATGTTTTCACCTTGCATCTGGTATTTTTTAAAGCACTTCATATTCTAAATCACACACACACACCCACACGAATATCACACACACAGATACATATCTCCACCAAATCCTACCTTTTCAAAAGCAAAGCACTGGAAATAACTAACTGTTAAGGTGCAAGAGAACAAGAGCAAAAATGAAAAATAAAGTTTTTTCATGTTGGCAATATTCATCTGGGTCAGGAAAAAAAAAAACCTCTTCCTTATTATGAATAATTAAATATAATGGACTTTTCTCAGATGTAAGACTTTTCTTACTCCTTCAGAGACATTTCCTAGTTAAAGTAAAAAATGTAAATACATATTGTTTGTTTTTCAAATTCTCTAGATGTAATGTGATTTAATTAAAAAAAATCTGCTAGGTAGTGATTTAGGGAGTTCGAAGACTTGGGTTTTCTCCTTCCTTTTTGACGAACAATGATTTGAACAAGTACTGAAAGTTGTTTGAGCCTTGGTTCTTGGTTTCTTTATGAGAAATGTTGGCCTTATAGTTGATGGACAAGATCTCCTTGGAACATTCGGGAATGTCCTAATACTACATGACTATGACACAGTGAACTCTCTGCCCCACACCCTTCTCCCCCCCCCTCCCCAATACATGTGTCGGGTCTTGGGTTTCCAAGTGAAGACCGTTCTTCGAAGCAGGCCCCGATACTGTGACCCGTGGAAATATTTTTGCAACCACTTTCAGAATCAGATTTTAAGTGATACAAGAAAGTAAGTCCCACAGCCTGGTGGTTCTCCCTCTTACTTTGCTTAGTAAGCGTTGGGTTTGGTGCTTGCATGAAGAGTCGTGCTAGATGTTGGGGATGTCCAAGCAGAGGCATGAGGAAGACGAAGCTCCTCACCCCTGAGGAGCTCCAGAGCCAGCTGGATGGTGGGGTGGGCCTGCAAACAGGTGCAAAGAGAATGAATAAGAACTTCGGGTGTTTCCACTTAGCAGTGATATCCCCACAAGCCACAATCCTAGGGTTTGAAAAGTGGAGACTTTGTTAGATGTGGAGAACATACAACTCAGGCGGGTAAGAGGACTCTCACTTGCTATTTGTCAAAAGTGAGTCTAGGGTCGCCAGGCTCCCTGGGTGGAAATGTGGACAATAGCTGGAAGTTAAAAGTTCAGGGCGTCCCTCTGACAGGTGGAGGCCAGACAAACAGCCTACATGCTGAATAACTGGAATAATTAATTGATGCCTTTGACAGAGTAAGGACAGTGAAGGGTTTCTAATGCTGAAGGGATTCTGCCTTGGTGACTCTGGTGAGCCCCGATTAAATAGCCTTAGCTTCAAGTGTTTTCAGGGGGTGTAGTTGCTCCCATATTATTTCCCCCCCCATTCTGGGTTCAGCGATTCCTACACAGCCATACCAATAGGTGCCCCTCAGGGTGACCAGAACGGTTAGTCAGTAGCAGCTTGAACTTACTCGGAGCTGACTCTCAGCTAAGAAGCTGCAGGAGAAAGACCTCATCACCCACTGCGAGGCAAGAGCTTTGCTACGGGAGGACTCGAGTGTTCTCCTGGGCTAATTACAAGGAGTGTGGACTGATCCACAGCTGTCCTTTTGATGCCCCAACACCCCTCATTGTGCTAAGAAGAAAGTGTCACTTTGCCAAGTGCTGGACAAGTACTTTTTCAGATGGACACAGCTTTTGCAAACATTAAGTAGCAGAATCATGATGTGCACTTATTTATACATGAAATAGTGGCAGAGACCACCCAGGTACCGGATCTCGGTGGTATGGTTTGGCTATTTCAGGGGTTCTCAGTCAGTTCAAACAGGAGGCTGAAGGTAGAGCCCAGCTGAGACTGGCTGGCATTCAAAGGCAGGGACCAAGTCCATTCTTAGCTTCACTGTCAGGGAAAGCAATTTCCATTGTATGTCTTAAGAAGACAAAACTGCTCTGAATGGGAACAAACAGTAACAGAAGATGATCATCAATAATTTAGAATCACTGAATCGATTTACCTGCACATGCAGTTTGTGGGGGGCAGAGAATGATAGAGGCCATAAAAGCAGTTCAGGAAAGAAACTGAAGGAATTCTGTTTGATGGAATCTGTTTGATGGAATCTGATTGACGGTCACTGAAAACTCAAACACGGTTTACAAACAGAGCAGTGAAAACCATCTGCCTACAAAGCCCCCACACTCACAGCCCTAAATGCATCCAAGTGACTCCACTGAAATTTATTCTCACCCAACGGTTCCCGAAAGGGATCCACACCGATTATCAGGTGGGTGAGGCCTGGCACCAACAGGATTTGCTAGAGCCCGCCAGCCTGGCTGCTGCTGGGCCTCTGTGCCGGAAGCGAAGAGAGCTGGCGAGGCCTGGCAGGGTGTGGGGGCGGAGGCCAGCCCGACTGAGTGTCCCAGCCCAGCTCAGAGCAGTGCCAGGCGGCTCTGGTGAGGTCAGGCGCTTCCCAGTGACCCCGCCCTGGGGCCACACCCTCCTCCCATCCCTTGCCACCAGTGTCATTGCATCGATGCTCTGAGGAGGCAGCTTCCTATCACCACCTTTCTTTCCACTTGCTAAATGAGGGTGTTGTTTCACTAGACCAGTTTTGGAGGTGCAGAGCTAGGCTGGAGAGTGCCGTTTTAACAAGCCGCTTTCCCCCTGCGTAATGGAACCCCCAGGGGACACCCAGAATACCAACTGCATTTCCCAGCCCCCCGGCCCTGGTACAGCCCTGTGACTACATTCTGAATGTGAAGTAAGCAGCAAGCGGGTGAGATTCTAGAGCACTGTTTCAGAATTCTGATGTTTCTGAGTTATTATAAAGGAATTAAGCATCTCAAGACCGTGCGTCCAGCCGAAGGGCTCTGAGTGAGAATAACAATTCTGGCAGTCTGTCCGGGGAAGCCGGTCCAGACGGCTCATCGCTGACGCCTTACCGGGACAGTGGCTCAGTGGTGGCTTAGCCAGGTGCAGACTTAATCTCCCAAGGATTACACACCTGAGAGAGCCCCTAGATAATTTCCCCTTGCAAAAATCTAACCTACACCCTTAACCAAGTTTTCAGGCCTTTGGGGTCTCGTTGCGCACCCCGTGTCCCCACCCCGAGTCCAGGGAGCCTGTGTCGCTCTAGTGGGCCAGGGAATGGCTAGATTCTGGGGTGCAGTCTGGGCACAGCCACCTCTTTGTGCACCTTGCTCGCTCCCTGACGGCCTTTCACAAGCCTCTGCCCTTCTAGCCCTTTGCCCGCCTCATTCCGTGTTTTGGGTCTTTGAGAAACTGAGTTCATCACAGACGTTTTTGTGCAGTGTCATTGATTTCTTGGGTTGACACTTCTCTCTGTTTGTCCTAACAATAGAGAGGACGCATTTTTTTTTAGAATAACATTTTAGTATGAGTATACTTCGCCCCTCTTACAGCTTGTGCATGAAACATACTTAAACAATTATTGGCCATTGATCTGAAATTCAAATATACCTGGGAGTCCTGGCAAATTAAATTGGCAATGCTGTGGTCTCCGTTCTGTTTCTGGAAGTGCCCTGATGGTTGTGATTCCACTCCTGGGGGGGGGAGGAAGAACCTGGGAGGTCAAGTTCTGAAGTCACCCCAAGAGTCACCAGCTGGGTTCCCAGCAAGAAAGACTTCCTTTGAGAGCTCCTATAAAACTAATGTTTAGCTTTATCAGGAACTTTATATATGAGTGTGCTCCTATTAATTTGTTAATTGCACAACATCCTGTGGGGGATGGTGAGGCTATCGCTCTCACTGAGGAAGGAAGAACCAGGACAGAGGGACAGCTGGCTGCAGGCAGAAGGACAGAGGGACAGCTGACTGCAGGCAGAACAGCCCAGGAGAAGCGGCCAGAGGGCCGGTGTCAGGCTCCGCCATGCCCCGCCCCATAGCACGTGAGTCCTAAATGCAGCCCAGAAGGCGAATAAAGAGGCAGAACAATAAATAAAGACTCCTGCAAACTCTGCTCCTCAGTGTTGGTGAATGAAACAGACCACAGCACCCTGAGCAGAAGGAGCACGTCTTACGCCGGTGGAGGGAAGCTCCCCAGAGGTGACTGCCCAGGCAGAGGTGAATGTTCCTGCCAGCCTGGAAAAAGAAGACGTAAGAGAAATAACATCCCCCACCTGAAATAATACAAGGACCATCGTATAGCAACTCTATCAGGCAATTTATGTAGTTGACTGAATTTAGTCTTCACAGATGTGGGGGACAGAACTTCGTCAGGTGTGGGTCCCCACTGCCCCACGGGAGCTTCACCAAGCTAGAGGCTTTGGGGACATACCCTGGGGCTCTGGTGGAAGAGAGGCTCGGCCAAAGCAACCCGGCTCGCTAAATCCAACTAAACAGTCTTTAAAGCACCATGTGAGTGAACTTGCTGTCTCTTGGTCGCTTTTGTGAATCTTTTCTTCTTCTTCTTTAAAGATTTATTTATTTATTTAGACATACAGAACTGGGGTACAGGCCAGAGGTGCAGGGGTGGTGAGAGGCTTCACCAGAGACAGAGTGGGGAGCGGAACAGGCAGATCAATGAGGTACACTGCTGAGGGGAGCAGCAGGGAGACAGGAGAGGTCTCCTGCGCCATGTGGGTCAGCTCCAGGGTGGGGGATCGAATTCGCGCTGAAACGGCTGCTGCTTGCTTGCAGCGCTGCGTCCTAACCTGTTGCGCCATCAGGGAGGCCCCTCTCTTTATGAATTCTAAAGCAGCTGCAAGACAAGGGCAGGGCACAGCTGCTGAGACCCTGTCCAGCCCTGGGGTGCCCTCATGCCACGCCAGCGCCCAGCCCAGAGGGTGCCCCAGTAACACCAGAGGGCTGAAGAGTGAAGGCTGACTTTCCTGTTGGCAGTAAGGAGACCAGGGGTTGCTGAAGATCACAATGGCCAGAAAAGAGAGCAGACAGAGCTCTGACTCCTGCCTCAGGCCTTGTTGAAAGAATGAGGAAATTGTAGTCACTGTTTCCGAGCTGCTATGTGAGTGAAAGACTTGCTTTCTATCATGTGTGCCAGCAGTTGAAGACGGGGCTCTTGCCCATTCACCTTTAGGGGCTTCTTCCTTCTAGCAACTTCTGGTGTGACATGGATACGTGCACACTCGCTGACACCAGCTCCCTGTCACCCTTCCTCCTCCCCAACCCGGCAGGGTGGTGTTCCTCCTCCAGCACCCCCAGGTGCTCGCCCCCGCCCTTCACTCCCGGGGCCCTGGGAAGCCCACACAGTCCCGTGGGTCTGAAGTATCAGCCAGATACTTCGCATCACCTGGACCGCAGTTCCGATTCTCTTAGCCACTGCCCAACTAGCCGCATGGCCATGGGGAAGACGCCACCTCCAGAGAGGCCATTCTCTAGCAGGTCAGAGACGGGGTTCAGATCACGCGGGGAGCCCCCAGCCGGCGCCTGCTGCAGCGCGGGTCCTCACTAACGGGCCTGACCTGTGCGGCCTAATCCCCCACCGATGCCTCATCACCCTTCCGGTCCCTGCTTGAGCTCCGACTCGGGGAACTTCTCCCTCTCTGGATGGAGAACGAGCCATAGTCCGATGGCAGCCGTTTCTCTTTCCCTGTTCTGTTCTTAAATCCAAGAGGTATTTACTGCTGGCTGAATTGTGTCTTCTCCTTTACCCCAAGATATGCTCAGGTCTAACCCCCAGTCCCTGGAAATGTGACCTTTTTGGGAAACAGGGTCTCTGTGGATGCGGTCCAGTTACAATAAGGTCAGACTGGCTCGGGGCGGGCGTAATGAATGGCTGGTGTCCTCCAGGAGCGGGACACTGGCCACAGACACACAGAGCGCGGCGTGAGGAAGGAGGGGACGTCTCAGGGACGGGCTTTCCAGCCGGGGGCTGCTGGCGGCCGCTGGAAGCTGCGAGAAGAGGAGGCATGTCCGGGAGAGCCCTGTGAGGGCGCGGCGGCCTGCCCGCACCTGGACCGAATATGAAATACAGAAAGGGAATGAGTAGCTGGGCTACCCTGTAACAAAGCTATCAGCAGCCACTGTGGCACGAGTGAGGATGCGGGACCACAGCGGACGCTCCTGCCCGGCAGACGCCGTGTGGGTGCTGGAGGGAGAACAGCAAAGACCTGCTTTAATAAGGCCGCAGGTGCTGGGGTTAGGGTCTGAACACACCCTTTCTGAGGAAACGATTCCACCCACTCATCCCGAAATCCTTGCCTCTTCCCTCCCAGCCTTCACTCCCCAGGCCCCGGGCTGCTCAGGCCTCACTCCAAGGCCTGCTCCCGGTCCGGCCACTGTCTTGGCTCAGCCTCACCCCGTGGCCACACGCTGCTTGTTCTTCTGCCTGTCCTTCCACGGGCCTTCTGGTCACCCTTCCGCCAGCCGTGCAGTGAGCCTGGGGAGAGCGGCCTCTGCTCCCGCCTGCTGGTGCCTGGAGTCTGAGGCGCCTTTGGGACCAAACCCTGCTTCCAGCGGGGTTGGGGGCCGGGTCCCCGCCTCCTCCCCAAGCCTGTCCAGCGGCAGGGGCACCCACCACGTCTCCCCCCAACCCCCACCGGCATCCTCAGGCCCAGACCTTAGTTGTCCGCCAGCAACTCCCTCTGCCCTTCTTTCGGGCCACGAAGTCAGCTCCTGACTGCGGCCCCAGACCACTCACTGCTCACTGTCGTCTCTCTGTGTCTCTAGATGCTCTGATTGTTGTTCATGAGGAACTGGTCAAAGAAAAGAAGAAGGGGGGCCTCTCTGATGGCCAAAGGGGTTAAGTCTCAGTACTATGAAGCTGTTAAGGGGAAGGGTGTCCTAAAGGAACTCTGCAGAGTCTTATGGACTCCACCCCTGCTCCAGTGATTGGAAACTACAACTCCCAGCAGCACCCGGGAGAGAACTGCCAGGACCCAAGGGCGGAGCTAGCAGGAATTCTGGGACGCTGGGGGATAAATGGGGCGCAATTGCATTTCCAGCTCTCTTGCTGGGGAAGCTGCTCTCCTGACCACGTGACTGGGTCTGTTCAGTCAGCCTAGCTATAAGGTGTTCCACTTACTTTGTATCCCGCTCTCTTTCCCTGGATTGTTTCCTTTTCCTTTCCCCTTTTGTAAATAAACCCGTTATTGACCCTTTTGTGTGCACCTGCAATGTAACTGAATTGTGAGTGCGCGGGTGAGGCCCCACAGACAGGCGGCCCAGTACACTCTGGGTTACCCTGTAACAAAGCTATCAGCAGCCACTGTGGCACGAGCTCAATCCCCGGCCAGGGAGGGACCCTCAGGGCCCTCCTGTCTCCCCGCTGCTCCCCTCAGTTGTGTATTTCAGTAGATCCACCTGTTCTGCTCCCCACTCTGTCTCTGGGGAGTCCTCTCACCCCCACATCTGGCCCGCATCTGGCGGGAGGGTCAGGAAGATGTGCCTGTCCAGGTGGTGGGGAGCTGGCTTTCTCTCCCGAGGCCCCGCAGCTGGAGGCGAGCAGACAGGCAGGGCGGCAGGACAGGAGAGTTGGTGGGCCGTGCCCTCTGGGCGGGAGGCCTGCAGGGGTAGGGGCTCCGGGGTCAGCATAGACTCTCAGAGGTGGGGGGAGGGAGGGGGTGCAATGAGAAGGGGTTACACAGAACTTTCCACACCAATGTGTGTTGAAAAGGGGTGATGGCCCCATTCCGGGGGTTGTCTTCATTCCTTGGGGCATCCAGGCCCGCCTGAGAGCAGAGTCCCTGGCTGGGGCTCGGCTGTACCTTGTCTGTGCCACTGTGGGGGACCTGAGTCCCTGCCAAGGACAAGCGCATGTCCAGTGTGACCTGGGCCGCCTGTCTGTGGGTCCTCACCTGCGCGCTTAAAATTTAATTGTATGTACTGCAGGCGCACACGGAAGGGTCAATAATGGTTTTTTTTTTGTTTTTGTTTTGTTTTGTTTTGTTTTACAAAAGGGGAAGGGAAAAGGAACAACCCAGGGAAAGAGAGAGAGTTACAAGGTAACTAGAACATCCTACCAGCTTGGCTGACTTGGAGCTCCAGGGACACACCCACAGCCACCAGCCACGTGGTCCTGAGAGAGGGGGTAGAAAATGGCGCCCCTGTTTATCCCCCAAAGTCCACCCTTGCGTCCTCGCAGTTCTCTCCCGGGTACTGCTGGGAGTTGTAGTTTCCAGTCACTGGAGTAGGGGGTGGGGTCCACAAGACTGCAGAGTTCCTTTAGGACATCCTTCCCCTTAACACTATCTCCATGCCTGTGGCTGAGGTCTTAGTTGGAAATGGGCCTTCGCCTGTGTAGCTAGGGTGCGGGCCTATGGGTTGGTAGGCAGGGGCCTAGTCCAGTGGCTGGTGTCGCTGGCACAGGGAAACCAGACCCGCAGACAGGGGGGAGGTGTATGGCAACGAGGGTGGAGGTCGGGGGTCGTGGCCTCAAAACCAGCAGACACCAGGACCTGGGAGGGGGTGAGCAGAAGCCCAGGAAATCTCCAGAAGGAGCATCTCTGTTGGCACCTTGATTTTGGATTTCTGGTCTCCAGATCGGCGAGAGAATAAATTCCTGTTGTTTTAAGCCCCCTGATTTGTGTTACTTTGCTATGACTGTCATCCCACAAATGTCACTTTACCTGTACAGTGACACTTAGGGAGATGCTGGTGACAGCGAAGCAGCAGACTTGTCTCTGTCCTGAGAAGCCCACACCCGGCCTGCTTCTCAGATGTGTCTGCCTACCTCCCGCCAGCAGCCTGACCGCCCCCATCCTCAGCCCCCTCTTTTCTGGGGGGACCTATCTGTCACTTTGTCATCTGCATTGTCTCAGCCTTTTGCTGCTGTTTAAAAAAAAATGCAGGTTTCAAAAAATACGAGACAATGGACAAACATCCATGCCAACCAAGCCCAACCAGAAAGGATGGGTTACCTCCATTTACAAATGGGGAAACTGAGGCTTAAGCAAGTTAAGGGACTTACCTAAGGTGGATTAGAGGCTCTGTGACTTCAAAGCCCTTCCTTTGAACCACTCACTAAGTCAACTTCAAAAGCCCTCGCCTTGTAAACATTTGTAAGCCCTCGCCAAACTGCCCCTATTCCTATAATTTTAGTATTTTATAGAAACTCACTGCTGAAGGAGAACAGGACACCTAGCAAAATTCAGAAGGGTGAGCCACGTCTCGGTTTTTCTCACTATTCATCTTCTCATGCCATAGTACAAGTCGTGGTCTGGAGAACAAGATTCTAAGATAGAAATTGCCAGTTCCGTGTATCATCAGCTTCTCGACAGCTCAAGCTTTGGGGAAGACTGTCTCTTTTTTCTCCCCTGAAGTTCAAGCGTAGGCGCATTCTCAGCTTCCTCTCCATTTTCCGAGCTGGTGGCCATATGACTGCATTACTTTGATGACCCCAATGAGCCACCCCTCCCCAGGAAACTGGTTCTAAAAGGAGTATCAGTAGAGAAATTTCCGACTAGGGCTCATTTTCTTTGCAAATGTTGTTTCCTCTGGCTGGAGAGGGGAAGTGTCTTTCTTCCCCTGCTCCACAAACCATAGCAAAAAGACATGAAGAGGAAGCTTCAGTGCTGCCAGTGAAAATGCCTTTTAAAAACGGGTGTCAGTGTAAGGCAGCAGACACAGGCACCAGCCAAGCCGTCGTCCTGCTGGTCCCGGGTGTGTCCTGCTCAGCTCTTGATCTAAGAGAAGCGTGAGCCAGTGGCAGTCCAGCTCCTGGCTGGACAAGGCAATGCCTTCTAGCCTCAGTGTTTTATGGGTCTTTTTTTCTTCCATCATTTTCGTTTTCTGCCTTAGAGGCAATAAAGGAAAATAAATAACATTGAAGAAAAATCTGTGGTCGAGGGTAGGCTAGTTCGGCTAAAGGGTCAGAGGAACAAGGCGGCCGTCGGCTCTGCCCCTGATGCAGTGGCCATCGTGGCTTGCCCAGGACTGAGGAGGGGCTGGGCGTGGGCAGGAGCTGAATGGCGCTGGCCAAACCGGAATGGGTAGGTCCGCACTGCCTGATGGCCTTTGGGATAGCAGATGCAGTTCCAATGCCTCCTCTCCGAGCCTGCCCACGACCAGCCCACACCTGGCTGTGCTGTCCACTGCCCACTCACCGCGCTTCCTCTTTGGTGGCAGTTTTGAGACTCCTCTGTGGCCTGAGACTGGGAACCCAGACCATAATATTATCTGTGGCTTTTCTTTTCTAGAATGAAACCCCTTTAATTTCTGTTTTAAAGTAATTAAGTGTGATAAGAAAAAATAGGGTCTGAGCACGAACTGAGACTTTGACACATATGAACGGTCAAAATTGCTCCCTTGAAGTTGCACTGGATGCAAATTTCAGTTCCTAAAAACATGTTAAGGAAGGAGGTGGGATTGAGCTCTTTTTCCAAACTGATGACCAAGTAGGAAAACTGCTGACCAGAGCCCCTCTGCCAGGGCCTGAGCTCACCAGACGCACTCCCTGGGCCAGGCAGGTCAGGATGAGCTCTGAGCAGCTGTCCTGAAAATAACTCGTGTTCACCCCACTTCGCTGGAGCAGCTTGTTTCCACCAGCCTGTGAGGCACGTACGTCCGCAACCTGCCTCATTGAAAAGTGTCCCCGAGGCGGGGCCCTGGACAGGCTCTGGGGGCTGTCCCCAGAGCCCGCCGCTTGCCCACCGCACCTGGCTGCCTCCCCTCCCTACAAGGAAGGAAAAGCCCGTTCAAACGCCCTGCTCTAGGCCAGGGCTGGCAGCTGTCTACAGAGAGCAGAGCAGCTCCAGCTGAGCGGAAGAGCTGGAACAGACAGTTTTTTATTTTCAAGAAAACTCCTCTAAGTACACCTTTATTTGGGGACTTCCTCTTCATACATTCAAAGCACGCTGACGTCACTGGGGCGAGGCGGAGGTGCAGTAACACCAGGTGACATTCCCCGATGTAGGCTAGGCAGCTCCCAGGGGCGCTGACATGTTTTTTCTAATTTTGCAATCAATCCACCGTGGACACGAAGGTCTGAGCCGGGCCCCAGAGCCAGTGCTGGCGTCCGGTGGCGTTCTCAGGTCTTGGTGCCCGCCGTGCAGGGTGCTGCTGGGGAACCAGAGATGCTCTGAGGTGCACGTCTTCAGACTAACGAGGCCAGAGGTCACCCCCAAGTGCCCAGCAGCCTCTGCTCCGCGCCCAGGGTCCAGCAGAACCGTGTGATTCTGAGCTAGGAGCCTGCAGTGGCTGGGGTCGGTGGGTTGTGGAAACGCAAGTTCCGGGCATAAGAACAGAAAGGCAATGCTCTGGGCTGGGCCTCCAGAAGGACCAGATGGAGCCAGGAACAGTCAGGGCTTCCCTCCCCTTCCTGGACCAGCCCCCCAGCCCTCCCGCCTCGCCCCCTCAGCTCCGTCCTCTGTGCCGTGCAGACTCGGGCACAGGTTGTGCCCGAGTTTGCACATTCTCAGCCCAGCTAACTGGAAAGATTTCTTTGTTGCTTTGCATTTTTCCAGGAGACGGACGGGTGAGAGGCAGGCAGGTGGGTAACCTGCGCACACTGCCGTGGGCAGGACACGGGGCAGGGCAGAAGGGCCAGCTGGAACTCGCCTCAGCAGGACAGATGACCCGGGGTGTCATTAGGGTGGGGGTCAGAACCCCAATAGAGTAGAACCGAAGCATCAGAAGAGTCTCTACACCCAGACCACCGAGCCGCTGTGTGGTGCCTGAATCGGTGAAAGACGCTCAGCCTGGTCTTAATTTCATACAAATCTTGTGGAACCAGCTGCACACTCCTGAGACTGTCTGTGGTTGCAATGAGCTGTTTCTAAAGTTTATTTACACGTTGTCATGTTCACAATAATCACTTAGGGGTGCTAATGTGACTCTCGACCAGCTAGGCGATGCGTCCCGAGGCCTCGTGCAGGACGAGCCTCTTGGAGCTTCCCGGATAGACGTTCCCTGCTTCTCTGCAGCACACGCCCCGAGCGCCGGCGTGAGCACTTGTGACAGGCGGCTTGCAGGGCAGCCAGGAGGCAACATTAGCAGATGGGAGATTTCTGGCTCCTGAAGGTGGACACCGCTTGATTTTCTGTCTGGAAAATGACTGAACTGATGGACAGATGGCCCGAATGAAATGGCAGCAGTTGCACTTTGAAACGAACCCCTCAACGCTGCCTTCCTTGGAGCTGTGTGCCCCTTGTTTGCATTGTGGGGAGACAGGGCCTATCAGCCCGTTGACGCTGGCCCTGAGTTAGACTTCGGGTCTCATCCCCGGGGGGGACCTCAGGCCCAGACAGGAGCTCTGCTTTCTGTCTCCGGGGCCCCTGGTCAGCGTGAGAAACCCCCTCCTGCTCCTGCAAGGCGTCTTCCCGCACGAGGCTGCTCCTGGCCCCTCTCCTGAGAATCCTCCCTCAGCTTCTGTTACTGTTATTAGAATGATTTCCATTCTCAAAGCCCTGGAATTTGTGACATATTCAGCAAGAGGCACCAGGCGCAGCCAGCCCGTTTTTTTATTATTTTTTATTTTTTTGATTAAGGAGTAATTTTAATTTTCAAGTATTGCTATTTTTTTAATATAATAGTTTATTTTTATATCATTTAGTATTTTTTT
>NW_004567102.1:85768335-85782048 GCF_000260355.1 Condylura cristata | reverse complement strand
TTTTAATTTTCAAGTATTGCTATTTTTTTTTAATATAATAGTTTATTTTTATATCATTTAGTATTTTTTATCTCAATTGTAATCCCCGTGGGTTTCCCATCCCCGAGTCCCCCATGTGGCATCACCGATATCCCCGTGCCCTCCCCAGCCCCCCCCCGTTTTTGATCCCATTCCCCACGCCACCCCCGCAAAATGTCTCTGGTATATGGCTGTTCATTATTCTTCATATTTTCTCGCCTGGTCCATTATACTCCTGCTGTGAGTGAGTTTACAGCGCAGGTTTGCAGGGCAGCGGCCGGCGTCTGACACTGGCTGTTGAATGCCGTCCAGTCTGGAGCCTGAGTCACTTAGGCTGCGCCGGGGCCTCCTGCCCAGCCGCATTCCTGTCCGCTGAGGCTCTGCGCACGGTCCCTCGCGTGTCTGCCACGTGACGGCCCCACGGTGTCAACAGATGATTCACTGTCAGCTCGGAGTGAAAAACAGGCCGTGTGGGAAGGCCCGACGGTAAGCACGGGGGTTTTTCCGCCTCCCACCGGCTATTACACATTTGAGGCAGAAATGTGACATCACCAAACTGATCTACAAAAGCCACATCCACAAGTCAGTGTGACTTTTTTTTAGCTTCCGTGTGGTTGAGGCTTATTTCCTCTACTCTTTATGGCAACGGCTTTTGGACCTGGCCGCGGAGAGAGCCAGCTTCTGACGGGCAACAGTTACTGCTCCTGTCTCTTGTCTTCCCCTCGTGCCCCTCCCCAGGCGGCCCCCACCCTCCTTGAACCATGGAGCTTAGATCTCTCAGCCATTCCCATCTGCAGGCTGGGGAGCAGGAGGCGAATGACGAGCTGGAAGCAGATTCGGGGAGGACATGGGATGGGAGTGACTCGAGACCCCGAACCCCCTAGTTCAGTGCCCCACAGCAGCACTGGCCGCAGGGACAGAGCTAGAGCGTGTCTGCGCAACGGGCACCCGGAGCGGGGGAGGGGAGCTGGACAGCCTCCGTTTCTAGTCGGGGCAGGTGAGGCGAGGGGCGGCCAGAGGTTGAGCCAAGAGCAGACGGGAGCCACCAGGGCTCTGCGCACACCCCAGAGACCTGGAGAGGCCTAGTCGAGCCTTCTAGGAACTAGTTGGCCTTGTTTCTTCACCAGTAAGGTTTCCAGCATTAACTTTCCTACCGTCTTCCTGGGTGTTCTGAGGAATTGCCAGTAAGGCAGATTGTCAGCCTGCGGGAAACACAAGCTACGGAATTGGCACGAGGGTGGGTCCCGGTGACTCAGGGGGAAGGCGGGGCTTCACTCAGGAGGGCAGCTCACCTGGCTCCCCACCCGTGGCTGGCGTCCTGCCTGAGTGCGTCTGCGTCAGCCATCTCGGCGGCTTGCGGGCCTGCCCTGCCCTCCTCCGCGTCCTCCTGTTTGTGAAGCTCCCGCTTGCAGGGGACGGGCCTTTCCCGCAGGAGCCTGCCCTCCTCTGCTTGTCTAGGTCCATGGAGGAAGTCCAGGACCATGTGGAAAATCTCTTAACCTGGAAGCTTAGGGTGGGCTCCCGGCCCGCCTCTGCCCCCGACCTATGACAGAGGAGGGTCCCCAACACCCCACTCAGCCCTGGCCGGGAGCACTGGCACCTAGCACCCATCATCCTGACGATGCAAGCCTGGAGGCTGCGGGAACAGCTTTCTGTCCGTCCGTGTCCAGACACTGCTTTCCGCGGGGGTCTGGACTGCATAGAATGAGCCTGAAGGTGGCTGGCGGGCATCTCTGCTTGTTTTGATTCTCGTTGGATTTGGGGAGACTTGGGGGGGTTCCTCTAGATTTCCTTTGTAGAAGTGTCAGGGCAAATTCCCAGAGAAAACAGGCTGCGCTCAGAGAGTGGAGAGATTTAATTGTCATAAGGTTGGGCTCATTGGGATGGGTCCCCAAAGGCTGAGCCCCGATTGCAGGAGGGCTGAGGTCTTATACTAGTTGTGTGAGGAGGCTTGTGACCACACCCATCACAGCATGAGCAGGCTCTGTTGTTCGGGGAGAGGTCAAGGTAGCCAGAGCTACTGCTTGGGCCGGCAGCACACTGCAAGGACTGTCTGCTTCAGTGAGGAGCAGCCGCCAGGCCGCAGCAGGCTTAGCAACTTTCTGCTTCAGAAGAAACATCCATTCTTCAGAAATGCAGCCCAGGTGGCCCCAGTGGCCTGGCCAGGCCTGCAGCTGTGTTCTCTCCATCCCACTCGAGGCCTGTCCCACACCCCAGCTCTGCCAGCGCCCGAGTCGGCCGACAATCACCCTGGCTTCCGGTATTCGCCGGAGGGATGGGATCAGCTTGCGTGGCGTGTGTCTGGCTCTGTGGGTGGGTCAGACACAGTATCCCAGGGCTCTGGCACAGACTGGGCCCCTTGATCAATGCCGTGACCGTGGGTGACCACGAGCTGGGGCAGGAGGGCCCAGCGTCCAGACGAACTGTCTCACGCCCAAGCTGCTGATCATGAAGGGCTCCGTCCACGTCCCTTTTCCCTTGACCAGGAAACGCTTCCCTCTGGCCGCACAGGCTTCTTGGCGTCTCGTGTTGGGGGTTGTGCAGATTAATAAAGCTCTGAAACTCGGAAAATAAAAACAAATTCCCAGAACACAGCCCAGCCCATGAGAAGAGACGGGATCCCTGCCACAAGGTTGGCCTGTCGCCTGGCCGGGGAGCGGGGCTGTGTGCCCAGGGCTGCTTCTAGAATGGACGACGCCTTTCCAGCCAATAGTAACTGCAGCACGTGGGCCGGGGGACAAACTCCCCTGCCTCCCCACCCCTGTGGTCACTGCTCCCCGTCATCTTCTCTTTCGCTCTGCTCCCCGGGAAGCCCCGACTCTGGGGGGATCCTGACCTGCTTTTCTCTACTGAGTTCCAAGTTCCAGTTTTTGCTCCAACGTCCTCCAACACTGTAACTGCCTTAGGAACTCAAATCCCAGATCCACGGCTATTCTTGCCCTCCTAAGAGGGCTGGCACTTGGCTTTCCCCTGCAGGGACCCCGCGGCACGCCGCTTTATAGAGTACGTCACCCCTTCCTACATCTGTACCCTACATCACTGGACCCTTATGACTCGAAGTAGCTAGCCAGGGATGCGCTTTAACACAGAGAAAGCAAGGCGCAAGCATTCTGCAGCATTCTCTCAGCTGGGGCAGCTGCTCTGGGCCAGGAGGGTCCTGCCCCCCACCCCCACATCCTGCGTGCTTATTTATGCCTTTTAAAAACCCCTACTTATGCTCGAAGCCTCTTTCTGCTTCGCAGGGCACATGCTAGAATAATAGGAAAGTATTGACTCATAACCAGCCACTGACTTTTTTTTGCACACACGATGATTTTTCCGAAGAACAGATGAATCTTTAAGAATGCCCTGACACCCGCCCGAGCTCAGCCTGGGCCCTCAGCACCGGTCGGTTCCTGAATGGAAAACCAGACAAGCTCCCAAGCCTCTAAAAATAAGCAATTTTAGAAAACTGACCCCACAAAAAGGAACTAAAGGAGACTACGTCAGTGGTTCTAATACAATCGACTGGTTACCTAGAACAGCCAGAACTCTGTGCCCGGGGCCTGCCCCAGAGGGAGTGGTGGCCCCCGCCACGGGCGGGATAAGAAGTCCCAGGCCCGTTGGCTGGTTTCTAACTTTTAAGTTCTCTACAGACAGTGCTCCCTCCTCCCACTCACAGATGCAGCCAGGGACTCACCACACCCGTCACACTGGAGTTTTCAGAATCATTATTATTTTTTTAAGATTTATTTATTTATGCATACAGAACTGGGGTACAGGCCAGAGGCTCAGGGGTGGCGAAAGACTTCACCAGAGACAGAGTGGGGAGCAGAACAGGCAGATCGATGAAGTCCACTGCTGAGGGGAGCAGCGGGCGGGTCAGGAGAGGTCTGCCGCGCCATGTGGTCACCTCCGGGGCAGGCGGGGATCGAACTCATGCGGAAGCGGCTTTAGCTTCTCAGTGCTGTGCTTTAACCCGCTGCGCCACCAGGGAGGGTCTCAAAATTATTTTTATTGGTCTTACGTTTTTGGTTTGTAATGTAGCGCTCCCCTCCTACCGGCTGGCCAGACCCCGCCTCCCCACCTGGACACCTCCAGCTGCCTGCAGGCTCCGGCTGGCCAGGCCTGGGGCACTGAGACCTGAGCTGCCCTCGCTACCAGGGAGCGGGACCACTGGCCTGCTGTGGCCCCATCCCAGCAGTGAAGCAGTGAGCGGCCTTCAGGCTGCTCTGCCCCGGTCCTGGGTGTCCCCGCGCTGCAGTCCAGCCCCAGGGCCAGGCCAGGCCGCTGCCACCCTTGCCTGCCACCTCTTCCTCCCTTCTCCTGAATCCTCTGTGTCCTCTCTGGCTGGCCCTGCATCAACCTGGACAGAACTCTCTAGATAGTGACGATGGTCTCTCCTGAAGGTGACACCTACCCTTGCCACACCCTCCTCGTCTGGTTCTTCTACACTGGCCTCACCTAAGTCATTGAGACCAGTCTCGGGGAGGCCCACCCCAGGGGCAGCTGGGAAGCCTGACCGCCAGCTCTCTGGTGGAGAGGCGCCCTGCCTCGGGGAGTTTGCGCCCTGGGGTAAATATCCCCATCATTGCCCATCCAGCTTGCACCTGACGCCACTGAAGGTGGAGCTGGGGAGGGAGGGGTATTGGGGCGTGGGGATAGAGTATTTATTTCCTCCTCGCAGACAGTGGTTGTCGACACTGCATACCTGACATCTGTCCATCCTCAAGGACTGGACCTCTGCCTAACACCAGGACTGCACAGCTTCTTTTGAAATGACAATAAAAGAAGCGGTGAGGACAGTCTGGGAGAGTGAAGCGTGAAGGCCCTTGCTGCCCCTGCCGCCCTCCACCACCCCCACCGCCCCCTGCCTCGCAATATAAGCACCTGCAGGTGGTGGCTGGCGACAGTGGTCACTCTTCACCCCTGTGGGGCGGGGAGCCAGCTGGTCTCTGCACCCTGAGCACTCACTCTCATTGCGGTGAGAAGCACCTGCTATGTGGCGCTTCCGACGGCCCAGGCCGGGCTTGTGGGCGAGGTGGGGGGGGGGATTTTGCCCAGGGTCCGGGCGCCTGGGGGTTCCCGTGTAGGAACTCCTTCACTCAACAGTTTATTGACTCTTTCTCAGGGCCCGCACCCCCTTGTCAGGAACGCAGGGATGAAAGACAGTCGAGCTTGCTTTCCAAAAAAGCGTGGGGGCTGATCAGCAGTGGAGGTGGCCATGTGTGGTGAGCCGGGCTGAGACAGGGAGCACTGGGAGGGCCCGCGAGGGTACGGGGTGAGGGACTGCAGCGGCCCTCTGGATGCCTGAAGGGCGCTGCTCACGGGCCAGGGAACGGCCACGGCCATAGTGACCCGGAGGGGGGTGCCCGTCCCGGGTTGGCAGTGCCCACCGCAGAGCAGTCCTGGCAGAGAAGGGGTGGGGAGAGGCAGGAAGGTGGCTGGGAGGACCAGGGGAAGGAATGGCGTTGGCGAGGTGCCGGGGAGGCCCGAGTCGGCCAGGAGCTGGGCAGCGGAGCAAGTCCCAAAGCTCAGTGACCACAGGACCAAGGCCCGACCGACTCACCAGCACAGGCCTGGGCCTGGAGCGAGGGGTGTTGGGCAGCCTCACAGGGAAATGGCAGCGTCATAAATGACTCCAGGGCCTCGTGCCAGCAGGGTGGAGCAAGAGCAGCAAGTTCCTGGCGGCCAGACAGCCAGGGGCCTCTGTGGGGCCCAGGAGAGGAAAGGTAGCCCTGGGGGGCGTGGAAGGAGAGGGGGTTGGCCCAGACTTGTTTAGGAAGTAGACTGACCGGTTGACAGACCAAGTGGTTGCAGGTAGGTGACATGAGGGAGGCTGGTCAAGGGTGACGCTGGGCCCCGACTTGGGTCACCAGAGTGGGGGATGTTTCCTCTAAAGAAGGTCCTGAGGACGGCACTGCGGCTCCCCCAGGGAGGCGGTACCAGCACGTGGTCCCGCAGGGCTCAGTAAGAACTAGAAGGCAGGCCGGGTGGGGAAGAGAAATGGCCAGGGGGCAGGGCGAAAGGGTCACGCGACATGACATCTGACGTGTCTCTGAGACGGCACCTGAAAACAGGCTGCAGGGGGCTCGGGTGGGGGAGAGTGGACCTAAGGAGGGAGCTGGCCAGGACCCCGTTAGGGAATCACCCCCACTGGGGCCAGACTGTGGGAGACAGAAAGAAGTCATGATCAGATCCCAGGAAGCACGGGCCAGCGAGAACTGGCGCCCTTGAGAAGTTCAAAAACGGTGGGCAGGTGTCAAGGTGTAGGGGTGTCACGGCCGCTGAGACAGCCAGTGCACGTGGGGCCGGGAAGGGCGCGCTGAGCTCGCAGCCCGGAGAACAGAAGTCCCGGCGTCGTGGACGGGGGAGACACACGCGGGCTGGGTCTGATGAAGCTCCGCGGGGCCACTGGGCAGGGGCCCGCCACACACCCGCCAGCGCCGCCGACACGCTCGAGAAACCAGCGGTTAACTCAGCAGCTTTGCAAGCTGGCGTGAAATACGACCATTATTAAATAATTAAATGACACCAGCTTACAAGCTAGTTAAGTTCTACTAAGCCTAAAAGTAAAGAACTTCCTAACGATGTAGGTCGCGGTGGTGGGCGGGGAGGCTGGTTTGCTGACCCGGGCCTTAGTGCGGGGATGTCAGAGCAGAACCCTCAGGCGCGACGGGGAAGACGGATCACGGCGGAGCTGGCCGCTGCCGCCTCTGCCCAGGCCCTGGTCCTCCCCGACGGCTCCTCGTGCTATCGCCAGCGCCCTCTGCCGGCGGGAGGCAGCCCTTGCCCAGCGGCGGACTCTGATGCCCTCTAGGGATCAGGTCCCAGTGTCAAGAGTTTCCTTGCCAGCTGGGCCCCATCACCCCGGGAGCTGTGTCAGCAACCCCCCGGCACGAAGTGGGCCCCTCCGTCCAGGGGTGACATCACGCCCCAAGAAATGGACAAGGAAGGGTCCTTGGGGCCGGACAGGGTGGGGATGGTCTTTATGGAGGGCTTTGCCCACGTCTATTTTCTAGCTTTGCCCTCTGAACCCCCCCAGTGAGGACAGCATGCACGAGGCAAAACAGACGCTTTGCTGGCGACCAAAGCTTGCTGGGGCCGAGGTGGCTGCTGACTTCTGCCTCGTCAGTGACGTCCCTTTCAAAGGTCACACTTGAAAGGAAGTCTGGTTCAGGGGAAAGTGCACCGAGTGTGACCCAGCTTCCCATCTAGTCCCCCCGCTGCTGGGCTCACCCCCATAAGCCCTGACATCAGAGACAGATGGCGGCAGGCATCTTGAGGGGATTTTCAACTTCTCTTTTGCAACCGCGATCCTAGCAATTATGAAAGAGCACTTTTAGGATTAAATGCATTTGACATCATTTTTTCATCTGAGTGAAAAAATCAAAATCCTTCTGAAGTGGTTGTTTTTTTTTTTTTTTTAAAGATGCAAATAAGCTTTTTCAAGGAACTCCTTTTAACTCCCTCACCTTCAAGCTCAAATCAAGGAGCCACTGTCACGGTGTCTATTTGAGTGAGTTAAATCCAATAGTGGGAAAGTCCTTTTCTTCCTTTAATCTTGAAATGCACATGCACACACAGACACACAGACACACACAGACATACACACACAGACACAGACACACACACGGACGCACACACACACAGACACACACAGACACACAGAGACATACACACACAGACACACACAGACACACACACAGACACACACACAGACGCACACAGACACACAGACACATACAGACACACACAGACAGACACAGACACACACACAGACAGACACAGACACACACATAGACACACACAGACACACAGACACACACAGACATGCAATGCACACACACAGGCACACACACAGACACAATGCACACACGCACACACACGCAGATACACACACAGACACACACACAGACACACACAGACACACACAGACACACACACAGACACACACAGACACACACAGACACACACATAGACACACACAGGCCCCTCCCCGCTTGCCAAACAGCCCTGTCAGTCCCCACGTCAGCTCCGCAATCCAGAGGAAGGTCCACAGCCCGTGAGCTGGTGTTTTCTCCCCACCTGCGCTCTTCCCCCTTCCAGGAAGGAAGGAATGACTAACACTCAGGAAAGCCAAGAGAGGCCTCGAGGAGAGAGGGACATCCGGAGGCTCTTTCAGGAGAGAAAGCTCGTGCCAGGCATTCCCTGCCTCCCTCCCACCTCGGGGGCAGGGCTGGGGGCAGGCACATTTCCTGCCAGTTGGTAAACAGCCTACTGGCCAGGGGTAATGGGGTACCACGAGGACAGAATAAATATTGGGGAGTAGCCACCATTCGGGTTTCTGAGCTTGGAAACGGCTTTCACATGCCAGCGCCTTTCTGCTTCCCACTAGGGATCAGGAGGCTTAATCAGAGCAAAATGAAATAAAAATAAATGAGACACTTTTGTGTTCCACGTGGCAGGGGCAGGCGTGCCTGTTACAGGCATGTGGACAATATGTGGTCTCTTGGGAAAATTCTCCCACCTCAGGAGCTCCCCCGGTCCCCTGCAGCAGAAGGGGGGTGATGTTGAGAGTCTCCTTGACAGGCTCTGGGAAGCCCCAGGGGTGATAATCAAGGAGCCTGAATAGCTTCATTCTAGCACTTCATTCTCAGCCAGAATTAGAGTCTGACTTGGGGTCAGCAGAACATAATAAGGAGCCTTTGCCCCCCGCTTGCGGGCAGCTGAATGCGGGGTGATCCCAGCTTGTTTTCTTTGAAACCGTCTGTGGGGTGAGCCCAGAGGGTCCCTGTAGCAGGGAATCGCCAGAAACCGGTAGTTCCTTTTCCTGAGTTTCCGGAAAGGCCTCCTGAGACAGTTTCTGGAAGTTGTACCTGGAAGACTGACAGACCGTCCAGTCGTTTGACGCTGGGCCTAACTGACTTGTTGGGGGTCCAGTTACAGGAGGGGAAGAGGTCCCCTCAGCCGTGTCTGTCCTCTGGGTTCTGGTGAGCGCGGTCCCGTCTCTCAGGGACGAGTTTTTTGAAATGTCCCGCTGGGGGTGGGACAGGAATCACGATGGCTGTGGTGGTCTTTTCCTGTTTCTCCTTATCTTGCAAGAACAGCAGGGCTGTTCATTTTAAACGAGGAAAAAACAGATTTTTCTTAAATTGAGAAGTTAGAGTTCCAAGCACGGGCCTGGAAGAGTGCTGGCTGTCCTTGAGGTGACCTGGAAAATAGCCACGGAAGACAGGTCCAGGACGCCCGGCCGTGAGTAGATGGACAGCGTCCAGCAGAAGGGGTCTCAGTGCCGTTGCACAAACTGGACCCAACTTCAGGCTGCAGCCATCATCGTACTGGCCAACCTGTAGTTTTCATAATTTCTTTGTTCCGGCCCCTCCCCGCCCGGTCTCTGCTCCCTGCTTGCCAGTGCAGGAAGCCCCGCTCCAGCCCTGAGCCTCGGTGCTCCGGTCCCAGCTGTGCATGGGACACAGGCAGTGGCTGGGGTCACAGCCAGACCTACCTCCTGGGCGCCACCACCCTCCTTCTCTGGAGTCACTCTTTCCTTTCAACTTTTACAGGTGCGCCGACACCCACTCCAGGTGCAGACCCAGCTTCCGGGTGCTTCCACCCTCTGGCTAAAAGGCGTCTGCTGGTGCCGACACTGGCAGTAACCGTCCCCAGCAGCTCTGCCCAGCGCCCGTCCTCCCTCCGATTCCCACTTCCGGCCTCTTGACAACTCAGGGCCAGTTATGGTGAGGCCGGTGACTGGTTTGGAGGGCATCTGTGGTCTGGCCAGTGAGATGTGGGGCAATTCTGGAGGCTTCTGCAAGGTTTTCTTTGAGAGAGGAAGAGACAGTCTTTTGTCCTCAGGACCTTGGCAGAGCTGTGGGCCATCTGGGGTGTGTCCACAGTCTGTGGAAGATGAAGGGAACCAGCCCCAGGCTAATGCCGAACTCCTGGGCTGGGTGGGCTGAAGAAATGGAATTCCTTAGATTCCTGAGGGCTCTGAGCCGCTGAATTAATCAACCCAGGAGCTCGGCAGCTCCCTCTGGACTTGGCAGCTGAAATCAACCCCCCTGTTTAGATCACATGAGCTTAAATCCCAAGGCATCCTGGACAGCACTGTGTTGGCTGTTGCTTCCCTCCACAGGCCGTGGGTCCCCCCTGAGACCTGGGGAGGGTGTCTCGATCCCAAGGCTCCCCCAGGGAACAGAAGCACCCGGACATCCTGCCAGTCTCGGGCTGGGCTCCGTGTGTGGCCAGAGCCAGGCTGAGCTTACTCTCTCTTCTTCACTTAGCAAAATGACTCCAGGAGACAAGGACTATAGGTATTTCTATTTGAATGATGAGGAAACCAAAGCCCACTGAAAGTTAAATAACTTTCCCAAGGTCTTAGAGATAGTGAGTGGAAGAGCTAAGGGTCAAGCCAGCCCCTATCCTCCACGCCCCCCACTAATTAGGGGAACATGGACACAAGGAAACCCCTTCACCTGATGGCTTCCCAGAATCAATACGTGAGTTCCCTGGAGGCGTGAAATCCTGTTAGACTCTAACAGTAATAAGAGTATATACGTTTCACCGTTTCATATGAAGCCTTTTGTGAGTTTCATTTATCTTCTCTATGCCTTAGATTCTCTATTTGTGAGGTTGTGACAAAGAGACTTTCCACTACCTACTTCCTCAGGATATGAGAAGATAAATGTGATAATGACCCTGAAAGCATTTTGCAGTAATCGAGAGGAAAAATACCACAAAAAGCCAGGCCATTGTTAATGTGATTTTAATAACTCCTCCTAACTCTTAGGATGTTGGTAACATAATAGAACAGCTTAAGTTGTTGAAAATTTTCCATCTGCTTCTTAAATGTTCAGAAGAATGAGCTGTGTGAAAATGAAAATGAGAAAGCAGATAAATTATCAGCTATTGACCAAATATTCTTTAACACTCAAAATTTTACATTGGACAGAAGATAAGGTTGTGCTGAATAAAGGGCTGTTTTTCTTACTTCGCATCATAAAACATAAAGCATGAGCCCTCTTGTTAAAGGAGCAATTTCTTACAGCTGTCCAAAGTCAACCTCACTTACTTTTCATTGTGATGGAAATAGGGCACCTAACAGTGTCCTTAATTAAGTTGGGAGACTTAGCACACTTATAAAACCAAGATAAATCTACAAATTAAACACAAACAAAACAACAAACCTAGTAGATTTCAGGCTACTAACACTAATTTTGTATAAGGGATGATATTCTGTTAAAATAAATTGGGCTTAACAGTATTTAGGGCAAAACTCTTGTCTGGGTCTAGATACTTAAGAGTTCTAGACACAGACTGGTTAAACCCCGGCTTTGCCTCTTACCAGCTGTGTGACCTTGGGTTAGCTGCTTAACCTCTCTGAGATGGAGTTTCCTAATAAGGACATGGAGATGAGATAGCGCTCATCTCAGAGAGCTCAAGAAAAGGCTGTTACCCATGGAAGCTTTCCCTCAGGTACTTAGCACACCGCCTGTACATAGTCAGGACCTGAAAATATCAGCTAGTTTTACTAATATTACTTACTGTATTTACGGCAATGAAGAGAATGACTATTTTTGTTACAGGGCCACCCAGTGTGAGCCCAGTTCTGTGGATCCTCACCAGCAGGTTTAAGCTTCAACTGTGCTGTGGACACACACAAAAAGGGTCAGTAAGGGTTTATTTACTAGGGGAAAGGAAAAGGAACAAGGCGGGCGGGGAGGGAGAGAGAGAGAGAGAGAGATGCAAGTTAATTACAGCACTGACCTAGAACCCCAATAGCCACTGAAAGCTGATCAAGAGCCAACTGACCCCTGCCAACCACGAGGCCAAGGGAGAGAGGGAGCCTCAGCCCAAGATGTCGCCTTTATATATCTCCCCAAAGTCTCAAAATGGCTGCCCAGCTCTGCCCTTGGGTCCCCTTTGGTGCTGATGGGATTGTGTTCTGGTGTTTGGGGTGGGGGCAGAGTCCACAAAGCCTGCATCCGCAGAGTTGGTTCAGGACATCCTTTCTCCCTGACATTTTCCCTAAACATGCTTGGTATGGGATTAATAATTTCAACACTTTGTTTTCAGGTTCAAAGGGATCAAGTTTTACATTCAAGCAACAATCCTGCTAAGCAAATATTATTGAGTTGTTACTTAATAACAGTATAAGACAACCTGGCCTTTCAAACTAAAGGAAAACTGAGGCACTGTGGACAGTTGCCTTGCCTGAGTAGTTAATTACTGCTGCAATAATAATAAAAAAAAGAATAAGGTTCATTAGGTGTTGATTTACCTAAGCTGTGAAACAAGGCTTCTACTTTGTATTGGTAAAGTTTCAATTTACCAGGTTAAAAAAAAATGCTATTGTTATAAGACACCAGTTGGTTCCAAGTTCTTCACACATCAGAAAAAAATACCTGTTGGTCAGGAAGGGTTAAGAACCAGACTCTGCTCAGAGAACGTTGTGGACAATACGTTTTCTCAGTCCATAGTTCAAGTGGTAGGAGAGAAGTCTCTGTGAAAATACAAATGACAAGGCCATGCATTATCAACTCTCGGTCAAATATTTTCACACAGGACAGAAGACAAAGCTCTGTTGAGTCAGGGGCTGCTTGGAGCTTGTGCGGTAGGGTGGAGGTAAAGCATGGGTTCTTTTTAAAGCTGTGAGGGGCAATTGTACTTATCTTTTATAATTGTCATTTAGATACGAACACACTAAAACTAGGGATTTAATCACCGAGGGATCTTTGGTTCCCATCACACAGCTCTGTGAAGAGTGGGCTGACCCCCTGCAGCTTCCTGGAGAGGCTCCTTTCTATTTACCTTGTCTCTTCCCTGAATGGCTCCATCTGGGCCACTCAAGCCCACATACTTTCCTCTTCTGTGTATCTGCAATTTTTTTATCCCCCCCTTTATTTTTTTAAGATTTATTTGTTTATGCATACGGAACTGGAGCACAGAGGTGCAGGGGCGGTGAGAGGAACCACCAGAGACACAGTGGGGAGCAGAACAGGCAGAATGACATAGTACACTGCTGAGGGGAGCACCATGTGGGCTACCTCCCCGGCCAGGGATTGAACTCGTGCTGCAGTGGCTGCAGACAGCTTCGTAAAGCTGTGTCCAACCCATTGTGCCACCAGGGAGGGCCAGTATCTGTATTTTTAATGGTTCTGTTACAGGACAACTCAAAGTGACTTGGGTTGCCTGACTGTGGTCGTCACCTTGGTGCTTAAGATTCAACTGCAGGAGCACAAGAAAAGTTAATAATGGGTTTATTTACAAGAGAAAAGGGAAATGAATAACTCAGGAAAGAGAGTTAAGTTGATGAATGTGTCCTACCAGCTCTGCTGATCTGGGACCTAAGAACACACTGAAAACCAGTGAAGAGCCAAGACGAGTCAAGAGCCCTGAGGCTGAAAGGCCCCCAGGTCTTGTTTTCTATCCAAGCCTGGCTGCTTAACTCCACCCTCAGACCCCAGCAGACTTCTCGCTGGTGTTGATGGGATTTGTAGTTCTGGTGTTTGGGGTGGGGGCAGAGTCCACAAAATCTGTATCTGTAGAGTTCTTCAGGACATCCTTTCTCCCTCACCATTCTTTTCATTATTTATTTATTTATTAAAAATATATTATTTAGGAATTCAAATAGGGAAAGAAGAAGTCAAACTATCCTTATTTGCAGATGATATGTTAATTTATATGGAAAACCCTAAAAGCTCCACAGATGAA
>NW_004567102.1:85746831-85765800 GCF_000260355.1 Condylura cristata | reverse complement strand
TGTGCTTTGTTGACCTGTTCTGGGTTCTACAGACAAGAACCAAAACTCCTGGACCAGTGGGTTTTAATGGAGAAAAATAAAGAATGTATGTCACTAAGCAACAAGCCTGTAATTTTTATCTCCAAATTTATTTCTGTTTTTGCACTCTCAACTGCAGAGTTGGAGAAGGAAAAAGGGCAGTCTTGGGTTTAGGTAGCATTTGAGGAGCTGGCCAGGAGGGCGTAATTCAAAATAAAAAGTGCCCCAGCCCCCACCCAGGATAGGCCCCGAGGCATGAGACACACCGTCATCCATCGCTCATTTCCCCCCAGTAAATCTTTCATAGCTTCATTCTTGGATTCACTAAGAGAAGAAAAATATGATCCTCCAGTGACTCACCCTTCTTGAGCTCAGGAAAATAGAACAGAAGTCTACAAAATCACCCTCAGCAGAATGAAAATTCCAAATTTTCCGAGTCAAATTTTCCTGAATTAAAGTCAAAAGGGATCAAGTGTCCTTTTCCGGATCAACTGGTCCCAACGGGAAGCTGTCACGAGTGCTGTCCGCTCCTGCAGTCGACTCTTCGGTTTGGAGAAAAGAGAAGGGAAAAGTTTCAAGATATAAAATATTCAAGCCTGGACTTTTAGGTTAGTTAAAAATGGCTCCTTTGCCTGAGGGTGGCTGCTGACTCATGACTGGCCGCTGGGTTAAGTGGGCACTTGCTATGTGCCAAGTCCTGGACACATGTCATCTCTATTCCTCCCAACAACCTAGCAATGTGAGGAAAACAAACAGGCAGAGTGAAAATACCTGTTGATGTAAAACAGTGAACATCTGAGCTAAAACTTGATATTATGAAAGTGTATGATGTAATGCCTTTTTGAAATTGTAGTTTTAATTTAATTATCTTCTGTTGTTGTTGAGGCAACATTAGTTTATAACATGTATAAGAACCAGGGGTACAGGTCACACTTCTTCAGAAATGTGATGCCCACACCCGCCACCAAGGCACCCGAATCTCTTATCGTCCATTTTCTGGGCCTTTCCTCTCATTGTCTTCCCACCTCAGCAGCTGGAGTTCTGCAGGGAGATTTCTGCAAAGTGTTTTGGTTTAGTTTTCTCTGTTCCTTGTTTTGTAGTCCACACATGCGTGCCATCATCTGTATTTGCCTTTTCCTTCTCCCCGACCCCCTCCAGTTCTCCCCATATGTCACCAATGGCCAGTTAGAGTTCAGCTTTCTCTATAGTTGGGAGTGGATTTTTTTTTAAAGATTTATTTATTTATGCACACAGAACTGGGGTACAGGCCAGAGATGCAGAGGGTGAGAGGACCCACCAGAGACAGAGTGGGGAGCAGAACAGGCCGACTGACAAAGAACACTGCTGAGGGGAGCCGCGGGCGGGTCAGGAGAGGTCTGCCACGCCATGTGGTCACCTCCGGGGCAGGCGGGGATCGAACTCATGTGGACGTGGCTTTAGCTTCTCAGTGCTGTGTTTTAATGCTGCACCACCGGGGAGGGCCGGGAGTGGATATTTTCACCCACACTTCAAGCAGTTCTGCCAACAGACCGGATTTGGGATCCACTGAACGTCCTCCTTCACGGTCATTTCATCCCACAGTGCCCCTGGTTTGCCCTCTTGAGAAAGAACAGCAGATTGCTCTCACCCAGACCACGTTTCTTTATGAACTCGACTTCTGGCCAACCTTTCCTAGCCAGGCAGGGCCACTCCAGGGCCGTCCACAGCACAGACCAGCTTTGTCTTCAGCCCGTTCTGTCTCAAGCGTCTCCCAGGACATAAGGACTTTCTTCCCCACACCCTTCCCCCGCCGACCTCATCCTTTCCACTGTCCTTAAGTTTCCTTCTCAACTCTCAGATGCTGGCAGAAACAGCATTCCTCTGTTCTTCCCTTCCAAGTCACAGGACCTGGAAAATGTTTTCTATTCTAGTTTTGCAATAATGGGCAGGAGCAGGGATTTGGGAGTAAATAGTGTTGGAGACCGAGCGGCTGGAAAAAGAAAGAAACTATGTGACATCCTCACGGGACCCTTGGCAGAGCCCAGGCTGTTGGCCTGGGGAAGCAGCTGGTGTCCTGTCCTGCACGTGGGGCATTTTACCTGTTCCTGGGGCAGGGGACAGACGAAATGTCAAAGGCAAGGGAGACCCGACTCTTCAATAAGCCGAGCCAGAATTGTCTGCTGGAAATAGGGAGCTTTGCTAATTTGGGGGGGAGTCTTCTTTTGCCTGCCAAGGCAGGGGGGCTGCTGTCCTTCCTTGGTGGAAGGCTTCCCCCTTCAAGATCTGGGTGTTTGGCTGGCGTGTGCCCTGAGAGCGGCCCTGGAGTTACTCAGCATGTGTCAATGGCCTGTGGCATACTTTAAACACTGCACTTAATTACTTTTCAAGGGATGCAGCTAATTATAAATCATCACATTTAAGCTGGATCTGCTTGTTGCGTGAGGGATTCCTTGTGCACAGACTCCTCCTAGTAACATCACAGAATCTGACCACAGCGGCGGCAGCTGTACTTAATCTGGGCGTTTCTCCACGCGGGCCGGTTGTTCAATTAGTCCAGGATGGTTGGGGATGGGGGTGGCCCTGAAGATGAGGATTCCAGGGCTCAGACGCCTGTGGTCAGAGTGTCTGGGGGTGAGTCCCGGCAGGTGAGGGCATGAGTCCAGGGAGTTCCTTGCTTAGCTGGACTCCACGGTCACCCTTAAGAACACCAGACCTTGAGCATCAATAACACTGTTACTGTGCCATGGCCTTTGTCTGGTGAGAAAAGAGGCTTCTCAAGAATCCTGGGGAGTAGATACCATCAGCTCCAAGTTGAACCCCAGGCTTGGAGAGCTTGGCACATGTCTGAGTAGTGCTGGTGGATGGCAGGGCAGGATTCAAGCTCTGGTCCAGCTGATTCCAAAGCCCACAGGCCTGCAGAGGCCGCAGTGTCTGCAGGCCCCTGGCAGCGGCCTGTGATGTGGTGGCCCTGGAGATGGCTGGACCAGGTGCGGACAGCCCTGCAGGGGCCTCGAGTGGCGGTGACTCCCCTCTCAGGCTATATTTATTTTAATCACGGGGCCTCACATCTCCCAGGAGTCCAGGGCTCTATATGACCAGCGACACCCATCTTCTTTGCCTCATCAACAGAAGCAAAGTGCTACTGGGAACCCACCCACCACGAGTTGGCTCCCCTCCCACGTGGGTGGCCGTGTGCTCCCACTAGCTGAATTATTCTGGAGTTTCCATTCTGCGCACTGGGGACTCAGTGGTGGGCCCAGGCTCCCTAGTTTGTTCATGAGATGTGGGCTGAGGTCCCCGGCTGGTTTCTGGGAGGGTGGCTTCCCTGCCAGATCTGCCTGGCTGTGCTATAGGGCTCACGCTGCACAACCCTAGGGGCACTGTGGCCTTGGATGGGGGCTGATCAAGCAGGAAGCAAGGGGATGTGGGTCCCCTGGCGTTGCCAACATGGCCGGACACCAGCCCCTTGCCCCCCCACCAGCCCCTGGCACTTCCAACCCCTCGTGACCATCCTTCATAAAGATGTCATGACGGCATCACCCGTCCAGACACGGGGCTTTCTGTTAAACAATCCTCCTTTCGTTCAGCAAAAGTCAAATTTAGTGTCTTCTGAGGCCAGAGTTTACTCTGAGGCTCTCTGGGGAGGGCAGACGTCTGCAGCTTGGCGTCCTTGGGAGGATCAGGCGGGACCTTGGCCTCCAGGACTTGTTTGGCCTTTGGCCGCCCTCATGGAGCAGGCCGCGGGGCCCTGAGAGGAGTGGCCGGGCCCGGCTGACGAGCCCACTGGCCACGAGCATGGCGCCCGCACCAGGCTGCAAAGCCTCAGTCCCTGCTTGCTACCCGCCCCTGGCCCTCCCACGCCCACCTTCTCAGGCCACGCACCTGGAAAAGCCAGCTTCCCCGTGGGCACTGTTGGTCAGTAGGTTGTCAGCCGGGAACCTGGGGCTCTCTGGCCCGACCCTCCTGCAGGAAGCTTCTGGACCTGTCACCATCAGAGACCCTCGACTTCCTGGCAGGCCTCAGCCAAACAGCCCCAGCTTCTTAGCCTTAATCTAGGCTAGAAATTCTTCTGAAACACACTGATTGTTGGTTTTGACCCTAATACAACAGGGCGAATTGCTAAGAACATTAATGCCCTCTGTAATTAGTGCAATTGTACACGGTCAATGCAGAGAAGAACTCATCAGAGAGTGCGTGCATGTGTGCACACACACTCTCCAAAGCAGGCCTGGCGCCCACAGGAGCCCGGCCGGGCTGGACCCACCGCTTTCCTTCAACACCACAACCACTATTACCATGACGCTTCTCACACTCGGCCTTGACGCCGGCGTCACCGTCATGCACCTTGTTACCTGTCATCCACACCACACAGCTGCGCTCCCCTCACAGGGCGTTCAGTGAGCCTAGGGTGGCAGGAAGCCTTCACTAGAGACCTGGACTCACACCACCTGGCTCTCCCTTCACCACCTGGGTCTCTTTGAAGACCGAGACCCTTGAAATACTCTGTGTCCTCTGGAGCCCGTCTGTCCTCCAGAGGAGAGTTGGGGGTTGAGTGCTGTCCATCCTGAGCTGATGGAAACATGTAGGAGCCTCCTTGCGATCCCAGCTGCGGTGCTCGCAGGCTTCCGGCTGCAGCCAGGGCCTCTTTGCAGCGCGGCCTTTTCTAAGTCCACTCCAGGCCCAGGACCTTGCCACAGGGCTAGGGGTCCGCGGCCCTCCTGGGGCACTGCAGGTTTTCTAAATAAACTCGGAGACCAGGGGCTGGCTCTTTTCTACCTGGGAATGCACCGAAAGGCTCCGCTTCACTCCAGAGCCGCCAGAAAAGTTTCTAAGTCATTGTGGGGCCAGGGTGTGGCCCGGACGCTCACAGAGCAAGTCCCAGCACTGCCTGAGCCCTGAGGGACTTTCTGGATGCCTTCAGTGGCCAGCGAGAACAGAGCTGAGCGGCGAGGCCCTGAGAGGGCCATGCACGCACTTCACCACTCTCAGGACTTTCTGAGTTCTCCCAGGAGACCCTGACGAGGCTGATGCCTGGGAAGGCCAGGGGTGACGTCCTCCCTCAGGCCTGGGTGGGAGGAGAGGACCAGGGTCCCCCTTGAGGGCCCAGGAAGACCAGATAGCAGTGAGATTTCATTTTTAATAAGGTTTGTCTTTAGAAAGAACACCAGTTTCTTATGTCTCTAGAGTGAAATATTTTTTGGGGGGTAAGCGGGTGCTAGTAGGTGACAATTACTGTTATTTTGGGAGCAGTCCCCTAAGTTCTTTTTGGGCATCTCAGTTCAGGACTGAGAGCCTAGGATGGAGCTTTGCCAGCTCTGCCTGGGTGGAGGACCCAAGGAAGGGGCGTGGGTACAGGCGGGGAGAGAATGTTGGCTGGTGCTGAGCACCCCGGGGCCTGCGATCCGAAGCCCCAAGTTCCCAGCGAAGGGTATTTCCTTTTTTTCCTTTTTTTTTTTTTTCGTGCTTGCAACTGTTTCCCCGAGAACTGGCAACCTGACCTCAGAGCTGAAGCTGCCCGCCGCCCCTGCAACTTCCCCACTCCCCTCTGCACCTCGCTGTTGGCTAGGCAGCAGCTGCCATGTGGCCTTTCAAACAGAAGTGCACGTCTCGTCTCTGTTCTCTACTCTTCCACAAGGCCCTCCCCGGCCCCGCCGGCAAAGGCTGGGGCCCAAGAAGTGGCCATCCACCTTGGCAGGCCCCTTCCTCCTCCCCTCCCTTTTTGCTCACTAATGCCTTTTTATTACAGAATTAATTGAAAATACTGAGAAGTGAAGGGAAAATGGACCCCATCTTAGCTCCCCCGAGTAACCACTATCTGCGATGCACTCTGCATCTCTGTCCCTCCCTAACAGTTCTTACAGTAATTCACAAAGCACGCAGCGACGTGCCTAAAATGTGCACTGCAGTTGCCTTTAGTATACCTAGAGCTGCATACCCAGCACCGTGATGTCAGGGTGTTCTTGTTCCAGAAAGAAGCCCTGAGCCACTCAGCTCCGCGCCTGTCCTCGGCAGCCGCTCCCATCCTCGGCCTCTGAGCCCCGGCATTTCCTTGGGTGGCCAGGCTGAGCAGCTTGGACGCAGGCTGTTCCTCCTTCATGCATTTCATGCTCAGCCTCGCGTGGGGCCGTCAGGGGCCTTGAGGTTACGTGAGCAAGGCATTCTCTACTCTCAGGGTATTAACAAATTCTTTCCAATTCACATGAAACCCTGTTGAGTATGTTTGTTTATTTTGACATCTGCCATGTGCCACCGCACAATGCAGTCAGGCTAGGGGAGGATTTCACACGCACAGTGAAATGTCCTGTTGTAGATGGATGTATGCGATGTCTTGCTCATGAGCCATTAATGATTTCCATGATAACTTTTGTTTAGTTCAACGTTTATGACTCTTGGAGAAAAATGAACACTGCACACATTTAAAAAGAGTTCAGTTACCTACTCATTAGTGTTTAAAAACACATATTTCTATTTTTTTTTATTAAAAAGTTTATTTTTACATCATTTTGCACTTTTTTTTTTTCATCTCAATTGTAATCCCCACGGGTTTCCCATCACCAAATCACCCCTGTGCCACCACCATAGTCCCGTGCATTTCCCTCCCTTCCCCCCTCCCCCCCGTTTTTGGTCCCATTCCCCACTCCACCCCCACAGAATGTCTCTGGTCCATGGTTGTTCATTATTTTTGTTATTTTCTCGCCTGGTCCATTATACTCCTGCTATGAGTGAAACCATCCGGTATTTTTCTTTCTCTTTCTGGCTTATCTCACTAAGCATGATCTTTTCCAGCTCCATCCAAGTTGCTACAAAAGACATGTGTTTCTTTTTTGGTTGCTGAGTAATATTCCATTGTATATATGTACCACATCTTTCTAATCTAGTCATCTACTTTTGGGCATCTGGGCTGCTTCCATGTTAAAAACACATATTTCTATTTTAAGATGATATTTTGAGATTATTCTAATGAAACAGGAGCCGAACTATATAGTTCTGCGTTTTACAAAAGAGCTAAGCTAGAATCCATAATTAAACATTTCTCATGTTTATAAATATGATTCTGAAATAAATACTCTAAGCAGTTGTGATCAGATTTTCCAGTTTGGTTTAAACACACACACACACACACACACACACACACATTCAGTGGGGGAGGCTTAGAGTGTTATGTTCCAAGTTAGTCTCCAAGAGCCCACCAGCCCAGACAATGAAATCAACCAGCCTACAAGGCCGGGCGAACAACATTTTAAACGAACTGGGTGAAAAGAATTCCTACAAAATATCAAAAGCATGTGACAGTCTCAGCAAAGGGACTACCTTCATCGGGAGTCTAAGGATGGTTCAATTGCCATCCAGAACACTGGAATGACCCGGTCTGCGTGTGCTAACTTACTCCTGAGGACTTTGTTAGTGAAGTAGCTAGAAATTTCGTCAGGAGGCAAAGTGAGCTGGTAAGAAAGGAAGCTGATACTCAAATGACCACATTATTATCTGACCCACTCAAATCATTGATTTCCTGCCTGACAAACAAGCTTTATAAGGGACGTCTATTAAAGTGAGGACCAAGATAACATTTCTTCTTCTAAGCTTTAGGTTTTGACAGAATCCCCCTGCCTGGAATAGCCCACACCAGGAGACACTGCTCCCGCGACAAAGCCGTGGGCTGCTGGGGTCCCTCTGCTCGTCAGCTCGGGGACCCTGAGCAGCTGTCGCAGCTGAGCTCCAGTTCCTCGGGGGACACGGGGTGCCTCTAGCTTCTCTCTTCTAATCTTTTTATCATTTAAATTTTAAGCAATCTTGGTGTGGGTTTCTATCTCGATATACATAATGCACAAATACGTAACTTGGTTTTGCTCCAAGTCACTACTCACTTTGCCAGAACCTTTGGCTCTTCACTTTCGGGAATTCTATCTTTACCCTGCTCTAAACCCTGGTGTGTGTGTGTGTGTGTGTGTGTGTGTGTTTAAACACGCCCTGCCCCCTCTTTTGAGAAAGTTTCCAATTTTAAACTAAGAAAGCAAAGCGGAGAAGGAGTTGGCAGGGTGTCTTCTGTGCTGGAATTGGGACCCACCCCCACTTCAGCACCTGGTGGTGGAGGCAGACTGCCTTGAGTTTGAATACAGAGACACAGCGAATGTGGAGTAGCTGAACACTCTAACCTTGGGTTCCGAGTCGAGTATTTTTTTTTAAATCTATACGTTAGTTCAAATTATAGGCAAGTTGGTGCATTTTAAAAAAGATTTATTTGTTTATGCATATGGAACTGGGGTACAGGCCAGAGGTGGGGAGTGGTGAGAGGATTCACCAGAGACAAAGTGGGGAGCAGAAAATGCTCCCCTGCTGAGGGGAGCAGCAGGCGGGTCAGGAGAGGTCTGGCGCGCCATGTGGGTCACCTCCGGGGCGGGGATCGAGCTCTCACTGAAACGGCAGCCGCCTGCTTGTAGTGCTGCATCCTAGCCTGCTGCACCACCAGGGAGGACCCTCCTAGTATAATATTTTGAAGGATTACCCTTGGAGGAGAGGTGAAGACTAGCCAGCATGAGGAAATCGCCTCAACAACCTTAGTGTTCACCAGGAAAAATAACTAAGGGCAAAGTTGAAAATTTGTTCTCACATTCACTGAGGAACAGGCAGGAAGGTCGTTAAAATCTGCTTGACGTTCAGGGCCAGCCATGTCTTCCTTCAGACATGAAGGACACTGGAGGCAGACTTGGGGTTCATTTTAAAGAAACATGTCTGCCTGTTGAAATAGTAATGCGGCATTCTAAGCAAATCTCTACAAAGCCATGACTCGAACTGAAGCGGGGAATCATAGATATGATCTAACCTTGGGGGGGGGAAGTAATATTGCTTCTGGGCCACGCTGTGGATCACATTTGCTGTGCAGGACAGATAACACCCTGAATTTATATACTGCAATGCTGAGAAACAATTATTCCAAAGGTAAAGATAAAAGCAAAGGCAGAGATTTATTTTAGATACACGGGAAGGCAAACCGTGTCATACTGACAGATTCTGTCCTCTGCATTCTTACCATTCATTGTTGAAGTCACCAATTCGAGAATTAGTTGTAGTTTACCTACATGGCAGCTAGCGAGGACCCTGAACTTAGGTCGTGTGTGAAACTGACCTACATTGTCATTCCGCCCGCACTGGAGACTGAGTATTCCCCTCAGCCCTGAGAGAATGAACAGGACAAGGGCTGTACGTGACCCCCTCCCCTGGCCATCCGAAGCTCTGGAATCCTGACTCCATAGCGTCAAATTCAATTTATGAAACATCTCTTCGGCCTCACTTGGGTTTCACTGCCCTAACTGGCCGTGACTTTGTTAACTTCAATTTCCAGAATGCCACCGGCCAGTGCTGACTTATTTTGACAGTAGATCTCTCTGCGTCTGAATCGAAATCACAAGTCAAATCTGAACTGAGACTAAAGCTGAATAGCAGCACTCCCTGCTTTGGTACCGTGTTGCATTTTGTCAAGAATCTCCATCTCCCTGCCCACTTGTCTCCCACCTTCTGTGTCTTGCTTGCTCCCTTCCTGACCTTCTCTCTTTGCTTAAACCACTTCTCTCCACTATCCCTAAAACCCTCCTAAACTTTGCTTAGAGCATGTTGGGTCTCTGGCTGCTACCTTCCTCACACCTGGCGTGTGGCCTGGCATGACAGCCTTGGCTTGTCTGGGGCTGTTAACTAGAGCAGCTACACACGGTATCTCTTGTGGCTATGGCGCAGTGGCTGGGGTTCAAGGAGGGAACCTTGAGGAAGTGTCGTAAGAGCAGGCATTCCAAGAGAAAAATGAGAGGCACTTTAAAGACTTTGAGGCCATCTTCTAGTCCTGCCTTGAAACCCGTGTCCTAAGACAGCAGTGATTTAGCTCATGGTTCCCCTGGGCAGTTTGTGTGTGTGGGCTAGAAGTGTCTGGTCTTGTCTGGGCTCACATGTGGGCTGAGGGCAGGTTGGCTGGGGGTTGGCTGGCTTATGATGGCCTCAGAGCAGTGTCAGGGAAGACTGGGTCTTCCTCCATAGGGTCCTTCCCCAGCAGACTGTCCTTGGCATTGAGATGGTGGCCTCAGAGTTCCAAGCTGGAAAACCCCACAGGAAAGTGCTTTTCAGTTCTCTGTTTGCCTCCTATCACTAGCAACCTGTTGTCCAGAGGGAGACAACTGACCGAAGTTGGTCTGAGTCAGTATTTGTCAAGGAAATAGGTGCAGGGAGACGAATTTGTGAACATTTTTGCAACCTACCACCAGTACATACTGTGATACCTTCATTCCACAGATAAGAAACCAGGAACAGCAAGGTTAAATAACTTGCCCAAGGTCACACAGCTAGAGAGAAGGGGAGCAAAACTTTACTCGCACAGGTTTCTATGCTGATGACGATCATGCTTCACAGAAACGCGGTGTGGGAGGCTTGGAGAGCATCAACTCAGAACACTTAGGAGAGGAGCTCTGGGTTGGCCCGGGGCCCTGAAAATTGGGAAACGTACCCAAGATGCTTCTCTGCCACGGAGTTGGTCTGCGTGGTGCCGGACTGCGCAGCATCAGGACTCTGTGCTTAGTGCTACCAGGCAGAAAACTTGAGTTTACTGTGGATTTTGGTTGTAGAAATATATGAAATATAGGACACTTGGTGCCTCTTTCTGCGGATGGCCATGCCTGCTTTTCTAGCGTATCTTGAATTGGGCTGTTTTCAAGGTGAAAGGAAGGTCGCGAGGAGCGAGGTGAAGGATGATGCCTGTCTTCGTGGTCCCGCTGTGCTGGAGTGATATCGCCATGTCTCTGTGGAGGGCCCGCGATTGTTGACAACAGCGAGCTCTGGTTGCGTGTGCCATCTGCTACTGGAAGGCCGATGGGCAGTGAATACAGGACCCAGGAGCTCCCTGTCTGCTGGGCTCTGGTGCACCGGCCTGAAGCCTGGGCCCTGTCTCCTGGGGCAGATGCCAAAAAAGCTCTTGTCCCAGACGTGGCTGGGAGATTTCCAAGATCATGGAGATCCTGGCGGTGAGGCTGTCTGGGAGCTCACTCTTTCTCTTTGCACTTTGAGTCCTCAGCTTGGTTTTTCGAAGGCATGCAGAGGTTTTGGGTAAAATATTCATTCAGGGCTCTCCCTGGTGGTACAAGTTAAAGCACAGCACTGCAAAGCTGGCTGCAGCCCCTTCAGCACGAGTTCGATCCCTGGCCAGGGCACAGCAGACCCCTCCTGTTCCCCAGTGCTCCCCTCAGCAGTGTTTCAGTCGATCTGCCTGTTCTGCTCCCCACTGTCTCTGGGGAGCCCTCTCACCCCTGGACCTCTGGCCTGTACCCAGTTCCGTGTGCATGAATAAATAAATCTTTGAAATAAATTATTCATCCAACCCCAGCAGGAAAAGGCTGCCAGATCTTAGCAGCCTCTGAGGTGCCTGTGAAGCCTGCAGGAGCCTGTTTGTGAAGCCTGCTGGGCAGCGCTTGACAGACAGGTGGGCCAGAGGGGCAGTCGGAGCTGGGGGGGTGAAATGGCGGGAGACCGAGCTTGCTGCGTTATGGACTTGAAGTTACTAGTTCACAGGAAGAGTTTAGCTCTCCCAGGGATTAAAAAAAAAATGTGATTCTGAACTACTCTTTTAAGAATGTGGTTTCATAGGACTAAGGAAACTTTAATACTGGAAAAAAGAATTTTTATTATGTATGGCCTGTCTACTTTCAAAAGGGCTTTGAATTGACTTGAAATATGAAAGCATGTGCAAAGTAGGACAGCAAAAATAGAGGTAAGCAGGAGCTCAGAAGCCTGGTGTTAAGGGCGAGGCAGGTACATCCAGTGCTCAGTCTAGAAGTTTCTAATTCAGGACACAAAGGTGGCTGTGGTGTATTGTACAGTTGACGTTGCCTGATGAGAGAAACCCTCAAAGCGATGACTATTTTCCAGCTATTGAATTTTATGAGGGTCTTTGGTGAGCAAAACCCTTGAGAGAGGGGTCTGGACAGCCCCCCAAGCAATGGCTTTGCTGTGATTTTGTAAAAACTAGAAAAGCTCAAAAAGTAGACTAAGAACATTTGGGGGAAGGCTCAGGCTTTTGAGAACCAAAGTACTGTGCCTTCCCCGAGCTTCTCTTTACCCACCCCCCGCCAGACTCACTAGGTGACCAATGGAAGAAGGGCTTTGCTGAAATTGCTGTATAATCCAGCAAAACATGGCCACAGGAAGAGCAGATGGCAGTGGAGTTAAAAGGATGTGGAGGGCCCTCCCTGGTGGCGCAGTGGGTTAAAGCACAGCACTGAGAAGCTAAAGCCACTTCCGCATGAGTTCGATCCCCGCCTGCCCCGGAGGTGACCACATCGCGCGGCAGACCTCTCCTGACCCGCCTGCTGCTCCCCTCAGCAGTGGACTTCGTCGATCTGCCTGTTCTGCTCCCCGCTCTGTCTCTGGTGAATCCTCTCACCCTCCGCATCTCTGGACTGTACCCCAGTTCTGTATGAATAAATAAATAAATTTAAAAAAAAAAAAGGATGTGGAGAGCTAAGTGGCTGTGCAACGAAAGGAGTTAGAGTGGGTGTGAATTCCTGTTAGCATGGAACACAGCTTTAAGGTCCTGTGTGACCCCAGACGCGGGCAATATTTAAAAGGTGTCTGCTCATCCTTTGTCTGGATCTCTTACGCCATATCAGTAAAGACAGCGAGGTGAGGGAGCACACTGGGGTGTGAGGCGACAAAGGAAATGTTTTACCTTCACTTACGTGGCTGTTAAAAAACAAGATGCATAGATGCAGCGATTTAAGGAGCGATTCATGCATAGAGCGCAGGCAGCCCCCGGCTCCATCCTGCTGGCTCGCAGTAATGCAAGTTCTCTGTGGACAGAAAGAGGGTGGGACAAGGTTAACGGCAAAAGAAAGGGTTATTTTAGGTAAAGCCGCCTTCCTGCGGGGGCAGGTGACGTCATGCAGTGACCTCACTGGTGCTGCTAAGGAAACTCCATATCGATTGGTTTGGGGGACACTTGGGAAGAGGTTGACAGTGCAGTGCGTTTAGGTATTTGATCTGGGTGGGACCCCCCGGAAGGGCTCTATTTGGGTCTTGGTTTTTCTATCTTTAGCACAGTCAAAAATACAAGCAATTATTGGAGAAATAGATCTGACTTTTGGATAACTGAACGTATATGAAAAAATAACCCCTTTGCAGTGCATGGTTCGGAAGAACACACCACACTTTATCTTTTGAGCCTGGGCATCTGTGCTGGGATTGAGGGGCTGGCTTGCCAGCCCCCAGCTGCCCCCGAAGGGGGCCTTGGCAGCTGCTCTGCTGTCCCCTGCTTGGTGGGTGGAGGGTGCAAAGCTCAACACCACCGTCAAAGCAAGTCTGAGGCAGAGCTGGTCCTAGAAGGCCCCGCTGGGCAGCGTGGGCCGGAGCTCTGAAGACGACTCCTGGGCTTCTGGCTCTGACGCATCTTTGCAGTCAGCGCATCCGAGGCCGGGGCCATGCGCAGTGCGGTGGGGTCGCCCTCACGAGACAGGAGCAGACACGTCCCGGCCGCGTGTAACCCACCGAGGGGCCAGGAGAAGCCCCGGGAAGAGCCAGGACCAGTCTGCCCGTTTCTACCGAAAGGCGAACACCTGTCTCGGGGTTAAGGGCAGACTTCCTTGGCTGGGGGGCGGGGTGCAGTGGGGCGGTGGGTGGCCAGGCTGGGCAGGACCCAGGGAAGGGTATTCTCTGCAGAGGTGCCAAAGCTGTGCCAGGCCAGGAGGCCGAGGAGACACACAACGGCGCTCAGACCCAGAAACATGGGGCAACACGGCCATGCTGAGAGCAGCGAGCGGCGAGCGAAACCACCTCTTGGAAAGACTGTGTTGGCCAGATTGGGAAAGCATCAGAGAGAGGCCTGATCACATCACTTTGTGCCTTTGAGCAGCCCTGATCTGTGCTTCGCCTCCAAGTTCCAGGCGCTCTGTGTGGGTAACGCTGCGACTTCTGTCTGCGGAGACCAGAGGCCTGAGGGCTGCTGCACGCGCAGACCCAGTAGTTCTCTGCAGTGCTGCTGTGAGCATCAAGAGTCCTTTCCTAAAAGTGTCTGGGTCTGGACACGCGGTAGGTGGCGTCTCTTGAGTGCTGTCAAACCCTGCTCCGAACACCACCCAGACTGGCGCCCCTGCCCGAGGGCTGACTACAGGCTGACTGGCTTACCCCTTGATTCCCCCTGCTTCTCTGCTCTGCCTCCCTGAGGGGCAGCGGCTTCTCCCTGGTGACAGCCTTGTCTCTGAGTTTGCATTTTCGCAGCCCCTGCAGGGAGAGGTCTATGAAGCATATCTGGGCTGTGTTTCACACCCACGCGGGTCACAGGCCACCGCCCAACCCAAGCTGTGAGGAGTTCTGCGCTCCCGTGCGGTGGGTAGAGTTGCCCCCATCCTCCTGATGGCTACGGGTCCCCTCCTGAAGTCCCTAAGCCTGCAGTGTGCTAGGGTGCTCTAGACGTAGTTAGACATAGTTAGCGAAGGTGTTCAGTGCGCTGGACAGCAGGACGCAAGGAGTGTCGTCAGGAGTGTCGGAAGGCCTTTGGCAGAGCTTGCTGGGAAGGGCCAGCTGTGTCCTGGACGCAATGAGCCTCCTCTTTCGGGAACTTACCTCTTGCACCAAGTACGCAGCTTTGGGAAGGGAAAGGTGGAAAAGTGGGGGGTGGGGGGCTGGGCTTTGGGGGAGGTAATGTCTCCCGAATAGCTGGCGAGATCCACTAGGTCACCCTGGGTGACTGAGGCGGTGACAGATGTCCCAGCCACATCACCCTCGCGTCCACTGTAGCATTGTGGAAGGCGAGAGCTCAGGAGCTTCCATTTCTCCTATGAAGAACAAAATCGCTAACTATTTATATTTCATGTGATAAATCTTTGTGACAGTCAAGAATATTCGGGTGCATCCAAAATCAGATTTAAACCTCTTTCAGATTCATTTGGAAGCTCAAATTATTGGGCTTTCGGGAAAAGCACAGCACATTTTTGCTTGAAAACAGGGGAAAAATGCGCCATGACTTCTGACAGCCCAATACTCCTGTTTCTCTTTCTGTTGCTTTGGCTGCTGAGCCCCTGACTGGATATAAACCGTTTCCCTTAACGGCGATGCGGCCCTCACAGCAGTTCCTTCAGGGCGTGCTCCCGAGCTTTCTTCACTCTGTGCAGGAGCCACAGGTGCGACGACCTGGCGCAGCCGACGGTCTCTTACTGTCTTGGCGTGGCTGCTCCACCTCACCTTGCAATCGCTGGCTGATTCCAGAACCAAGAGTAAGTGGTTTAGAATGGGCTCTTGTATTTTCTGAATCTGGGCTCTCCTCCTTCAATAAAACACCTATCCTTGTAATTTTTTTTAAAGATTTATTTATTTGTGCATACAGAACTGAGCACAGGCCAGAGGTGCAGGGGCGGCGAGAGGCTTCACCAGAGACAGAGCGGGGAGCAGAACAGGCAGGTTGACGAAGCACACTGCTGAGGGGAGCAGCGGGCGGGTCAGGAGAGGTCTGCCAGGCCATGTGGTCACCTCCGGGGCAGGCGGGGATAGAACTCATGCGGAAGCGGCTTTAGCCTCCCAGTGCAGTGCTTTAACCCGCTGCGCCACCAGGGAGGGCCCTAGCCTTGTGATTTTTATGCAAGAATCATGCAATTTTATCCCAAGCTTCAGAAAGGGTGGAGGTGATGTTTTTTCATGATTTCAGCACCCCCTCAAATCCTGTGCTGTTACTGTTCAGGTATGCCACAGGAAATAGGTGGTTTGAGGAGACACCATGACCATGGTTCCGTCATTGTTCTCTCGTCAAGAAGTGAAAGGCGGGCCAGGAGGTAGCATGCCTGAGTGCTTTTGCCATTGTCCTGGAAGCAGAGGTTGGGGGATGCACCTGGGGTGGGACCTGGAGCGGGGGTGGGTGCAGGTGAGGCGTGAAGGCAGGATCTCTGCAGAAAGCAGCTGCTCTCCCCGCCCACTCCCATGTGGCACCTTCAGCCAACGGAGGAGAAGATGGCGCTGGCTGAGTGAAAACTTTGACCTCTGTGCCACCTCCTTTCATAATACCTTGGCAGAAGGGACACATTAGAGACAGGGCAGTGACAGCAAACCTCTGACAAGGGGCCTCATCAATGCTGGCCAGTGAGTGGGTAGAGAAGTGGATGGAGAAGAATTGGGTGAGAGCAGTGCCTTTACTGAAAGAACCCCATGTCATCAAGAAAACGTGGAATCAGAATAAGATCACTAAAGGAATTGAAATGTGTGAGAAAAATACAGCAATTTCACATACCAGGTGGGGTCACCAAGTCATCATTCGTCACACACTGCCAGGAGTGTGAGGCCAGACCTGCTGGCTGCACCCACTTAATCCCAACAGCTCTCTTCCTGTTGACCCCAGAAAGTGTCCATGGTGGGTGTTCCTCCCTTACAGCCCGAGTGGACCACATGTCAGCTGCCGGCTATCGCTGTTTACTCAAAAAAAAAAAAAAAAAATGCAGCCCAGAACTGGGGTGCCGAAGGGGGTGGGTCATACGGTTGAGTAGGGGTTCACACAGACGTTCCGCATTGAATTTGCTCTGTGTTGACTATTTTTTTTTTAACCTCATTTCGGAGAGAGGCAATCACTGCAGCAAGGCATAAATCAATTACCGGCAAAATGAGACAAATTTCTAAAATGGCTGCAGCGGGCAGCCCATTTCACATCGAAAGTTGCTCCTTCTAGAAGCTGAAAAGCTATAAATCAACCAGCTCTAATGGATTTTGTCCTGTCTGTTCAATATCTTCTAGGGCTTTGAATTGAGAATGTGATGCATGGGGGAAAAATAACCCTCCAGCAACGCACACGAGCTGGAACACCGCACTAAAAGCTTCCTCCTGCTCGCCAGGGGCCTACGCCTCGTTCAGCCTGTGTTTGTGGGTCTCGCTCTCTCAGGCTCGGGGCTCAGCTCTGTGAGACACAGAGGGAGCGGGCAGCGGTGGGGCCTTGGGCCAGTAACAGCAGCCTTCCAGTGCAGCATCTCCTCCGATGGACAGCTCTGTGAGGGGCTGCTGGTTAGAAGGACATGTCTACAACGGACTTCAGAGAGTTTGTACCTGAGAGTTGCCACTGAAACATGGCGGCCGTCACGGCCCTTCTCTTCGAGTTTAGATCCTTGAATTGAAACTGGCACCGTCACTGTGGAGAATAGCACGGAGAAGTTTCAGAAATGCCATAGGATCCGTCTGTCCCACTTCTGGGTGTCTACCAGGAGGACGTGGAAGCACTGGCTGGAAGAGAGCTCCAAGTGCCTGAGTTTACTGTAGTATTGTCAGTAACCAGGATGTGGAAACCACCTAAGTGCCCATCGGCCCCTGCGTGGACTGGGGAGACGTGAGTTGGTGACACACTGTGAGCCATGAAATACACTCAGCTATAAAAACAAAAATGAAATCTTGCCACACGTGACAACATGGTCAGAACTAGATGATATATGCTGAGTGGACTAAGTCAGAAGGAAAAAGACGAGCATCGGATGACCTCACACACATGTAGAAACCAGGGAAACAGCAGAAACGAATGCTTGGTCATAAGACAAAATGGCTGTGGCAGAGGGGACAGAGGGCTGGGGGGCGGGGGTTGGGGTGGTCAGCAGGCTGGGGGGAACCAGACTTCGGTGACATCAGAATTTGCACAGGCAGACATTGGTCTGTGACCCTGTGTACCTCACAGAGTCTATGTGATGTTTTCAAAGAATGTGATTTCAGTGAAAAATTGAAATTGAATAATGAAGTTAAAAAATGTTGAGGCCCCTGGCCCCTTACTCCTTTGCCTGGCTGAGAGGACAGAGGTTGCCTCGCTGCCTTCTTCTCCTCTGTCTTCCCTCCTTTCTACAAATAGAATAAAACCCAGGAAGGAAGGAGTGCTTCCTACTGGGGAACCCCATGTTCTCTCCTGTCGCTCTTGAAGCTACTTCTGGAGAGGGCGGGGGCTGGGGTGTTGCAGGGGCTGCCCAGCTGGGGCTTCAGTTCGGCTTCTGACCAGGGAGATGTCTCAGCACCCCGTCTCCTTTGCAGGAGTGGGGCCCTTCTCTGCTGGGCGGGATGGTTCTCCAGGCTGAAATAACAGAGCTGCCCTCTCGGCCGGAGCCCAGAGCTCTCCCCCCGGACCCGGGGCCTGCCAGTTGGGTCACGAGGCTGTTGTAACTCACTGTTTGGGAAACTTGGCTCCAGAAAACAAAGCTGTGGTGCAAGGTTTCTTCATTCCTTGGTTGCAGACCATCAAGTTACTCATACATTTAATGTAATTCAAGTTTTTCTCACAGATGAGTCACATGGCAAGAACACAAAAGGTTGACCAAGCCCAGGGAGGACTCTTATTTTTTTATTTTCTCCCCATGTTTGTTTACAGGTTATTTACTCCCTCATCTTTACAAGTGAAATGATAAAAATGAAGACAGATAGGGTTGACTTCTTCAGGCCAGTAGCACCCCAGGGCTGAGGAGGAGGCTCAGGACAACACTCTCACTGGATGTCAGCATGGGAAACATATAGGAGAGAATGCTCATTTGTAGCCACAGTGCCTTTGTTCCAGCAAAATCTATGCCTGGCTGATAGACCAGCGGCTTCTTCTGCTTTGAGCCCACTGACAAGAGGCAGTATGGAGCTTGTGGTGGGTGTCCTGTTCCCACGCTTCACTCAAGGCAGACCCTGTGAGGGGCGCAGTGTGCTCTTTCTGCTGCAGCCTCAGAATCCCTCTCAATGTCCATCAAAGCTGGGGCCATGCTTGCGAGTCACTGTTGCCTGAGTGTGCTGGCGTCCTTGGGGTAACTGCCAGCCTCGTTCACTGGCCACCCTGATGGGGACGCTGTCCCCAGGTCAGTGACAGGATTCACCAGGACTGGGGAGGTGGCGTGAACACCTCTCTATAGGTGTGGGTAGAACTTCATAGTTTTTTAAAAAAGATTTGTTTTAGTCAGCCAATGAATGCCTACTGTGTTCGTGTTCTTCGCCAGTGAAGAGCTTGCACTGATGCAGAGAGAT
>NW_004567102.1:85720605-85746731 GCF_000260355.1 Condylura cristata | reverse complement strand
CATCGGATGACCTCACACACATGTAGAAACCAGGGAAACAGCAGAAACGAATGCTTGGTCATAAGACAAAATGGCTGTGGCAGAGGGGACAGAGGGCTGGGGGGCGGGGGTTGGGGTGGTCAGCAGGCTGGGGGGAACCAGACTTCGGTGACATCAGAATTTGCACAGGCAGACGTTGGTCTGTGACCCTGTGTACCTCACAGAGTCTATGTGATGTTTTCAAAGAATGTGATTTCAGTGAAAAATTGAAATTGAATAATGAAGTTAAAAAATGTTGAGGCCCCTGGCCCCTTACTCCTTTGCCTGGCTGAGAGGACAGAGGTTGCCTCGCTGCCTTCTTCTCCTCTGTCTTCCCTCCTTTCTACAAATAGAATAAAACCCAGGAAGGAAGGAGTGCTTCCTACTGGGGAACCCCATGTTCTCTCCTGTCGCTCTTGAAGCTACTTCTGGAGAGGGCGGGGGCTGGGGTGTTGCAGGGGCTGCCCAGCTGGGGCTTCAGTTCGGCTTCTGACCAGGGAGATGTCTCAGCACCCCGTCTCCTTTGCAGGAGTGGGGCCCTTCTCTGCTGGGCGGGATGGTTCTCCAGGCTGAAATAACAGAGCTGCCCTCTCGGCCGGAGCCCAGAGCTCTCCCCCCGGACCCGGGGCCTGCCAGTTGGGTCACGAGGCTGTTGTAACTCACTGTTTGGGAAACTTGGCTCCAGAAAACAAAGCTGTGGTGCAAGGTTTCTTCATTCCTTGGTTGCAGACCATCAAGTTACTCATACATTTAATGTAATTCAAGTTTTTCTCACAGATGAGTCACATGGCAAGAACACAAAAGGTTGACCAAGCCCAGGGAGGACTCTTATTTTTTTATTTTCTCCCCATGTTTGTTTACAGGTTATTTACTCCCTCATCTTTACAAGTGAAATGATAAAAATGAAGACAGATAGGGTTGACTTCTTCAGGCCAGTAGCACCCCAGGGCTGAGGAGGAGGCTCAGGACAACACTCTCACTGGATGTCAGCATGGGAAACATATAGGAGAGAATGCTCATTTGTAGCCACAGTGCCTTTGTTCCAGCAAAATCTATGCCTGGCTGATAGACCAGCGGCTTCTTCTGCTTTGAGCCCACTGACAAGAGGCAGTATGGAGCTTGTGGTGGGTGTCCTGTTCCCACGCTTCACTCAAGGCAGACCCTGTGAGGGGCGCAGTGTGCTCTTTCTGCTGCAGCCTCAGAATCCCTCTCAATGTCCATCAAAGCTGGGGCCATGCTTGCGAGTCACTGTTGCCTGAGTGTGCTGGCGTCCTTGGGGTAACTGCCAGCCTCGTTCACTGGCCACCCTGATGGGGACGCTGTCCCCAGGTCAGTGACAGGATTCACCAGGACTGGGGAGGTGGCGTGAACACCTCTCCATAGGTGTGGGTAGAACTTCATAGTTTTTTAAAAAAGATTTGTTTTAGTCAGCCAATGAATGCCTACTGTGTTCGTGTTCTTCGCCAGTGAAGAGCTTGCACTGATGCAGAGAGATTGATGATAATGAAGGTGATAAGTACAGCTTGATGCAGTGAAGATTATGAAAGTGGTGTCCCCCTCTTCTTTGCCCACCATAATAGTATCCCCTCAACACAATACCCAGAGTGTCATCAGCAGTCCTCCATGTAGACATAAGGGATGAATTCTAGTCGCTCTCCCGAAGGTCACACTGCTGGGAGCCTGGATTTATGAGAATTTTTCGGTCACTTTAGGGACAGAGAATGACCTGTCTTATCAGCCGCTGCTCAGTTGACCAGAGAACTATTTATGGGAAAAGTTGAAAAAAATGTTTTCTGAAGTCATGTGTCCTCAGCTGGCCAGGCCACTGAGATTCAGAGACCACATGGCTCACTGAGGTGTTGCATCTCTGAGCAAAATAAAACTCACTCAGGCAGGAAGCAGGCATCTGTTGTTATTTGGGGTGATGATTCTTTAGGGCTCCCTAGAGGGTCTTCTCTGTCCTCTGGAATCTTTTGCAGTTTGAGGACAATCTGATGGGGTCTTCAGCGGGCACAAGTCCTCCCACAGGGCTGGCCTTTTGCAAGCAGAGAAGGGAAGGGGCAATGTGTGGGCTGGAGGAGGGTCGCAGAGGGCTGGGTGGGCCAGGGAGTGACTGGCCCCGGCCCTCCTGGCAGAGCAGATACTCTGAGCAGTTATGGGCTGGGGCCGGTTCCCCGGGGCTTCCCGGCCCCTTCCCGGGCGGCCTTTCCTTCCCTCCACTGTGTAAATAACTATTGCGGCAACCGGGCCCCCCAAAACCTGTGCAGCAGATCTTGAAGGGTCGAGGAAGCCCCTTCTGAGGAGGCACACACTGCCAAGGGGCAGGACGGTCCTTCTCTGTGAAGCCTCATGAGCTGGCCACATGAGAAAGGCACCGCTGCTCTCCCGCGTGCAGGCGTAACTCGTTCCCATATTTTTCAGACATATTTTTTTTCTTAAGATCCTCAAAGTCCTAAATCCAGCAGTTGGATGTGTCCAAGTCTAAATAGGGCTTGGTCGCCACAGAGGAAATGAATCTACTGATAGAACGCCCAAAATAGCCCCAACTCAGGACATCCTGAATCGATTTTCGCAGTGCTGGCTTATGCTGTGAACACCCCCAGCTCCCTGGGGCCACAGGGCTTGAACGCCACACCCTGGTGTCCTCATCCTCAACTTCTGGGCACCAAGAGGAAGGTTGCATGATGGGAAAGGGCCCTAGGGTGCCATTGGAGCTTCCTGCTGCTGAGAAGTCCTGGGAGAGACACTTGGGAGATGTCCTCTGCCGGTCTCACAACACAGGAAATAGGACACCTCTTAGTCTTTTGGGTCTGCATGACTAAAAGGGTTGGAGGTGGCTGGGGGGTGGGCCCCAGACAGGTGCAGGTGTGTCCAGGCATGTCTAGGCATGTTCATCCAGCCCTGTGCGATAAATCCACTTCCAGGCATGGAAGGAATCAAGCTCACTGCCACAGGGTTGAAACTCCGCCCATCACTGATTGACAAGCTTTCCACCAATCAGGAACGCACTGACAGAAGCCCTCATTTGCATAGAGTGGACCTGAGTGGGGACTAGCCATTTTTGTGTGCTTGAGTGCTCCTCAGCAGGGCAACTTGGCCCCACCGCTCAAGGGCTTCTTGGGTGTGTTCCTTGGGCTGCAGTCTTGATAAACCTCCAGAGAGATGCTTGGGTTTTGCCCAATCAGGTTCCGAGATGCTGCAGTTCAGCCCTGGATACATATATTTGCTTTGATGATTAATATCATATCATCACTTTATTGAAGATGTGGCCAGTGATTGTGTTTTTTGTTTTTTAAAAAATGAATAGGCTTTATTTTTTGGCCAGTTCTAGATCATTCACAGCAAATTGTGCATTAAATACAGCGAGTCCTCCCAAATCCTCACCCCACACCGCCAGCACCCCCGACCAGAGTGGGCCACTTGTTATCATGATGAACCTACGCCTGCTCATCTTCACAGCACCCCCAGACTGTCTGAGGGTTCACTCCTGTGTTGTATGTCACGTGGGCTTGAGGGATGCATACATGTGCCACACATGTGGGATGTTGTACACACTATGGGACACGCTCCTAGTTTGGACCAAAGCCCCCTCTTTAGTACCCTAGAGAGGAGTTTCACTGCCCAGAAGTCCTCTCTGCTGCAGCCCTTGGCCCCAGTGACCCCTGGCTGCCCCCACTGCCTTTTCTGGGCACCATTCAGAGGGATTCCTTCACTCAGTGATGCCCACGGAAGACCTGAGAGCGCCTTTCTTCCAAGCACTACAATCCCCTGTCTGGATGGCCACAGCCTTTTAACCCCTCGTCTCCTGACGGGCATCTCGGTGTGTCCACGTCGACACAACTACGAGTGACGCAGCCTCAGGCGCCCTGTGCAGGCTTCTGTGTGGACACAGCTTTGCATTCATTTCGGCTGAGCTCAGAGGAGCGTGACGGTGTGTCTGGCTATGCGAGGAAGCCGCTGTGCGTTCCGCCAGGGCGCCTTGCGCTCCCCCGGCCAGGCCGAGAGTCCCCGCTGTCTGCACCAGGTGTGCAACGATCCGCACCCTCACAGGTCCCCTGGGGTGTCAGGGTCCGCCTTCGGAGGCTGCAGCTCAGTCCTTTCAGATGAAGTCTGGGCTGAGCTCACATCCCTCTCTCCTTCTTGAGCGGCTCCCACGCGCCAGGGACTGGGGGTCTCAGATGACAGCTGCTGTCCTCCGAGGGCCCCACCGCCTCGGGGGGAGGATGGCCAGATGGAGTTGCACGTCGCAGGGTGGCCAGGGGAGCTGTGCTTCCTGGGAAGGCAGGGCCCCTCCCAAGGGCCTCTCATGCAGAGAGAATGGGAGCAGACAGGGGGGGCTGGCGGGCGATGGCCTGTGAGCCCAGATGGGGGTCAGAGGTCTGAGGTCGAGGGTGGCAAGGGACAGGCACAGGGACTTAAGCTCTGAGGCCTTCAGTGCTATCAGATTCTCTGTCTGAGGACGAGGAACCGCGGATTACATAAGGAAGGGACACGGCTGCGTTTGCTTTCCAGGGGACCCGCTAGACCAGGTGATTTCGGGGTGGGAGTGGACAGTGGGTGATAAGGAGAGGGCAGGGCAGGGTGGAGTCTGCAGACACACAGGCCCCTCTGGTCCTTATCTGTCCTGCAGACACTGATGAGGCTCTAGCCCCACCCAGGGGTGGCTTAGCCACGAGGTGCCCAAACTCCTGCTTTGGGGGGAGTTTTGGTTTCTTCTTTATTCCTCAGAACTGTGGACCAGCAGTGGTCCACGTGGACAGCTCTGCTGTGTGCTGGCATGGCCCTAGCCACTGGGGACACAGAGGGGAGCAAGGGGGGTCTGGTCTCGATTGCATTTTTGAGGGTTGTGTTGGGGTGAAGGCCATCAACAACTTCAGTGTCAGTATGACAGTGTCAGGACCAGAAGCTGCCAGGGAGAATGTGAAAGCCCAGCTTGGGCTGGAGTGGACAGCAGGGCTGGTTTCAGTCTGTGGCCTCCCTCTCCTGACCCTCTGCTGAGGCTGTCCTGCACTGACACAAACAAGTGGCTGATGTCAGGAGGTGTGGGCGGGACCCAGAGGGCTTGGGCTCTCCACCAGCTCCCTGACAGGCGGCTCCGCACTCCAGAGCTGCAAGGCCCCTCTGAGTCCAGGTGCCTGTGGCAGGGTTCACCTGTGGGGAGGAGGGGCCGGGAGATGCTTTATCCAGCTCTGGCACAGAGATACCATTTGCCCATCCCCACACTGACTTCTTGCTATTGAAAGACTTGAAGCTGGCAGTATTCCCACCCCACGAAGGCGGGACCTGAACAGGACAAATGTGAGATCTTATCCACACAACAGGCTGCCCGCATTTTCTGATGCTGGCATTTTCCAAATTCCCCGGAAGTCGGGACAGGCCTTCCCATGTGGAGCCAAGGTCAGCAGGACAAAGTCAGCGGGAGGTCACGACGTCGAGCTGCCCCTAAATCAAGACCCCCGGTCCACCTGGGCAGCTCTTCTGTGTGCTGGCATGGCCCTAGCCACTGGGGACACAGAGGGGAGCAAGGGGGGTCTAGTCTCGATTGCATTTTTGGGGGTTCTGTTGGGGTGAAGGCCATCAACAACTTCAGTGTCAGTATAACAGTGTCAGGACCAGAAGCTGCCAGGGAGAATGTGAAAGCCCAGCTTGGGCTGGAGTGGACAGCAGGTGGGGGCTGTAGGTCTGTGCTTTGAGCTGAGGGGCATCTCAGGAGGGGGTGCGGGGAGAGGCTGCATGTGGGTGAGGAGGGACCTCTGCTGCCCAGCAGGACCATGCGTGGGGGTCACCAGTTTCTCTCCCCGGGTACTGAGTTTCTAAACTGTAGGAGGCAGAAGCAAGGGGGTTCTGGCGAGGATGAGGGGGCAGAGGGCTCCACACCAGAGTGATGCCAGAACCTGATGTGTTTATTTGAGGGGGTTTCACGAAGGTGCCTCTGGCCCTGTTTTTAGTTACCGCCATCACGTTGGTGGATTGGGGTTATCTATTTATTTGTAAATATTTAGTTGTTGATGCACACAGAACTGGGGTACAGGTAGAGGTGCAGGGGCGGCGAGAGGATTCACCAGAGACAGAGTGGGGAGCAGAACAGGTGGATGTACTGGAACACGCTGCTGCGGGGAGCAGCTGGGAGACGGGAGAGGTCTGCCGCGCCCTGTGGGTCAGCTCCCAGGAGGGGATCGAACTTGCGATGAAGGTGCTGCAGCCAGTCTGCAGGGCTGTGCCACCAGAGAAGGCCCAGACTAGGGTTTATGATGCAAAGTTACTTAGGCAGGTGACTACGTGGGGGTGTGGGGGGCAGCTCAGGACCCAGGGGCGACAGAGTTTCAGGTCTGAGGGCTTCGCTGTGGCACACAGCTGGTTTGAGAGACATGGGACCCTAGCTGGCTGGCATCTGGGCGAACAGGGGTTTGGAACAATCCTCGGAGTCCATCTGTTTTTGTTACCTCCAGAAATTGTGTTTTCTGTTGCAGCTTCCAGACTGGCCTAACACATTAATTAAATTCCAATTAGATTCCACTTCTGTCAGAAAATATAGATGCCATCAACAGATATATTCGCTGACCATGTTTCTCAAAAAAGGACAGTAAGAAAAACCTTTGCATGTTACCATTGATTTCGTACCTTTCCAGAGGGGGTGGGTTAGGTTGAGGAAAGAAAGCTCTTAAGAGGTTTTCTCCAATATCAATGCTTCTTCAATATCAAGTTCAATGTCAGTTAGAAGAAGTCTCAGAGCACATTGCGGCTGGAGTCAGGATGCAAAAAAAAAACAAAAAACAAAAAAAAAAACCATCAATATCCACTGAGTTTCCCAGTTGAGTCGAGTCGAGCAACTCTTAGCTGTGGAGTCATTTGAACTTTGTGCCAGGAAACAGACAGGCAAATCTGACTCTCAAGAGCTACCTCAAATGTATTGCAAAGGAGAAGGGAACCGTTTTGAATTTTGGGAATAGAAAATTTAAGGGTTCGTTCGGGTCTTTTGTTTCCTACTGGAGATTTGAGAGAAATCTGATGAGCTCATTTTGCTTCTTGGGCTGGACTGGCTCTCCAAGGTAGTGAGGGGGGGCAGCAGCCGCCGGGTCCACACTCCGCGGAGGGTCGCGGAGCGGGTCAGGGCCCAGGATCCAGGACTCAGAGAGGCTTGGGGTTCAGGGATGTTGAGGGCTATTTGGAGTCCTTGGTAGTATTTCAGGTTAATTACGGAACAGTGAGTGCATTGACCTTGACTTTCAATTGTGGTTTTCATTTCCACGAGGAAACATAGCCCAGTACTGAGCCAGTGTGTGGCCGTATCTGCCGCGAAGTCTGTACCTCGTATCCGAACGCGTGAGAGACAGAGCTGTGCCCTGATGGGCCGCAGCACCCTACGGGTAGGAGGTCGAGGGCTCACGGAGCGGGGCAGGTGCAGGAGAAGGCCTGGCTTCCTGGCGCATCGCCGCCTTCCGGGATAGCTCGGAACAGTCGGAACAGAGACAAGAGACCCCAAGTGGAATCGCTTATGCTAAGCTCATGCCATCAAACCGGGACCCAGTAACCGACCTAGCTGTAGGGTCAGTGTCTCAGGAGGGTCGCCTGTGACCAGTGAGCCCGGGATTTTCTGGCCGATACTGGGAGACAGCTTGCCAGAGAGAACTTTCCCTCGCCCAGAGGAAGGCAACCTTGCCTGAAACTACCCACTTCTTGCTAGAGACTTGCTGTCCCCACTCGCTTCTGCCTACAAATGCCTCTTGGTACAGCACTGAAGTGCCTCTCTGCTCGATGGAACCGTGCCTGACTCAAGAATCACTGAATAAAGCCAACAAAATCTTTATCATTTACTCGGGTGAATCTTGCTTTTTAGCAACTGCGAGGGTGGCGACAGTGGAAGGGAGGACGGATCTGGGGATGCTGTCGGGGAGGAGCAGCTGGCCTGGGGGCTCCCTGTGGCGCCTGAGGGCGCGTGGAAGCCCATTCCAGAGTCTGCAGCCAGGATGCCCGCCAAGGAAGCAGCAACTGAAGTAACGGATGGTTTTGGGGGGAGCTATTGATTTCAATTATAAGCATCTGGCTTGGGGGTGATGACGGGACACCTCAGTGGACATGGAGCCGTCCGTCACGGCGATGCCAGGGCGGCTTGTTTACAGGCAAGGAAGATGGGCGGGAGTCTCTTCCCTGCCAAGGCCTACAGAGGGCTGTAGGCTGCTCCTCCCACTGCAGACAGCTGCACGGAGCTTCACCAGGGAGGGAGTGGGAAGACAGGCCAAGAGCAGAGTCCATCTTGGGAGCAGGAATGGAGGCCTTGGGAGTGGCAGGTCGCGGCAGGAGCTAAGGAGCCGAGGGCAGAGGACCGTGCTCGGCACACGTGTGTGTGTGTGTGTGTGTGTGTGTGTGTGTTAGAGGCAGAACACAGAAGAAGGGGATTAGCAGGTTAGTGGGACTTGGGTACCATGTGCTCCAAAGTCACGCGGGCACTGACAAAGTCCAGCATCACAGCTGTGGGAAACGAAACTGGACACTGACCTGTGCCCAGACAGGGGCCATGTCAGCACTGACTGAGAGGGTCAGTCCGACTCCTGGCCACACCCTGGCGACCGGCACCTGTGGCCGGGAAGACGGAGGTCACAGCTGACGCCATCAGCAGCAGTTCCTGAAGGAGGAAATGACTTTCTTCTTTCACTTCAGCTTTGGAGTCAACTTGTAACGGGGCCCCCAGGAAAAGTGGGTGCTCCAAGTTCCCTGCCCCAACCACAGGAGGTGGAGCTGAGCGGGGAGGGGAGGGAGCTGGAGAGGAGACCGGGCAGAAGGAAGCAGGATGGAGCCAGGACGGGGCCTGCAGGGCCCAGGCACAGACAGGTGAAGGGCGGCTCTTGTGTCTCGGCCCGGCGCTGGGTGACACAGACGCGGGCCAGTGACCCGTGGGGAGGTGACGGTGGCAGCGTTTATCTTGGTCTTGATGCTGCTCTTCTCCTCCAGACTCGTCTGGCCGCTTCTGACCCTTTTCCTACGGGCCTCCGCCAGAAGGTGCTTGAGACTTTGGCGGGCTCTCAGGCCGTGCTCTGGGCCAGGCCCTTTGGAGTGGACGTTTACCGCCCAGGGGACGGGTCACTTTGGGTGTGTGATTTAGAAACTATATTCTTCATCTTTTCTGTATTGCACACTGATTGCCTTAAAGTTCCTTTCCATGAAAGGTCTTACATGTTTATTCTTGATGTGTGGATGGCAGAATTTAGTTAAGGCAGGTAGGTTTTGGGGTTCAGGGGTGCACCTCTCCTTGCGCTGTAACAGATTCCACAAACATGTTATGTCTGATCTTAGGGCAGCCATTGTTCAGATTTAAGACTTTGATTCCATGGACAGTTTAAATGCTTTTTTCATTTTATTCCAAGCTATTTGACTATTGGCAAAACCAACCTAGAATGCTCTGGGCAAACAGCTAGCAAACCCCCCAGACCCCCGGGTTTTTACACTGCACGCCAAAGCCCTCTCCTTCCGCACAGACTCAGAAATGATGTCGCCCTGGCTGGCTCTGTAGCTCCTTGTTTAATGATTTATCCCAGAACATCAGAGGCAGTGAAGAGGGGTTCTTCATAGGCAATGCCAAGTATCTTTTAAGAAGCCAACAACTGACAGGTAGAAAATCTTTGCAAATAGCACAAAATGTTCACTTGTTCTCCATTCCATTCTGTATGAACGCCTGGGGTTGATGAGACTGAAAAATAATTTCAGTGAAAGCCATTTTTCTAGTTCTGTGGCAGCTGCAAATTCCGTTGCTCCAGAAACAATCCAATCTCCAACCTCCCAATTATTTTTAAGGGTTGAATTAATGCACTAACCACTCGTATTTGAAAATCCATCTTGCTGAATTATCAGGATCATGTATAATGGGTAAGTAGACAAAGGATTTACTGATTTACAAAACTGTTAGCATCTTTGACATTTATTTGAAAGAAAACAACGCTTTAGCTTATTTACTATTTCAGCGATAATTTTGTCTTATGAGACAGAAGACACATTTCAAGGGAGCACGTGAGAGGCTTTTTCCAAGATCCATGGAAAACAGCGTACAAAGCCCCCGCAGCCCGGGATGCGGGGGGTGCGGGTTGGGCGGGTGGAGGAGCAGGAGTCCACGGGAAAGGGTCCCCTCATTTGGGCCCGCGAAAGTGAGGTCCCCACAGCTCATTTGTACTGCTTAAAAAATGTAAACATCGACTTGTCTCAGGCCCAGCTTCCCATCAGTTATAAGGCGTTCGTCAGGACAGTACATTTACCATGAGCTCCCTTTATCCCCTCTCTCACCCGGTCAAGACTCATGTGGGTGGATGGAAGGTCACTCACTCTGGACACAGCTCTTACCCTCTTGATATGGAGCCCTGACACTGTCTGACTAAGGCAACACCCACATCCCAGATGGAGAAGTGGGGGGCCCTGGGGAAGAGGATGGCTTGGGGGCTGAGCTCTTGAAGGAGTCAGGCAAGTTCTGGAGAAGCGTCCGCTGGGTGGGCGCTGGGAGTCTCTTGGGTCTCAGGGTGCCATCAGGTGACGCCTCTCAGAACTGCCCACTGAGGCGCTCTGTAGGGCCCAAACGGCCAGGGTTCCCGGGTTCCCTGGACTTGTGGTCACTGCCAGTTTGGGCAGATGTGGCTTCCCTGTTGAAGCCTTGAGAAGGCTCGGGCCCCAGGGCACCAGGGGCGGGCATGAGGGGCCGACCCGGCAGTCTCAGTGGGGACAGGACTCTAAATGGCTCCTTGTTCTGACCAGCAGGCGACTGGAACCTCCCAGTGCGGGGGAGGAGAGACAGCGCTCGGAGAAGAGGTCCTTCGCGCTCCTTCGCCAGACGGTATGCAGCCGTTGGCAGGTGCAGCGCCAGAGGAGCTGCCTTCTCAGGGGCCGAGGTCACTGGAAAGCCGGAGGAGCCTGGTGTGAGTGGGCAAAGCGCAGACGGAGGGCCGAGCTCCCGGCGCAGCGCGACAGGTGGCTGTGTCCTCTCCTAGGCGATCAGCCGCCCTGAGGTTCCATCCAACATCCCTCCCAGGAACCAGGGATTTTATGCAAAATTCAGCCTATGGTCCCGGGCGCACTCCGCGGGATGAAAGCAGATGTATTTTTAAACAACAAAATGTGTGTGTGTGTGTTTGATGATGGTCCAAGCTTTAATAGCTCGGTAAAATATTTATCTTATTTCTTACAGCTAGGGTGCTATCGATCGGACACTGACAACGTTTGGGAAGGTCAAAGCACAGCACGACGGAACCCTAGAGGTACGGACGGATCTCCCGTGGGGACGCAGGCCGCCCCGGCCAGGCCCTGTGGAAGGCGCCCCCCAGCCGCCGGGAAGAGGCGCAGGCTCGGGAGCGCCCTGCAGTGCCGGCCTCTCTTCCAGGCGGTGGAGGGCTGTGGGTCTCCTCTCTTCCAGGCGGTGGAGGGCTGTGGGTCTCTCTGGTTTGCAATTTCAGGCAGCAGAGGGTCCTAGCAAACGACCCGACCCGTTCCGGCTAATCTTCCTCTGGACGCCACGAGCCCTGAGCTGCCTCAGCTCCTGCCCCTGCGCTGATGACAGGCGCTCGCGGGCCGGGGCGGCGCAGGGCGTGCGGAGCATGACTCGGACACGGAGGGAACACGGAGGTCGGCGGCGGCCGCTTCTGGGGTGTCTCCTTCTTTTTTTAACAAAGGGAATAATTTAACAAGCCAGGAAAGGCAAGAGTTTCTGAGGCCACTGGGGCCGTTTACTTTCTCCGAAGTCGTGTCCAGTCCTGTCCAGTCCTGCACAAAGACCCTTATACCGAGGGCGTCTTCCCGCTTCTCGTTGCCGGCTCCTCCCGGGCGGAGCAGAGCTGGCCCTGTTCCCGCGCGTCACCCCACTCAGCGCTTTTCTGGGCGCTGTTTTCTACCAGCAACCCCCTCCAGGGGACGCCATCTGCAGCCGCCTACAGTCCAGCTCCTGGTATCACGACCTGCATGTGACCCCGAAACAGTTAAATGCCCCTACTTATCTTGCTCGTTTTTTTGCATTGTTTTTATTTGGAGAAAAAAATGTCCTTACAGAAAAGTATAGAAAATGATACTGGTGTTATCAAACCCAGAAGGATGATTGTTAACATTTTGTTTATAAACTTTAGAAACATATAATTGATATTGTGGGACGTGTCCTTTTTTGAGTTTTTTTTTTTTATCTCTGTATTTATTTATTTTCTGGGGTGTTTTCTAAAGGGGGTGGGAGGGGCTGCGGGAGGAGGGGAACCAGCACCCCCTGAGTGAAACAAGGTTTGTGTGGAGGGCTCTCCAGAAGGGCCCCCCTTGTCATCCAGGGGAGGAGACTGGGAGTGGACCCGGCTGGTGACCCACAGACACCAGCAGAGAATCAGCCACCTCCGGAGCTCACCGGCGCCAGCTCTCGGGTCTCTGGAGCAGAGCGGGAGACGGAGAGCAGCACCCCGGGAGGTGGAGGCCTGTCAGGGCTGTGCCTGGGGCAGGTGGGCAGGGAGGCTTGCTCCAGGTGGCCTGGGTGGGAGCCAGCCTGGCTGTGGAGGGAGGGCTCCCAGCCTTCTGCAGAGGAATCCCAAGTGCGTACAAGCAGTCAGGAGACCGAGAAAACAAGAAATGGTTGCACACGTTACCTTTTCTATTTTCTATTTGTGGACACAGCATGGGAGGCAGAGATGACCCCAAGATTCCGTCATGCAGGAACGCTGCATTTTTTCCAGCAGACTGTTTTTGACCGACAGAGAATGGGCTCCGTTCCAGAGCCTTGCACTGTGCTTATCTTCTCTCCTTTCCTATAATATGACAACTCTTGTTCTAAACAGGCCAGGAACAGCCTTTTCCCAAAGTTGCAAGTGCTGTGGGCTTCTTGTCTCTCGTCCTGCTGTGAGAGGAGAGCATCATTTTGAACTCGAGTAGGCAGATTTACCTCCAAAAAAGACCTACCCCCGGGCACAAAGCCGGTTCCCTCCCGATGTACATGGGCATGCGCCGAGTGGCCATTTTCTGGACACCACCCTGGCTAGGGCCAGGGAGGGACGCTGATGAGCCTGGCCTGGCCCAGACCCAGCCGGTTCCCCTCCGCCTCTCACCACACATCTCCCGGGCACCCAGTGTCCCCCGAGGCTGGAGGTGTATTTACAACGGGGGGCTCGGTGGCCTCCCGGCCTCCCCCTGAGCGCCCACGCCTCGTTGCCTGCCCTGGGCTCAGCTTGAGCAGAAGCCATCCACGTGGAGCAAATCCCACAAAACCATGTCAAAAAGGGGAGGAAAATAAAGCAAAACCAAAGATGGATGGGAAGTGACTCTATGCTAAGAAATCACCCCATCAATCACCCCATGCTTCAGAGATCGGCTTGCTGGCCATTTGGGGGCCATTTCTCTCGGGATGCCTCTGCCGGAACAGTGTTCCTGGCCACGGGGGGTCTGGCTGTCCTGCGAGCCTCGAAGGAAAACTGTAGGCAGATGCCAAACCACAGAGGACGTCATTTTATTGGCGGTCCACGGGAACTGGCCACACAGGACGTGGAGGTGAGTACAGCGTGATGTCGGCCTACGCGGGGGCTCCCCGACTTGGGCAGGACCCCACCCGCACCCCCTTGCTGGCGCCATCAGCCCGTGGACAAGGAAGCTGAGTGAGCTGGCAAGGGAGGGCGCTGTCCTGCCACCTTCGTTCGTCTCCCCACAAACAGCAATTGAGAATTCACAAAATAAAAAAGAGAGAGAGAGAGAAAGGAAAAGAAAAAAGCAGCACGTCCTCCCGAGCCCCATCACCGCGTGGCGGGAGCGGAGGTGGTGTGCGAGCCCGTCTTGTTCTCCAGGTGTGTGTGTGTTTTACGTGAAGAGACGGAGCGGCAGGTCTATGTCCCATATCAGCAGCACGGCCCTGCAGTGCGACTTCGGTCCGGCCACAGGCTTGGTGCCTTCTATGTCTGTCTCCACCGCAGCAAGCGGCCCCGAGCGGGACCTCCAGCCCGCGGCCCTTCCTCCCGCCTCCACCCCCTCCCTCTCCAGGTGCCCCCCTTTTCATCCCAACACCTGCAGATGGCCCCTCTCTCTGTCATCTCAGCAGCTGGGCAGGAGGGAGAAGCCAAGCAAAAGCCAGCTGTGAGCAGTTGCGTCTGGCTCAGCCACCAGGTGGGTCCCGCCTTTACGTGGCCTGTGGGCCCCAGGACCTGGAGTCTCCGTGGCCTTGGGTCAGGGGAAAGCGTCCCCGGGGCCCACCCCGGCCTCCTGTCCCCGGGCCGGGCCGTGGTCACACGGAGCTGAGTTTCACCAGGCCTCGCACCGAGTCCTCGTGCAGGGAGTCCTGGCTGGCCAGGCCCAGCAGGTGCATGGTGCGGCTGGGGGCCAGCGGGCTGCCCCCCAGCATCCTGGGCGGCGAGGGCGCTTCCTCTGGGGTCAGGAACTGGTGGCCCATGGGCTCCTCCTTCAGGGGCAGTATGTCTGTGAGCGTGGCCTCCGTGGCGAGGTTGGGCATGGAGGAGGGCGGCGTGGGCTGCCCAAGCGTCAGGCTGGTGCAGGGCGTGCCCAGGCCCGACTTTCCCGGCGGGTGCAGCTCGTCGCTGGTGAGGCTGGGCTCGCTCTGCAGCAGGGGGGTGGCTGCCGCCTGCAAAACGAATTTGGTGCTCTGAATGCACTGGTCTTGGTCACACTGGAGAGCAGGAGGGAGTCAGCAAAGGGAAGGCCAGAGGAGAGGGCAGGGGTGTGGGGGGAGGGGCACAGGAGAGAGGGAGGGGGGGAGAGAGAGAGAGACCTGTTAGTGAACCTCAGTTAGGCAGGGCCTGAGCACACACAGGAGCCGGCCCCGGGCGACACCGCGCATGGCAAATACCCAAATAAGCGGCTCACTCATAGTCACCCCCGGGCGCCCAGCGCCCCCAGCTCTGCCCCCCGGAGTTACGTGAAGGCGACACTTCTGCCTTTTGTTCCTGCACAGGACCTTTTTTGAGAACCACCCCGTGGTCTTTTCTGCAGCCCGAGATAGTGGACTCGTATGCTGGACTCTCATGCACTGCTCCAGACCACAGGGCCTGGACACGGCGTGGAGGGGCGGGGCTGTTCTTCACAGCAGCCAAAGGTGGAAAGGAAGTGTCCATGACAGACGAATGGATAATCAGGGGACAGGTTGCCCCTGCAATACGGAAGTAGAGTGTTCTTATTTCACATGATTTGGAGGTTATTTTGGGGTCTGGGGAGACTATTGCTATTAATTTATTTTTAATTGAAAAATATTTTAATTATTTATTAATGCACAGAAGAACTGGGGTGCAGGCCAGAGCTGTGGGCGATGAAGGGATTCACCAGAGACAGAGTGGGAAGCAGAGCAGGCAGATGGACTGAAATCCACTGCTGAGGGGAGCAGCGGGCGGGACAGGAGAAGGGAGAGATGCCATTTGACACATAGTAGGTGCCTTCTGGCACACAGTAGGTGCCATTTGACACTCAGTAGGTACTGAGACCTGGTCCCATCATCCCCTCCATTCTTTTGGGAGCTCTGAGTTAATATGGAACTAGAACATTGTACTATTGTCTTTGCAACTGGGGTGCTTCACCTGCTTACTGCCAGGCTCGCCCAGGAGGGTCCCTCCTCCACTTCCAGGCACAGAAACAACAGAGGCCTGAAACCGCAGCCGTGGGGGCAGAGAGCCAGTTCCCCCCAAACACAGCTCCTCAGGCCTTCGTCTCATCCGCCCAGAGAGTGTGTGTCCTTTCTGGCCAAGTGGGTTTCTTTCCAAAACCACAGTGCTAAGCCTCCCCCAGCCGGCCCTCTGATGGGACAGAGGTGGAGGAGCCACGGCCCACAGATGCGGAGGTTTTAGAAGCCCAAAGACCTTGGTTCCAGACTTTATTCTCAAAAAGCTTTAAAATCTCCGGGAAGATCCTGGCTTTTCTGTCAGTTTCATCCCAGCCCCGGGAGCTTCCCCACACCGAGAAGGGGCAGGTGGGGAGGCCGCTCCAGGGAGGAGGTGAAACGCCAGAGCGCGTGTGGGGCCCAGGGCTGGGAGCCTCCGGGCTCTGCACCGGCGCTGACCCAGATCGTGTCTCAGCAGCACTTTGCCCATGGGCGACTGGGCAGCGTGGGGGACGGGGTCCTTCCGTGGTGAGGCCTGGCAGTGGGAGGGGCGGCCGACAGCCTGGCCTGGGGGTTCCCTCTGGTCCCCAGCACAGTCAGCTGGTTCAGCTCGGCTCCTTCTGGACCGGGCAGAGGCAGAGAGCAGCTCCCCTGATTAAACATTCATTTTCTGGACATGACCCCAGGGCCTGGGGCAAACTATCCTTTGCAGAGGTTTCTATGAAAATCACCAGCTAGTCTCCTCACAGACAGGACTGGGCAGCTCAGTGCCAACCCCTCTCCCTCACCGCCCCCCATTCGGCTCTGCTTCCAGCAACCCCTGAAAATGGGTCAGGACCGAGGTGCCGCCGGAGAGCTGGGCTCTTACTCCCTCTCCCTGGTGACGGGTCTTGGCCTTCCCACCTGGAGCCCTCGGTCATCCTAAAACTGTCCACCCAGCGCCCACTCCGAGGTGAGAGGAGCTACACATTAGAATTGTGAACTGTTTTCTTGAAAGCTAATTGGCAGCTTCTGATTTAGCGATCAGCTCAGGCCCGTTCAACGGCTCTTGGAGACTCACAGGGGAGTAGGTAGCGTTCAGGTTGGAGACTTTCAGGGTCAGGGGGCTCAAGTGTGAGGGGAGCTGGTCCCCCCCTCTGCTGCTCATCCGGCGGGCTGTTACTGTGCTCTGTGTGTGATGTGCTCTGTGTGTGTGTGTGTGTGTGTGTGTGTGGAGCAGTATGAGGCGTGGTATGTGGTGTTAATGGCGGGTGTGTGATATGTGTGCTGTGTGCTGTGTATGGTGTGCTGTGTGGTGTTTGTGGCGTGTGGGTGCGAGGTGCGATGCTGACATCAGTGAACACAATTGCAGAGACCATGAACCTTGGTGTCTACATCTTGTTTGCATCCCATGCCTTTGAGAATAGTTTCTCACACTTAACTGAACTCCCCTCAGAAGGTCAACCCCTGAGGGGTGCCCAGGGGCCAGGATTTCTTCTATAGGATGGTGGCCACATGACTTCCTACTGTCTTCTACGGGGACCCTCAAATGGGAGACTACAGCTTTTATTGATTCACTATGATTTAATTATCCCAATCACAGATCTATTCCACTCAGTTGAATTTTAAATTCTCCTAATATTAAATGTGTGTTTTGAAGATCCTCTTAGAAGAAAGTTATTAATTAGGGATATCTGATTTTCACCTTCATTTTACACCTGCCAAGAGCCCTTCCTGGTTGCAATTCCCACTGGGGTACTTCCAGAGAAGCTGGCTGACATTTTCGGGGTTACTATGGAGATGACGTATGACAAAATGTTCTCACATCTCTTCCTTTTCTTTTTTTACTTTTGCTCCTAATTCCTATCTGGCCATTCCTTGTTGAATTTTCTACTTAATTTTCTCTCTGAACTCAACAATTCTCCTCTTCCCTTCCATCGTTTCCTTTCAAGTGTTTCCCCTCCCATTCTTCCTTTTCTCTTCCTTCTCTTCCTCTTCCTCTCCCCCACTCTCTCCCTTTACCTTGAATCTTAGGTCCCTCCCCCACGTTCTGGTTTTTCATTTGCGCACTCCGACCTTCCACCAGTAGAGGGCGTCATTACTGCTCACTTTCCCCCCTCACAGTGGGAGCTGGGCTGCAGGCAGGGAGCCCAGGAAGCCGCCAAGAACATCTGAATTCCTCTGACCAGTTATATAATCTTAAGGAAGAACAACCAAGCACCAGGATATTGGACAGTGACAAGCCGTCTACCATGAACAGGAAATTGAGAAACATGTTTTCATTCCAAGACAGCCCTTTACAAGTTCATATTTATCAAATATTGGCTTGAACCACATAAAGTTGCCACGTTGAAGGTCAAAAATCATCCACAAGCTGAATACTAGTAGAGTAAGGACTCGATCGCTGGTCAGAGCAGCTATGAACAGACCCTCTGCCAGCAGCACAGATGTGGCACTTTCTGGAGTGCAGAGCATTTTCTGTATCGGCGATAAGTCACCGTGATGCTGGCTGATTTATTGCCCAAGTGATGAGTTGGCATTTAACTTGAAAAGAAGTTTACAGGTTTCTGTGCGCAGATGTCATGCACATTATCACTTAATGCTGCAACTTAGACACACCATGAAGATAATTCACTTTTGTTTCTGCAGCTTTTCAATAAAACCATTCATACTGGAATATATTTTATTTTACTCTAACTCTCTTCTTGCCTGAAATAAACCAAAGATTAAACCTTGCTAAAAGCAAAGCTAGGCATTTTTCTGCAGTGTCTGTATACAAATTAAGGATGAATGAAATAATTTATTTCTTTTGTTCCAGTTCTGCCAAGAGTATTATCACTGGGCTTCGCTTGGTGTGAAGCTGTGCACAGGGGTCTTAGGAATGTCCCTTTCTAGTCATAAAAACTCACAAATGTCTAAAGTCCACCCACACTGTAGGCGAGGAAGAGCGCTTCCTTTTAATTTTTTTTTTTTTTGCTTAACATTATCATTTACGTTTGTCTAAGTCATTTTATTCCATTATACTTGATTCTTCAGGGTATGCACATGGAGAATTCTTCTCAATACTAGCTCAATAAATCATCAGTTGTTTTCACTTTGATAAGGGGGATTCAAAAATTAAGTAAATAAATGATTTTCTAAAAATAAAAATTCCAACAGCTATGCACTGTTACTATCTTTGTGTGTAGCATGAGATCCCAAAGGATCTTTGTGGCTGCAAGTGCCAGATGTAAATAGAAACTATGACCCTTAGGCCATTCAGAACCTACACTATTAGACAATCAAATGAAATACGCATGAAGAAATGGACGATTAACAGGACTGTGCAAACACGCACCGTCATGGGCCAAGTTCAATATTAGGTAGTCATAAAAGCCAACAGGAAGGATGGAACTACGACCCTCAGCTGCCCTGGCGTGGCTGAGGCTGCCCAGGTTTGATAGCTGCTCAGGCCACAGGAGCTGCCTCTGGCCATGAGCACCATCTCAGTGCTTGGCTGTGACTCATCACGAGCTAACATTCTCTTGTGGTGGGAAGATGACTTACACACCAAATGATCATCCCCCTCTCGGTTATGTGAAACAGTAACAGTGAATTTTTTCATTTTTGAGATATTAAATAAGAGTACTTTGAGGTCAACTTTTGATCGATATTTACCTAGTTTTTCTGTCCTGCGATAGCAGGTGTTTATCCAAGTCTTTAATTTCTAAAATAGAGCCTATTTCTCTAGGAGCACTTTTCCTAGAAGTCAGGTGATACCTTTCTGATTTGGGTTTTGATTCCTAAATAAAATAATAGATAAGAATTTGACCAAAAACACCTCAGCCTCTTTCTTGCCAACCATTCCTCCTTTGCAGGTCAACACACCAAGCCCAGTGCTAATTTATGTCTCCAAATGCTTCTCCTCTGAGCTAAGCACTGTTCAGACTAATCACACCCAAGGCTTATTGTCATTAAAATGTGTTTGGGGCTTATGGCAAAGAGGGCTGCAATATTTTCTCCAGTGACACAGATAAGGCTTCTCTTTCCAGGGATGATAGGCAAAAGCTGGTGAAACATGAAATCAAATAGTCTCCAAGAGTGTCCAACAGATGGTGCAAGGTTGCAATCACTAAGAGAAAAGACACTCACAAGGCAGCCCCGGAGTCAAACAGGCCTTTCCTCAAGGAAAGGCCAAGTCATGGTGTAAGCTGGAGTCTGGGCAGCTCACAGCAGAGAGAGTGGAGAAAGCAGAGATCACAGTGTGAGGAAACTGAGGTGACAGGCAGGGCACCGGAGAAGGGGATGCTGTGTAGAGAAGGGAGATAAGAAGCCCTAGTGGGGCTCCCCCAAAGTCTGTAGCCACAGGCTAGGCTGTTTTAGTGCAGATAAACGCCTCCCTCCCCCGCCCCCCACCACAGGCTAAAAAAATAGTAATGGGGCTGACAGAGGAATAGAGGATGAGAAAGTAGTGCTGGGGAATATGGATCTCACTAACATCACCAGCATCTTGCTAACTTCCCTGGGATCCAACTAGGGCATTTGGTAGGCTTTGTCTCAGGGGTAAGAACCAAGCCCTAAAGTGAGACCCTGAGCTAACCCTAACAAAGCTTAATCAAATCCTGCTAAGCTCTTCAAGAAAGACAGAATTGTAATGTTGGGTCCTCTGTATTAGAGGTCCTGAGAAACACCTTGGATTTTTCTATAGATCTGTACAAATGAGACAGAATATAATTCAACATCATTTCAAGATGATTAGCTGGTAATTGAAATGCCTGCTAAAGCAAAAATTAACAATCCTGAGAAGACAACAAAATCTATTGCAAATACTCCATAATGTTCTCTAAAATGTCCTATATCCCATAATTTATCAATAGACATAAAAAGAAATAGAAAAATGTAATCCAAAGTCAAGAAAATGACCGACACCAAACCAAAAGAGCCTAGATGTACTCCACTTTTAAATACATAAACCAATATTATAATCAAGTTCAAATAATTATAGAAAAAATAAGATCTCAATGAGTAAATGGATAGGGAATCTCAGCAGAGAAACACCATTCAGCAAATTAAAAGAACCACGTGAAAATTCTAGAACTAAAATATATAATAACCAAAATGAATTTTCTGGAAGATTGGAGATGGCAGAAAAAAGAGTCAGTGAACATGAAGACAGCTCAAAAGAAATGAGAGTTTGAAGAAAAACGCACAGACCCTCAGGGTTCTCTCCTCTGGTGCAATATCAAATGGTCCAACAGAAGAGAAATTGGAGTTTCAGCGCCAGCCCTGCCTGCAGGTGGCTGTCTCCTCTCTCCTTGCTCCCTACCATGGTGCCCCCATCACGGAAGACTATAAAGAGCAAGGAAGAAGGAGCTTGAGCAGCCTGTCCGTGCTCTGGTGTCGGGAACTTTCATGACACGGTGGCGACCGGACCCGGCAGGGTAGAGTTCCTGGCTGACCAAGAACCTACCTGGCAGGCTCTGCACCGGGAGGCACCCCAAAAGCCAACATGTGTTCTCCCTCCCACCTGCCCTCCTCTGTCCAAATTCCTTAGGGTGGAGCGTCCCCATTCGGCACGCTCCTGGATGGTGATGCCTCCGCCTCGGGCTCTGGGTGTTGGGTGACCCTCTGGAATGGAGGGGCGTGCTCCTCTGGGCCTGGCTCTGACCTCGGGGGCCACACAGAACACACCTCTTCTTTTCCCTGTCAGAGGTTCCATATTGGCCTCTCTTTCAGCTGTCCTAATGCGTCGGGACACTGGGGAGGAGCCCTGGGAACAAACTCCAAATTGTAAGCGGAGGGAAGCCGTGTTCTCCCAGCAAAGGCAGCCTGAGCGCCAGAAAGCCGGGCCAGGCCGGTTTACCTTCAGTGTTCTCTGACCATGAGCGACTCACTCGCTTTTTGCCACTGGTCAAGATCTCTATGGAAGCATGTCCGTGCTTGGGAATTCTTAGGAAGTGAGAAAAGCCAACCTGCCAGTCATTTCTAGCACAGAATGAAATTTTCATGAGTGCTAAATCGGACATGCATGGAGTGGCAGATCGTGTGTGGCACAGACATTAAACACTGACTGATTTTGATTTTGCGGCCGCTTTTCATGTGTTGGATCTTATCATTTCTTGCCCAGTGTTAACGTGTCCACCGTCCCTGGGAAGGCGCAGGGCACGTCGCCTGGGTGTCGGCGGGTGAACGAGCCTGGCCCTGGCCTCGTGCCCACGGGAGGATGTGATCGTATGAGACGACCCCTTCCTGCAGCCATGGTGCCAGGTCCGGGCTGAGATCGCCTTCCTGCGAGGTACGAGTGCCACAGTCAGAGAGGAGCCGTGTGCAGATGTGACAAAGGAGGAAGGAGGGAGCGAGGAAGGGAAGATGGGAATAAATATCAGCTAATGTCAAGGCCCGGAAGCCAAAGCATCCTTTTGCAGCCACCTCTCCGGTGCTGCCGACACCGCTGCCTCTTCGCGCCCTTTGCCCGTATTGCGCACCCCCTCCATGCCCCACTCGGCCCCACTCGGCCTCCTCACTGTTCCCTGTTCCCCCCAAGTGATGTGATGATCACTGAGCCTCGTTCACCCCAAGTGATGGTGCGATCACTGAGCCGCGGCGGTGGCTCCCCATTCACAGAACAAAACCCAGGCAGCCAGGTCCTGAGGCCCCCTGTGCACCTGCTTGCCCAGCTGACCCCCCGGTGCCTGCTTTGCAGCCCACACAGGCGGGATCCCCGTTCCTGCCCTCGCGGGTTTCACCCCACCTGTGTGTCTGTGTCTGTGCGCTCAGGACCTTGCCCGGCTATTTCGCGGTAATTAAACTGCTACTATGCAGCTCTCCAGCCGCTGCTTCCAGGAAGCCTCACCTGGGCCCTGAGGGCTCCCCCGGAGCCCCGCCCCTCTCAGCCTTCCATTCCAGCATATTCCACGCTCACCTATGCTACTTGAAAGACCAGCTTTAGTTGAGTCGACTTGTCCTAAGGTTTTTCAGCTTTTGCTTGTGCCAAAGCAAATCCCAAATGGCTCAAACTGTTCCATTTAACCCAAACTTTTGGAGACACAAGAGGGTTTGAGGCGATGGAGAAAGTTTTCCATGCTGGCTGCTGATTAAAATCACCTCGGGGACCAATGCTGGGCTCCATGGAGGAGGCTGAGGTAACCGGGCTTAGTTGATCAGGGGTGATTCTTACGGTCGTCCCAGGCTGTGTAACTCCCAGAGGCGGGAGCCAGAGCTGGAGACGGTCCTCTGACACCAGCGCAGAGTCAGGACGCAGACGAGGGGCAGGGGGTGAGAGCGTCCAGCACTGACCCCCGGCCGTGTGACCCGCATGTCAGTCACTACTTCAAGGCCTCAGTTTCACCCTTGTGAAATGGGGGTGCCTGGTAGGTTCTAGGGGCATTCAGGAGATGATCCTTGCCATGTGGCATGGCTCCCAGTCACGCTCTGCTGAGTGCAGTGAGAAGCCCAGCAGAGGCCAAGGGCCGCTGTCCACTCCGTATTGAATAAACTGGGTTCCAGTTCTAACCTGCCTGAAATTCACCTTGTGATTTCAACAAACTCAACATGAAATCATTTGTGCATCAGTTAGATTTGTCTAGCCGAGGATTAGAAGACAAGGGCATCTCTTATTGATTGTGAGTGCTAATAATATCCCCCCAAAATGAAATAAATAAACAGAAAGGAAGCTGATGGGCTGCTTGGCAAATTGCAGAGCACAGCTCTCAGCGAGGATGCAGCCGTCAGCCAGAGCGGAGAGAGTCCCCTGTGCTCACGGCTGCTTGGCAGCCAGAGACTGACGGGTCCAGCACGGTGGGTCTCCAGGCTGGTTTTGTAACGTGCGTGGCGGGGTGACAGCTTCAGGCCACCCGAGCCAGTGGAGTTAGAAGTATTTTGGCCCATTTTCCATATTTTGGCAACCCATTTGCTTTTATCTTTTCAGTTTTGAAGTACCCTCCTTTGGTCTATTTCCATACTAAAACAAAGCTGAGGACAGCGAGAGCAATTAGATCACTCAGTGACACCCAAACCTTCCTGGTAAGACCCTACTGAAACTGGCTCAAGAAGAAAGAGCAAATCTGAGCAGGCTGTAATAAGGCAGGAGCACGTCAGAGAGAAAACACCACCCACAGAAAGCCCAGCACCCCAGGGCTTCCCTGGTGATTCTACCAGGGAACCAGCCCCAGTTCTCTCCACACTTGACAAACGCAGGAGAGGAAGAAGCACTTCTCATTCCTCTCAACGAGGCGAGGTCCACCCTGACACCAGCACCCAAGGCCTCGCGGGAAAACCATGGGTCAACATCTGTGAATAAAGCTGTGCAGTACTAGGCAAACTTAGGGGACACGTGCGGTCCCCTCCTGACCGGGAGGAGCATGTCCTAGAAATGCAGGAAATCTGGAGCGCACAGGAGGACGTTTGGAATGAAGGCCAGAGGGGACCCGCCCTGGGTGAGTGCCCGGTCTGCTGGGCAGGGCGGGAGGGAGGAGGCCAGGCCAACAGGGTAGTGTCCGCTTCCAGCAGTAGCAGGGCCTCGCTCCTGGGTGGGAAGGACTAGGGACTTCTCTCTGCTCCTGTGACCTGCATGTTGACCTGCAAAGTCAGAGACTTACAGACAGCTACAGTGGCCGGGGCTTTAAAGGCAAAAGACTTACACCAGCTTAAGAGAACCAGAGCACGGACAGAGCCGTAGAGCCTTAGTCCCAGCTTAGTTCCAGTTTGCCTGTGGGGAAACTGAGGGACGATTGGGGGCGCTCCTGGCCCTGCTTCCCGCCCCCTCCCTGCAGTCACGTCCACGGAGGGGCTGCTCTAGACACACTTGGGGGTGAATGGAAGATGTTCGCCCGGCTTCCCTGGTGAATTCTGCCAAAAGAATCAGTGAGCGCTGGCTCACTGGGCCAACGCTTTGGAGAAAAAGCCCTCATTTAGCTGTCAAGCCTTGGGAAGGGGCCGCACAGTCACGGGGCGGGGAGCGTGGGCTGGCTGTCTTGGGTGAGGACAGAGTCCCAGCGGGCTCTCTGCGGAAGGCCCGGACACTGCCTTCGTGTGTCTGACTGCCCCAGACTGCTGACGCCTCGCCCACACCCTGCACACCTGTGCCCCGGGCCAGGTCGTCTCGTCTGGACACCCGGTGGGGGCTGGGTGTAGGATCGGTCTGTCGGCTCTGTCCTTGCAGGACACGTGTCCACCTGCTAGTCCCGGAGGAAGGCTTCCGGCCGTGGCATATCCGCCACGAGCCTCTGCACACTTGCAGGACGAACGCAGGCCACGAGCAGCTGGGGGGCAGGGCTGCCGATGGGGGTGGGGCCCTGCGCCCCTGGGTGGACATCGACCTTCCCAGCTTAACAAAGGGCGAGGGCCACTCGCGCCCTCCCCACCCCTGGTTTCGGCCATGTGAGATGTGAGCAGGCGCCTCAGCAGCTGCTGTGGCAGGGGTGCTCTCCTTAGGGGGCTGCTTATCACGCGGTCCTGGTTTCCTCTTCTGCAAGGTAAGGGGGTGACCCTCGGGGGCCACTTCTGGGGGGCGCGGGCAAGTGCCGGCCAAGGCCCAGCACAGTGTGTATGTGCTTTCTTTGGAGGAAGACATTTTACGAGGCGCCTGGCTGTCCTTCCCGTCCACCCCACGGCTGGCCTCCGACCCCGCTGACAAGGAAACTCGGTGGCCGGCACTTCGGGTCTCCAGGGCGTGAGCAGGGAGCCCCTGAGGGAACTTGCCGCCTGACAGGCACCGGAGGAGTCCTAAGGCTCTGACGGTCAGAGGGGGCCCCGCCCTGGGAGGCCGGGTGCCCACGGAGAAGCTCCTGTGCTCCCCAAGTCTCCCAGCTGCAGAGGGGAAACCAGCTCCCCTTCCCAGGCCGCGTCCCCGCCAGCCCCACCGGGAGGCGCCCTGCAGTCTGGCGGCAGGGACCCCGTGCCTGGGCAGACAGGTGAGTGGACCTCGATCTGTGTGGTCAGGTGTGCGCCTGAGCCAAGATCCTGGCCGAACATGGGGAGACTGGAGCTTCACGAGCTGCACACTTAAAGGCGGGTTCTGCACCCACTAAACCATTGGGCAGGCTGGGGTATGGGACTAGTCAGACAGCCATGTCCCCAGGTGACACCCCCTTCTGCATGAGGCTTTGCCACCACAAGGGGCCGGAGCTGTTTCTGGGAGACTTGTGCGTGGACAGCCCCGAACAAACTGCCGGGGGTGGGGAGGCAGCCCCCCCCCCAGGCCGGGCCTGACTTGGCTCCTCTCTGCCAGGGGGAGTCCGGGAGGTGTCCAGTGGCCGCTTTCTGGTCAGCGGACACCGAGCACAGGAGAGGCGCTCGGAAGCAGTGGCCTTACCATGTTACTCTGCGACTGCGTGGCACCGCAGGCGGCCATCCCACCGGCGGGCGGAGCTGGCTGCGGGGTGTCAGGCTGGATGTACCCTCTTCTGTCGATGAGGCTATGAAACGACAGCACAGAAGGGAGCCGGTGAATGGAAAGCCAAAGACACCATCAACACTATCTAGGTTTCCATTTTGGGGCTCCCTTTCTGTGCTGGGCCCCCGCTCCAGGACTTTGGGGTGTCCCTCCATACTCTTCACATGCACTCCGGTGCTGAATCCTCTCACTGCTTTAAAAATGCTGGAAGCGGCCCTCCCTGGTGGC
>NW_004567102.1:85718161-85720086 GCF_000260355.1 Condylura cristata | reverse complement strand
TGTTCTTGGGACTGAGCCAAACACAGCCGGCCCGGCCCACTCCCTGGGCCCGGCCATTTGCTTACGCTTGGGATTTTCATGTCCCAAGTCAGTTTCCCTTCCACGCTGCTGTCCAGTCTTCACGGCCCGGTTCTCGAGACCCAGCCCTGTCCTGTCCTAAACCTGCTTTGTTTCCTTAGCTGGGTGCTTGAAGAACCTGCGGGTACCCTCCCCTCGCCCCCCCCCCTTTCCGTGGTTCTTACCACCGACTACTGTCACAGTCATTTTCTTATTTTTGATTTTTTTGTTTAAAAATGGATTTAAAATTGTTATTTATGTTTTTATTTACTTATGGAAGTAACACTGCATTATAACATTGTATAGGACTCAGGTGGGCATCACTGAAAATCTGCGTGGGTCTATAGACCTGAGCTCACCCCTCCAAGACCAGTTCTACCCATAACCTTCCATGGGGTTATGCTCTCCAGACCCTCTTCCCTTCCGCTAACCACAAATTAATTGGTGCTTGGTCCAAAAGTTTATTTTTATTTAATTTAATTCACCTGTTTGCTTGATTTCTTCCTATTCTGCAGGTGAGTGAAATCAGTGTTCATCTTTCTCCACCTGGCTGACTTCATTTTTTTTATAGCACATTGATTTTATATGTGTCTTCATTGTCAGTGCCTGCCAGCCTCAGGGAGCCTTCACTTCTTCCTCCCTACAGCACCTCCTGGGCGTCAGGGTCACAGCACGTTGGTGACACCTGTTTCCACATTGGCATGTGTCATGGGCGTGAGCCCCGCAGGGCAAGGACTGAGTCTTCATATTCACTCTGCACACGCACACTTAGGAGGTGTACTGCAATGTGATGGAATAAGAAAATGGACTTTTTGTTTCCCAGAATACTATTTATAAAGACATCTTTTCTATACTTGGTGGCTCTGTAGCAATTACGCAATAGTGGGGAGTCTTGCCTTGTGTGAAGGCAGTGTTGACCTTGAGCCCAAGAGTTGGGTGGCAAAGGGCGATGAGATTTGGCTACAAGGGGGGACTCCCACTTACAAAAACAAAAGCTTGCAAAATAGACTCCTGGGCTAGAAGACCAATCAGTGTTACCACAATGTGGGCTTGGCCACCCTGCCAACAACCCTTGCTGTCCCCGCAGCTTCTGGGCAACACCGAACCGCAGGATTGTGCCCGCACAACCTCTTCAGCTTATCATCGAGACGACTGCCGTCAGTCTCTGGAGACAGGGTGGCAAGTCACTGAAAAGGCTCTGACTGTCTCTGCTCCAGGTTCAGCAGAATCCCCAGGGGTTTAGTAGGGAAAACCGACAATAACCAGAACCTCCATCTTCTGAAGGGAGGTGCCAGGCACCTGCACCCCGCCCCCCAAGGCAGGACTATCAGATGGGCTTCTCAGATCAAATCTGTGACCCTTTCAGGGTGTAGGACACTAGGGGTGAAAGACCACCGGACATCCTGAAAGAAACAAATGTGTGTGCTGCTGGCCGTGGGGTGGGGGAGGGAGGGGGCCGTGGTGTTGGCTCCTGAGGAATGGGCTGTAACATCCCCCAACCTTGGCCTAATTCCCAACTGGGGCAGGGGTGGAAGGATGGAAAGTTCGCCGAAATGGCACTACTGTGAAGGACATGGAAGTGCCTCTGGTCCTTTTCCTTCTTTTACGTGACAGGAGAAATTGAGGGGCTTGCAGGGAATGTTATCCAGAGCAGAGAAAAACTAGGTCTGAGGGACAGACAGCAGGGAGAAAACCGAGTGGTCAGGGGCTGCGTCCCTGGGCACAGTTGCTCAGTGTCCAGTCCCACATGGGACACTCGCCCCAGCTCCTGGTGCCCCCAACTGTGGCCACATTCGCTCCCCTCACCTCAGGCCACTGACCCTCCCTCCTGGCCCTAAGTCTCCCTGTCTCTCCCCTGGCAGGCCGGC
>NW_004567102.1:85715070-85717738 GCF_000260355.1 Condylura cristata | reverse complement strand
TGTGCTGGCTGTCCCCTCACTCTGTCCTTCCGCAATTCCTTCTCTCCCGCTCCCACTCATCCTCTAGACCGTTCACAACTTGGACCCCTCTGAGGAGCCCCCCAGGTGTCCCATGGCGCCTGCCCTGCCCCCACCCAGCGCTTCACACGCAGACTCGCCTGCTTGGCCGTGGTTGCTGCTCCCTCACAGCCCCAGCTCAGGGCCTGCGGTCGGCGCCAGGCAGCAGCAGCGGCCAGGTGAATTCTTAGGCCCCGGGACCCATGACACCGCCCAGTGACATTTGGGACGGTCTACCCTTCCCACCTCGCTGCCCCTCACCCCGGGGACACCAAGCAGGGACCTGCCCACACCTGTGCTCCCCCCGGGAGACGCAACCCCAGTCACGGGCAGACGCACTAAAGGCCCTGCAGGCACAGGACTCGGGCAGGCAGGTTCTGATGCCCCGGCCGAGGTGCAGGACACAGCTCGTGGGGGGCGGCGCTGGGACACCCCTAGCAGGCCTGGCCCGCTGGCGGGCACAGGTGGGCGAGGTTGGGCAGAGACAGGGCAGAGCAAAGGCGCCGCAGGAGGACGAGCAAACGCCGACCCCTCCTTTCCGCCTGGCAGAGTCACAGGTCAGCTGACTGTACCCCGCGGAGCCACGGGGGCCACTCGGGGCAGCGCTTGCTCCAGAAATGCGCTGTTTGGGGGCCTGGCTGCTGGCTCAGGTGTCTTTAGTGACTGGCTGGAATCTTGGAAATACGCCTCTGTGGGCGTAGCTCACACGCGATCGAAAGCCGCCTGCATTTTGGATGTGCGGGGCCCTGGCCTGGACGGCAGCCCGGCCGGGGGCCACACTGGTTCTGGGCCCAGAGGCTGGCGTGAGTCCTGACTGGCCGTGTGACCTCGGGCACGCAGTTCCTCCTCCCTGCACCTCCCTGGCACGGAGCACGGGCACCCTCCTCGCGGGACCGGGTGGGGCTTGTAGACATTAATGCTCGTCAAGCTCTTGGAGCGGAGCCCAGCAGCAGCTCAGTGAGTGCCAGTGGCTGCTGTTGGTGGCATTAATTTTGCTTTATCATCCCCACGCTCCTCAGCCCACGGCTCTCCCTCTGAGCTCCTTAGCAATTTTATTCTGGACAACTCAGGTCCTAGCATGTATTGTCTGACGGCTTCCTAGGCCGTGTTCCAGCTCTCTTGCTGCTAACCACAGCTCTCTGCCTGTCACAGACGCTCAGCACCAGTCATCATGGGGAGTCACGTGCCTCAGTTTCCCTATTTTGATCCCTAGGTGATGTCCCCCAAACTCGACATGACTGCAGCTGAAGAACCTCCTGAAGGCCGTGTCTCCGGGGATAAAGCAGAGAGCGGAGCAGCTCTGAGGCCAGCTGTGCAGGCCGCACTCTCCCATGGGAAGCCAGGGCCCATGCCCGGGGAGCCCGCCCTGGTGAGCCCACGCCAGGGGAGCCCACCTGCTGCAAAGCCTGGCGCTTGCTGACCCTCACCTTGGAGAGATGGGCCCACACAGGGCAACACAGCAATTTGTGAAGATGTTTCCGTAGCTGTAGGGATTGTAGTTTTCTTTCCCTCTTTTGTTCGACCAAGATCCTTTAATCTGCAAGAAAAGGAGGGTCATTAAGACTCAGCGTCCTTCGAGGCAATTGGCCCGCCATGACTACACGGAATCTCTACGGGGTTCTTCAGCAGGAGAAACTGAGCAACTTTTCTCAACGAAAACAGGCATGAGCAGCGGGTTAAGGCCGGGCTCGCTCTCCTGTCACTACCTGGTTCCGAGGGCCAGCTCCCCTCGCCCTGAGATACTTCTCCCACGCTCAGTGAATGCGCTAAATAGCAGTTAAGTGAAGGACAGTCAAGAGCTAGCTGATTGCCAGTATAGACTGAATTCAGCCTCCTGTGGGCCAAGCCCAAGTACAAAGACCACGTTAATATCCTCTCGACTCGTGAATGTCATCAGCACCGATTCTCCAAGGCTGTGAGGCTGATCCTCGAGGCTTTGGCCAGTTCTAGCAATCACGAACCGGGAGACTGTCCGCCAGAATCTATTCAGAGCAGAGGGCCGGGTCACTGGAGGGTCTTGTCTTTAAACCGCCTCCCTCCCGCATCCATGTAGACAGCATCCTGGACAAAAGGCTGAACGCTGAGTCAGGATGATTACCAGCCCCCCAAACCCCCCAGAGGAGCTGTGGAACGAGAGAGACCCTCTGGGTGAGCCTGCCAGCCGGCGGCTCCTCCTCTGGGGAGCTGTGATGAGTTCACGAAATGGCTGCCGCAGGGGAGACAGGGCTGCCCCTCGGGGCTCGGAGGGGATCACTGGGCTGACCTAAGTTGCTGGTGACGTGGCCCGAAAACCAGGCTCTTGAGGGGTCCCAGGTGCGACCTGCAACCCACCTGTTCCCAGCGGTGCCTGCGCTCCCACCTGGAAAGGTGTGGAGACCCTGGGCCCTGGAGACCCTCCCCGCCCCCACAGCTGGACACAGAGACCTCAAGGCCCGGACACTCACATCCTCGTTCGTCGTCTGGTTGGAGCTGATCAGGTAGGTGTGGAAACCCGAGAGGCCCACGATTGACCAGACGGAGAAGAAGCACACCACGGCCTCCAGCACAGTGAGCCCGAGTCAAGGAGGGGAGCCGGAGCGCCCGAGAGCTGGATGGGCCCGCCCCTCATGGA
>NW_004567102.1:85703635-85714360 GCF_000260355.1 Condylura cristata | reverse complement strand
GGACCCTTCGGCACTGGCTACAGAAATGGATTGTCCAGCGCCATCCCGTCACCTGCCACGTATTGTGGACAAGGCACCTCGGGGCATGGAGGCACCCCAACCAGTCGTGGATGGAGCCTGCCCGCTGACTGACCCTCAACACCAGAATAAGCCACTGGACCCTCTCGCAGAAGCTGGGGTTTACTCTCCTCAAGTCCGAACGTCTAGAACCGCGAGCTCTCAGAACAGCGCCCTGGAAATGAACAGGAGGAAAACGCTCCCGCACCAGCGGGTCAGAGGGCAGCCGGCCCTTCCAGAAAAACCCCCAGTGGGCCCGGCTGCTCCGTACAGCGAGAGTCACAGGGGTGAACCAAAGAGGGGGGGCAGCCGCATCCGTGCAGAGGAAAACTCTGGTGGTAATTGAGAAGAGCAGATACAGGTGGGTAGGGAAGGTCAGTGGGGGCCGGAGAGATGCAGAGAGGGGATCCCTCCCCTGGGCTGCCCCTGGGCTCCCCTGGGCCACCTCTCCCTTTCTCCAGGTTACAGGTTACTCAGGCATGCAGACCGAGCTGTACACATGGGCGGTGGCTCACGGGGCGAAGACAGCCTTGCTCTCAGCTGCCTGTGGCCGGGAGGCTCACGGAAGCTCCCCTTTCTGCCCTCACCCCCCGCCCAAGACAGCTCCCAGCACGCGTGGGCATGAAAGCAGAGACCGAGGCAGAGGGAGCCGAGCAGCGGAGACTGGCTCGAGGGAGCAGGTGTGTGGACGGAGCTGACAGCAGCCATGGTCGAGCCCGAGCTGGAAGGAAAAGACCAGAGAGAGACCCAAGAGGAGGTGACCAACGAGACGGAGCCGAGAAGTGGCCGAGGATGGAAAGGCGATTAAAGAACGGAACGGAAGGCTTCTTACTAGTCACAGCAGCACAGCGATAACGGGCCCTCAGACACTGAGGCGTCGCCCCGCAGCATGATGGCGCCGTCAGACTCTGTACGACGCACTTAGGCGTGAGCCGGGCAGTCACCAGACGCTGCTATCCCCTATTGCAGGCCACTCGCAGTGACTCCCCCAAGGGGGTGCTGCTACCGGGGACGGGGTTTTTAAAGGTTTACTGTAACAGCAATAACAAAAGTGCATTTTTCTATCTTGATACTTCATGTGCTTTTGAAGCACTTTATGGACAGCAGGATACACCGCCCAGCTCACAGAATCGCCGACCTGCTCCCGGCCCGGCTCATGTCTCAGGCTCAATCCTAGTGCGATCTCTGCTGAGCCAAGAGGGAGACTGAGGCAGAAAGGAGTGAAGTAATGTGCGTAAGGAACGTTAGGAGCTGGGAGGCGAGGCCTGGCAGTTTGGTTCTGCCAGTTAGATAGACAGGCTGGGGAGGGTTCCTGTGTCCACTCTTCCCTAGGGGCAGGAGCGCCCCGCCCTCTGCTGGCGGAGTCCGGCCCTTCTGGTCGGGCCTGGGAACCTGCTGGCGCCTCCCACCCCCTCCAGCTTCCTCAGGTGCAGGTACCTGAACAGCTGCCGGGACGTAGCCATGTCGTAAGATGAAGGAATACACGTGTGCACAACAGGCTCTTCAAAGCATCACATCTCACTTACTGATTCTTCTAGAAGGAGGAAAGAGGAAACAGGCCACCCCGCCAGCCAACCTCACGCGCCCTCGCCACCATGAGACCGGGTGGCTTTGAATTCCCACAGCCACCACCCAAGAGGCGGTAGCCGAGGCCTGGACAGATGATCAGGTGTCGAAAAAGACTGACAACGCCCGTGGGGACACCCCCGTGGATCCCCACCATGCTGAGCTCTGTGCACCCAACTCTGTTCTTGGGACAAGGTGGGGGTGGCGGGGTCCCTGTGCCTTAAGGAGGCAGGGCTGTGTGTTCCGGGAAGGCAGGCCAGGGAGACGGTTCCAGGGGTGCGGATGGAGGGTTGGGCAGCCCGTGAGGACACCCCGGTATTCAGCCACTCACAAAGGGGAGAAGTCTTGGAACCAAGTGTTTTCTACGGACCCCTTCTGGCTTTCCCTTCACCTCGCAGGAAAAGGGCACACCAATGTCTCCTTTATGTCAGAAGGCTTAAAAACTCCCCTGGTATGTGACTATACAGGACCCCAAGTTGAGACCTGATTTATTCTAACCCTTCGTTTTTCAGGTAGGAAGCGGAGACCCCGAGACGCCATGCCTCTTACGAGAGCTCACACACAGGTCAGAAAGAACTAAAGCTGGTCTCAGACGGCGGGTGAGGAAGGACACTTCTCAGGATGCCAAGTGACAGATGTAAAGTGGCTTCGGAGCTCAGGTCTGCAAGGCCAGGTGGCTGTGATGTCACACCCTGCTCCCCAGCCCGGGCCTCAGAGCCCCAGGGGAGCTTGACTCTGCTACCGGCCCTGCCCGCCTCTCCACCTCAGCAGGCAGGCTGCCTGCACCTTATTTTGCCAAGTGCCAAATAGTAGCTTTCTTATGTAAAGTAACAGCTTTAGGTTATAGCTCCAAGTAATAGCTTTAACTTTCAAAGTCTGTGTGTTTCACGTGGGTTTCCTCACGGACCCAAATCCCCTGGATTCCAGAAGACCAGAGAATGCTGAAGCCCAGGGCCACCCCCCCTCCCGAGCTGGCTGCGGGCCCTGGTGTCTGGCTGTGCTGGTGGCCTGGATGCCTGTCTGGGCTCCTGTGCGTCTGAGTCTGGCCCCCGCCTGTCAAGTGCTGATTTCGAGAACCTCAGAATGTTACTGACAGTCACTCATTTTCCCCCACAACGTACAGTAAGATAAGAAGCTCACGAACAGGACCCGCCTTGCTGGAAAAGCGGGTATCAGCGGAACCCCGTTTTGTCCTCCAGAGTGTCTTCATCGGCATTAAATACTTTCGGATGTTGGGGACTTGTCAGCATTATTTGCCTCGTCGAGTCCGCACCCTAGAATTCCTAGACAGAGGCAGGAACCCACACCTGGCCCGGCACAAGGGCCTGCTCCCGCATTGCTGTGTGTGGCCGGGGGGCACACGCAGTGAGTGTCGTGAGCGTGGGCGAGGTGTGTGCGGTGCGTGTGTGTTTGGTGGTGGGGTGCCTGCTTTTATACCAGGCAAGAGCGTATGGAGTGGCCGCAGGTTCACCTAGGGCGTCACTATACTTCCGACCAAAACCCCAACTGGAACCGAATAAATGGGGTTCAACAAACGGATCAGGAAGAGAAATGAGTTAGGACAGACAAGATTGTGAAATAGACGCATGGGACCGGGCAGGGGAGATTTTTCAGGTAAATAAAGACAGGGAGACCCCTCTGGGTGGGGGAAGGTTCTAGAACCCAGGCAGGACCGAGCAGCCGGCCCTGGGCTCAGCAGGGGCCTGAGGGAGGCAGTCAAACCAGCAGAGGGGGACTGACAGGGCTCCCAGGCAGGGCCCCGGGGGCCTGTTGGGTCCCCAAGACGTTTCCCCGGGGATTCTCCGGACTAGCTTTGGAGTGATATAGCCAAGCTCGTTTTCCAGCTCCACGCTCCTGCTGCCGTTCAGGGGTCCTGCCCCCCCCCCCAACGCAGGAGGAGGCTGTTACCTCCCAATAGTTACTTGAGTGCTTGTGACTTTCCTTGTTTTAAATTTACTCCGCTTGAATTTCAAACGTGATATAGGAAAATAGATACAGCCCACATACATTCAAGTTTTTGGAGCCCTCAGTCATTTCAAGGGTGTAGAGGAATCCTGAGAGCTAAAAGTATGAGAACCCCTAGAATGTTAATATGATGACCGAGTATTGAGTGGGATTGGGGCACGCCATTAAACGCGGGAAAAGTAAAGTGACGACGTCAGCTCTCACCACACACACAGCATTGAATTTCAGATAAAGGACTGTGCCAAACAGAAGAAGCAAACTATGAAGGCATTGGAGGAATAAAGGGAATAGTCATACAGTTTTGGGGTGAGGAGATAAGCCCAGGAATCATGTCCTTTAACATGAATAGGTTGTTGTTAATAAATTACACCCTTTTGTAGGAAAATGCAATGTTAAAAGCTAGAGCGATTGAGAGAAAAATATTGGCCAAAGATATTTTAAAAATTACTGCTGAGAATCCATAAAGGACGCGTCATAGGGAAAGAATGCAGAATTCAATCGAGAAACAGAGGAAGGCTATGAATTGGCCTCTTGTGGGAGGGAGGAAAAGGCCAGCCAATGTGAAAAGATGGACAAACCGATCATTACCCGGAAAATGGAAATTTAAACAATGACATTTTCTTCTCCCCATCAACTGGTAAAGTCATAGCGCTGCTGTGGAGCCCCAGAGTGGGCGGGGCCGGAGGTGGGGTGCCTGCACGGGCAGGGGCGGCCTCTTTGGGGGACACCCGCACACCTCCTTCGACAGTCAACTGTGCTCTGCGTCCGACTCAGCGGTCCCACAGCCAGTCGTCAACCCCAGAGCTTCACAGACGCTTGTGAAACAGACAAGCTGGAAAACCCGCTCTCTTTGTTTTTGAGCGGTGAGGAATTAGGGACCCTCAACAGCCCTGAGAAGAACCAACCACGTCCCAGGCCGTGGGGCTGTGTGGACACATCTGGAAGGCAAAGCAAGGCAGGTCTGTACCTGACTTGCAAACATCACCAGGAAACACTGAAAAACAAAGCTGGAGGGTCTGGCAGAGGATGGTCCCTCTTAGGGACAGGCAGCCCCCAACCCAGCTCAGGAATATGTGGGGTGCGCAGGAGACCACAGGGAGTGGTCCACAAACACCCACAGAGCACGATGCTGACCTGCTCAAGAGTTGTGGCTCTTTGACATTTTTCACCATGAGAAAGATCCTTGTATTGCTTGAGAGATTTGAAAAGCCCCCCCACCCAATCCCCCTTTGCGATCCTGTGAGACAGTTCTGAAGCTCCTTCTGCACCAAGTCCCTGCATCACACGCAAGGGGAAGCGGGTGGTGCTTAGGGGGTTGGGGTGTTTAGGGCAGCCAGCACTCCTTCTGCAGACTCCTGGGTGCAAAAGTTGGGGCGACGGAACCCCACTGAGTAGATCCAGTGGTCAGGTGCTCAGGACACCCTTTGCTCAGGATACCCTTTACCCCCCCCCCCAGGAGCAGATACCAAGCCTGGGGTCACACACCCCTGCCCTGGGTGTCCCTGTCCCTGGAGGCACTCAAACAAATACACCAAATTCCATGAGCCCAGAGGGACAGCTTTCAGACGTGTGGCTGGAAATGAATGCAAATTGGGGCTACAAAGGTTTTCTGTCAAACGCTTCCACAAATGTAGAATCAATTACCATTTGATGCACCAGACGCTGAAAACACTTGCTTGGGAGCCCTGCACAGTAAGCCATGATTAACAATGGCCAAATCCTTTTAACTGGACATTAATGCTGTCACCCTGAATGACTGTTGATCTGCCGTGGCTGCCCCTCAGGGACCCTGCTCCTCCGCGGTGCTGCCTCCGGAACCCTAGAAGTCTATAGGGACGACCAGGTGTGGCCACACCCTTCCCCCAGGGGCTGCCTGGCTGCTGTCCTGGGCTGACTGTCTCCCTTTTCCCTTCATCTCCAACATTCGCCCTGAACCCCACTTGCCCAGCACCCCACAGCACTCATCTACCCACTGTCATCCCTTAGTTCAGTGTGTGTGTGGCTCTGTCTGCAAATGTCCCACTATCTCGACCGTGCTGCATGATGAACATTCTTAAAGACAAAGGCAGCGGGGATGACGTCACTCACGATCGAGGGACGAGGGACCCCAGTTCCCAGCCCGAAGGCAGCTGCTTTCCCCAGACGCCCTGTGCACAGCCACCTTCAGCCCCGGCGGCCCAGGGCCCTCTGTTTTCCAGCTGGAGCCCCACCCCCCTTTCCATGGCTTTGCAGGGGACACAGCCCATGCGGTTCCTGCCCCCCAGCCCCAGCAGCTTGCTTCTGGATGTCCCCACCCCACCCTGCACGGAGGGGCTGCTTTTTGAAACCAGAATCACAGCCCAGGTCTTGGCAAGAACAAATGGTCCTTGAGGAGCAAGAGTCAGCTTGCCCTGTGCCCTCAGCTGCTCCGCCGAGCCCTACTGACTGATGGTGCTTCAGAAGTCTGGACCAGGTCTTCTCGCCTGAGGCCGGCAGGGTTTGTCGTGGTGACAGTCAGTAACTGGTTCTGAGGGAGACAAGTGGCTCCCTCACGGGGCCCTGCACTGAGGGCTGGTGTCTTCAGGCACAGACTCCTGTTATCTCTCGCCCTGGGGAGGCCAGGGGAGTCTCTAAAGTCTATAATGAAATAGAGGCTAAGTAGGTAAATCGCTCGCAGACCCTAAAAGTACAGAGTAAAAGCGACCACACCTTCACCTCGAGGCCCTGTGCACAGCGGCCTTATCTGCAGCCACCCAGCCCACTGCAGCCCTGAGCTGAGCCCCCACCTCAGCTGAGTTCCAGGCCCAGCCCGAGCACCCGCCTGAGCTGAGCCCTGGCCTGGGCCCCGGCCCGAGCACCCGCCTGAGCTGAGCCCCGGCCCCAGCCCGAGCACCTGCCTGAGCTGAGCCCCGGCCCCTGAGCTGCGCCGGGAAACTGCAAGCGCAGAGGAAGGCCCCACCCAGGGCCTCCCAGGCCGGAGACCAACACCGAGCTGTCTGAAGAAAGGCCACGCCACACCGCTGTAGGAACTGCCCTGGACAGCAATGGCATCAACCAAGTCCACTTGTCGCTCCCTGGCCATGACAGCCTGGTCCTCAAACAGACAGAACCTCAGTTCTTCTTTTGATCAGGGCAGTGGTTTTGCTCACCCTTGACACTGTCCCCTCAGTGGATTTTTCTGAAAACCTGATGTCCCGGGGGGAGCTCAGAGCCCAGTGAGACAGTACCAGGCAGCCCCCGGAGATGCAGGGTAGGTCTCAGCGCTCTAGCTGTCTCCCGCCACTGCGGGAAGAGCTCGATCCCCGCCGGGGTGACCCCCAGGGCGCAGCAGACCTCTCCTGTCTCCCCGCTGCTCCCTCAGCAGTGCATTTCAGTGGATCTGCCCATTCTGCTCCCCACTCTGTACCTGGTGACTCCTCTCACCCCTAGCCCCCCATACCTCGGGTCTGCACCCCAGGTCTTCTATGCATAAATAAATCATATAACTAAAAAAAAGTGCCACGAGGGAGGAGGGTGGTCCAGGGCCCGCGCCTGTGGGCTGTGCAGGGCCGAGGTGCAGACCAGCGGCCCACAAGGAGCCTTTGTGATGTGCCTCCCAGCCCCTCCCTGCTCTGTCCTGGGCTCCCTGCAGCTCTGTCACCCCGCCGTCGGGCTGGTCACAGCAGCGGCCGGGCTGGGCCTCGCTGCTGGGTCTTCACGTTGGCTGCTGACTTCTCCGGTCCGCCCACGGCTGTTGCTGGCACGCTGGTCAGGCACCCCTGGACCTGGTCAGGCACCCCTGGACCTGGTCAGGCACCCCTGGACCTGGTCAGGCACCCTTGGACCCAGTTTGGTCACGACGCTCTCACTCCATCACTGACATTGGTTTTTGCAGATTTAGTCACAATCCAGTACATCCAGGGTGAGAAACCTTGGCCTGTGCCCTTGTTCCTCATTAAAATATTTTTATGTCATCATCGGGGGTCAGAGTCGAGGCCGTGGAAAAGCTTAAATAGGCAATTTTCTTGCCATCTCCAGTGGCCACTTGCAAGGGTCCCACCGGACTCCAACCCCTATCTTAACTCGCCGGAAGTGCTCCTCTGGCTGGAGGCGTGGGCCCGGGACGGAGTCTTGCTCACACAGACGGGAGGGCTGGAGAGGACAGGCCGTGGGCAGCACTGTCCGTCACAGGCCATGGAAACATCACAAGCAAGGGTCACGTCCTCACGAGAGCCTCCCGGGTCTCAGGCTCGTAGGGAGGCAGCTGGCACCTCCGTCCCAACAGGCGGGTGAACACGGAGACCGGTGCCGTCCCCGGCCACGGAGTCCTCCTGACATTACTACGGCCATGTGCTTCTCAGGCCGCCCCTCGGAAGCTTCCACCCAGCCATCCCGCGCCACCCCAAACCACACGGGCATCCAGAGGAAGGCAGCAGAGCCGAATACACCAGTAGATCCAGGCTTACCTAGCAAACACACGTTATCGCTCATACTCAAAACTTCCTATTTCCCCTACACACACCACAAGCCAGTGAGCACCAAGACTCTTCTGGGGTACCAAGCCATGATCCTTCACCAGAACTCAGCACCTCTTCACAGACGCATGCAAGAAAGACGTTCTTCCGCAAGCATGTATCCAACAGAAATCACCGTCACAAGAGTCTCTCTGGGGGTCACCCCTCGAACGGGGGGGAGGGCTACTGGCACGTGAAACCTGGGTGTGCTTCATCACCGCGAAAGCCCACCCACTTTTGAGTAGGGGACACCCATGTTCCTGAACGCCCTGCCACGGCCAGAGGAATGGAGGGGCCAGCAGGGTCTTGCACAGCCACCCAGCCACGCCAGCACCCCGTGGCCCTCCTCCTGCCTCGTGACTCACAGAGAACACGCCCTGGCCCGCCAGCACAGACACAAGAAGACACTCGGCATCACGTGAGCGCACAGAAAGGGCACCGTTTGCTCCTCCATCTACCTCGGAGACACCATGGCTACCACCATCGCCGCCCCTCACCCCACCCCGGGGCACACACTGGTTTATTTCAGTAACTGCCTCGTGTGTCCCTTCACTCCAGCAACTGTCTACCACAAGGTAGGTGCCCCAGGGAGGAAGGAGGCATTCAGGCCCCGTCCATCTGCTGAGATGACAGGAAAGAGAGGGGCCCAGCCTGTGGACCTGCGGGGGGCAGGAGTGGGAGCCGGGGCCCCTTTTCTGCCAGGAGCCCCCAACACCGCGGGGTGTGTGTGCTGTCTGGCAGGATGGGGGTCCCAGGACTGAGGAGGACCAGCGTTCGTCCCTGCAGAGTCACAAAGAGATGTTCCGTTCTGGAAATAAATCTGTCATCCACGCTGCCCAAAGGAGCCACACCCCCAGACAGAACCTACACCGAGGGCCAGTCTGTCTGCCAAGAAAAGGACTCCCCAGGGGCACCCCTAAATACACTGCAGGGACCTGCGATGACAGGGAAGCCGGCTGGACCCCAGCTTTCCCCTCAGACCAGCCGGGTTTCACACAGTCCGTGCTCTCTGGGCGTGGCAAGCATCCCCACGGGCTTTTCCAACCAAAAAGCACCCCAATTTCAATAGGGCTAAAGGAGCCTCGGTGGGGTCCACCATTTAGGCTAGTGGATACCAGGGAGTCCCTGAGATGCTTTCCAGAATATAAAGAATATGATGTCTGAGAAGAAAGGGGTCACGTCCCACGCCCGCGAGCTGGGGTACCACAAAGGATATCTCGCAGGACTGTCCTTAAGGGCATTTAGGAATCCTGTTTGTTGTGAACCTGTGGGAACAAACCAACATTTAGTATTCAGGCACTCACCTCCCGAGCAGCACCTCCATGCGCAAAGCTCCCTCATCTGCATACAAGAACAGGGGGCTAAAGATCCACTCAATAGTTACATTTTGTGTGTGGTAACCGCCCCCGTATGCAGATCAGGGGCTGAGATTCCACTAACGTCAGTCTAGGGGAGAACGGCAGGTTCGTAATTAGACCCGACATCTGCAGGCTCGTTCCATGCAGGCAGGTGGGTGCCGCCGCCTTTCCCGTAAATTATAGTTCTGATCCCGCTTTTGTTTTCCTGGTGTTAATGGGAAAACAGAACACGCGAGCCGCTTTATCCTCCTCTTCTGTGAAAGACCGCTTCCCCAAAGTTGTTAACCTCTGGCCAGGAAGGCTCGGGAGCCAGGCTGCTCCCGGATAAGCACTCTCGGATCGTGTGTGCAGAGTCGGGTGTACGGCATTTCAGCAGGAACGTGGGTACTTCAACGTGCCCTGGGACGCCCACGTGCAGGCACACCTGCCGAGAGGCCGTTTTGGCTTGTGTGCTGGCATTTTGCGCTTTACGACTAAAAGCCTGCTCTGGAGGACCCTTGAGGGGCCCGTCTCGGGCCCTCGTGGGACTTCACGACGCCCTGAGCTTTGGGGAGCAAGGGGAGGGACAGGGAGAAGCGGCCGGCGAGGCCGAGTGTCCCCGTGTGTGTGCTGTGGGGGCGGCTGGGCCCAGGGCGGTGGAGGACAGCCAGCTGGACGGCTTCGCCTTCAGCCCGCCAGGCCGCGGGCGAGACTGCACGCCTGAGCGCTGACGTCTGGGGGGAGCGGCGTGCCCAGAGCAATGACTTCTCCGTCCTCTGACGTCTCCCAGACACACGACCTCGCAGAGGACGCCCCTCCCTGGGGGCTTGACAGCAGGACCCTCGCCCTGAGCCCTCCCTGGCCCTGTGCTCTCCCCTCTCAGGGCCTGGGGAGCCTGGCAGCGAGGAGGTGGGGACGGTTCCTGCTGCCTTCAAACCACTGACTTGGCCAATGTTTTGGAGTTTTAGGGGGATATTGGGAACCTGGTAAAAACCTCCCTGAAGGCATCCCGTGCCAGCTCAGATAGGGCTGGTGAGCTGGCCCGTGGGGCGCAGGACATGGAGGAGGGTTGTTTGCAGGCAGCTAAGTCCTGCATGCTCTTTTGCAGAAGACAGCACTAGCCAGTGGATGAACGGCTGACGCCATTTTTTCGGAGGAGATGAAAGTGTTTTCATCCCAGCGGGGTGGCGGCTGTGCGTGTGCCTGTGTGTGTCTGTGTAGATGTGTGGGTCTCTGTGTATGTGTGTGTGACTGTGTGTGTCTCTCTGTGTGGCTGTATGTGTGACTGTGTGTGGGTGTGACTGTGTCTGTGTGTCTATTTGTACATG
>NW_004567102.1:85686894-85703530 GCF_000260355.1 Condylura cristata | reverse complement strand
TGTGTATGTCTGTGTCTGTGTGTACCTGTGTGCCTGTGTGCATCTCTTATGTGTGCTGTTGTATGTCTATGTGTCCATGTGTCTTTGTGTGTCTGCGTGTCTATCTGTGTGTGTATGTCCATGTGTGTGTCTGTGTGTGTGACTGTGTTTCTGTGTGTGTGTTCCTGTATCCCAGGATCGATGCTGGCCTTTGGGCGAGTCAGCACTGGGCCTCCGTGTCCAGATGGAGGCAGACCAACACGCAGCGTGGTCACATGTGTGTATGCACAGAAGACACACGCCTGTGAAGGCAGCGGTGCACGGCCTTAGTGTCCGTGTGGCACTGTGCCCAGCGTCCGGGTACCTGGCCTAGCAGTGCCGTTACCTCCTCTACCTGTGGGGTGCTTGCTTCTTCTCGCTGACCCTTCTGTTCAGCACACAGATAGGAGGACCGTGGGTATCTGCCATTTTTCTCCTCTGAAATGGAAACTGGGCCTCCATAGAGCCACGCTGGCCTCCTTCCCAAGTGGAGGGTCGGGTCTCCACGGAGCCGGCCCTCCCCCGCAGCCTATCACACATCTATTTGTGTCACTGTCAGATGAAAGGATTTCCGGCTGAAGGACTGGGAGCTGGGATAGAAAATGCCCATGCAAATTCAGGCTAGCCCATTTAATGTCCACAGTAGACCAGTATTTAAAAAGACTGAGGTGGAACTTTCCAGGCCATTCACCCCTCCACGCCCCCACCCAACACAGACCCCAGCCAGAGGGGAGGGGGCAGAGTTGGGGTCTCTGAGACGGCCTTAGCCAGTGCTCTTGTGGTTCCCCCTGCTGCCTGGGAAGAAGGCGAGCTGTGTTCAGACACTCTGGACTGCTCCAGAGGGACAAGCGGTGCAGCCCGAGAGCAGTGGTCTTCAGGAATGTGGCAGGAACTCTGCTGGTCTGGACTGTGAGGGGCTTTAGAGGCTTCTAGATAGAGCTCAAAGCCAATTAACTTCCTTCCATTCCTCCCACTTGTGGGAGAGTAAATGAGCAAGACACTAAAGAGATTCAGTTATGACCCCAGGACGGGAGACTGAGAAGTGTCCTTTGCTTGGGAAATGCATTAAAATCATTGAGCCCAAAGCTCTGTAGCTTACGAATGTTCTGGCAGATAACTGGACATCTTGACAAAGGTGTGTCTTTAACATATTTAAATTAGTGTGCAAGAAGAGCCGGTGTTTGCTCGGCGATTTTATTTTTCAGGGCGACCAGTCTGCTTTAGCAGCGCTACCCTTCACCTCTTCTACTCAGTGGGGGCCCTGGACAGAGGGGAAGTGGAGTCACAAGGCCGCAGTAGGGGTGAATGTGTCAAGGAGGGGGGAGCTGCTTTTGGGGTGGGGGCGGGGTGGAGGGCGATGATTGAGAAACGCAAAGGGGCAGGGAGCGAGGGGGACTGGAGAAGGGGAAGAGAAGAAAGAGAAAGCCCGAAATGATCGAAATATCAAATAAAATCAAATCAGAAAACCAAAGGCAGGCAAATGGCTAAACGCACAGCCTGACGGCAGCAGCATACTTACGAAGAATGACGTGGGTGATAACGAGTGCAAATATAAAGACTGTCAGGAAAGACAGAGATAAAATAAACATATAAAAAAATCTGTAGTTTCTTTTCCCCACACAGTTGCCTACCCAGGGACAGTGGTGATCAAAACGTTCTGAAATGAGAGGCAGAAAAAAAAAATATGGACATCAATTAATAAAATGGCTCTTCACATGAGGGAAACCCTCCTCCCCGCCCCGGCGTCTGATAATACAACTAAACGCCACCAGAGGATGGACTTCCAGATGCACGACCCACATTAAAGCTCCCCATCCAAATATTTCAAGAACATAATCATTCCTTCACCAGAACTTAGCTGTTTTGAAAAAAATAGAGCGTGCAATCTTTTCAGATGGCAGCTTGGAGAGATGGGACCACAGACCCTCGTCAGGGGGAAAGATTCGCCTTTTGTGGAAAACACCTGTTTGGCTCACAGAACAGTCTTGTCTTAAACTGGTGCTAGCACCTTCGGTGTTCAGAGTTGAGGGCTCACAGGGGCCTGAGAATGACGGGGTGGGGGGGGGCACACCTCCTTCCACGCCAGCTACGGCTGTTTGCTACGCGGGGAACTGATATCATTTGCAAAAGTGGCCCATGACCTTCAAGTGGCTTGAAGGACACGGCATCTTTGAGCACAGGATTCTCAGCTTCCTTACCTGCAGACAGCTCTTTCTGGAGCCCTCATGGGGCTAACTGTCTGGGCAAGCATTTGTGAGGACGCATCTCAGAGTTTGTCAAGAGAAGTCACACATGTGAACACCTGTCCTTGAGACACCCCGTGAGGAAAATGGTGACGTCCCCTGCTCACAGGGGACACGTGACGGCATTGGGAGAAGGGACCCTGACTGGGACGGCAGAGGGGCTGGGAGGAGCTCTCCCAGGCTCTGCAACAAAGCGCTGGCTCGGGTGCTCTCAGACCGTTACCCTGCACCCCGAGAACCTGGAGAATCAACACACAATAACGGTGTTTAAACTAGGTCAGGAGGCCGAGGTGTCCCCCATATGCCCGCGCCACTGGCTGCTACGGGCACCCCTCCCACATCCCCACAGGAAGCCATGTCGCTTCCCCAGCAGAAGGAAGCAGGGGGCGCCTCCTGAGCCACGGGGTCCCCGCCAGGGTGGTGTAGGGGTGCTGGCTTTGATCTACAGCCCGTGCGGCTGGCCACAGCCTGTCCTTTCCGACCTGACCTCCCCTGCCGTTTCCCAGCTAACCACTCTGTTGGTCAGCAACTCAGAGCTGCTTAAGCTCGACAGCACGAACCAGGCTCGTGGCTCGGGGAGCTGCACGTGAAATCTGTCCATGGCGACTCCCCCGCCTTGGCAAAGTGGGGCCGTTTCTGCGGGACTGAGCCCGCCTGCCCTGGCGGGGTGTGGGGCGCGTGAGGGCTCAGCTCTGCTCCCCACAGGCTGTCCCGGGCTCAGCGTCTGCCAGCCTGCGCACTTAAAATCCCTGCAGGTGCTTTAAAAAGAAGGGGTGCTGGACGAGGCGAGGCAGACCACAGCTCCTGGAGGGCGCTTCGCCCTTCTGCTGCCCCAGGAGCCGCTCACCTCGCAGGTGTCTAGCGAGAGCTTGTTTCTCTCAAGGGCGGGAGGATGCCTGAGGCTCGGTGCAGAGCGGCTGTGGGGGTCACGCCGTCTGCAGAGACAGCTGAGCAGAGGACCTGAAGGGAAACCTCAGAGAGCCTGCCCTGGTGCGGCAAGCAACTCCTCCCGGTGCCAGAGGGGTCCAGAACCATCTTCCCCCACGGGCCTCTTTGGCAGTGGGGTGTTTTGAGCCGAAGGCCATCCAGACCCGGGAAGAAGTCAACAGAAACTTCTGGCTCTGTCCTGGCTACCTAGAAGAATTCAGACAGGGGCCTTGTCCACAGGGAGCGACAGCCAGGAATGACCTCTGCCCGCCAGCTCCTCTGCAGTGGCTGCTCCCTTGGAAGTGCCAGGCCCCCCCACGCCTCAGCCAGGCTGCACGAGGGCTCATTTCCCCTCCCCGCCTTCCAACGTGTCACACAGACCGGCTTCTGTCCAGGAAATTAAATTTGTTTTCCCCTGTAAGCTGACTTGTGTCAATTTAATTATTAGGCCAGAGAAGGGAGCCTGGAAGCGCCGAGAAACATCCCCAGCACACACAGAGTACCCCGTGAGTTACCCCTCACATGCGCTGCCAGGCCCGCACCCCTGGGGCCGTCAGCCCCGGAGGGGGCAAACTCGAGGCACCCACCCTCCAGGCTGCCCGGTGGGGACGCAGCAAGAGAAGGCCCGCGGGGTCCCCCGGGCCCCTAAGACTCGGCTGTCGTTGGGAAACCTCCTTCCCTGCTCAGAGGACAGACAGCGCAGGGAGCAGGAGCCAGTCGGAAGAAGGCGGCGCAGAGTTCACGCTGTGCGGGACCTCGGTCCCCGCGAACCCTGATCTCCAGGCCCCAAAGGGCTGGTGGGGGGCCTGTCGCAGAGAGCAGGTAGCCTGGGGGCGGGGGGCTGGCCGCCACCCGGACACCCTTGCCGCACGGGCCGAGGTCTCGGGCCGATGTCTCGGGGGCCACCGCAGGTCATTTTTGGCTTAGACGCTGGCCTTTCAGCAACGCTGTGCTCGCTCCGTCTCCGAGGGAGGCAGAGTAGCCACAGGGGAGGCCACAAGACCACTGGTCATGGGGTGGGGCCGCTCGGGAAGCTGTGGCGCCTCAGAGCGGGCGTGGACACCTGGCTCCCGTAGCTGGGGGCGCTCCCGCTTGAAGCCGGCCCACGGGAACCCTCTCCGCTGACACCGACCCTCCAAAGGCTGAGCTCACCGAGGACGCTTTCACGTGTCTGCACGGTGACTACACGGTGGACAGTGGGCCTCAGATACTGGCCGCCACTCTGGGATAACAGAGGCCCGTCTGTCCCGGCACCTCCCGCCCGCGGGCTCCCAGGCCCTCTGCCCCGCCCCCCTCCCCGGGGCTGGCCCCTCTCCTCGGGCTCTCTCTCCCCACCCCCCTTCCCGGGCAATCCCCTTCATCCCAAGGTCCAAAGGCCAACTGCACCCCAAAGACACCAACATGCTGCCTGTACCCAAGTCCTATCAGCTATTTCTCTTGTCCCAAATCATCTGATTTGTTTTTCACTCTCGCCCTCTTCCAGCCCCACTGCAAGCCTTTAGTCAGTAGGTGCCAAGCGGCTGACAGGCCCTCACACTCGCAGGAGACGCCCACGCAGCAAGGACCCCGCCTGCCCCCGCACAGCCGCACAGCCGAGCAGAACCGAAGGCCTCGCTCCGTCTGCGTCTGCCCCAGGACGACCCGCCCACACCGGCTCCTGGGCGTCTCCCCGGTGCCAGCAGCTCCAGGTCTAAGATCCCACACTCCATGGCAGCTCAAGGGATGGCTGGTCTCATTTGCCAGGAACTGCTCGTCTTATGTGCGAGGACACTTTATAATCAGGCTCCAGAATACTCCAGCCCCAACGAGTGAACTCCTCCCAGAGGAGGAGCGAATCACGCGTGTCTCTGCCACTCTCCCACGCTGGCCGCAGCCACGTGCTCCTCTGTGGGTCAAGGACACACACGGGAATGGCGCGGGGGTACCTGCCCCTGCGGGGGGCGGCCTTCCGCTCGGGAGGGGCTTGAGTACACCCAGGAGCAGCGGAGGCTTGGGACTGCAGGAGGCCGTGCTGTCCAGTTTCCAGGGAGCGAGAGCAGAAGCACGCTGGGCACAGGCTGAGCTGGCGAGAGGCCAGCGCGGCGCACCAGCAGCTCCCGGGGCCAGGGAAGGTGTAACTGGCTGGGAGAACATCTGGAGGAGGAGGGAGAAAGCACAGCTGGCGGAGCCGGGGGATGCCCCTGCTCCTCTGAGAAGCGTCAGATAACTTCTTTGAGGTCAGTGCCTGCACTTTCTGGGGTCCAATATGCTAGGGGTGGCAGGGGGTGGGGGGTAGGAGGTTCTTTAGCAAAATACATTGGGGTTACTGCCACGTCCTGACTCTGAAGCCCGGGCCCACCAGGAGCCTCAGTGGCACCATCTCTGGAGTTCCTAGGCAGGGCTCTGTCCCCACGCCACGTGCGTCTGTGCTGAGCTTTGCTGCACGCTGGGGCAGGGCCTGGGGGGAGGGGCACAGGTAGGCCCAGGCTGCGGAACCTAGAAGGTTCTCCAGCAGTGAGAGGTCAGCTTAGTTAGCCGGGCAGGCCCTGGCTACACCACCTGTGCTGATTTACCCCTCTTTCCCTGGTGAGGCCCGAGGTGAGACGCCACTTCTGGCCACGCTCTTAGCCCTGAGTCCTGCCAACGGGCTGGCAGTGGCAGCCATCAACACAGATGCGCCAAGGGAGGAGATGCCTTTGCTGCCCTCGGTGGGCTCTGAATGGCCAGTCGCTGCTCCTGGCCGGAGGCCGGGAACACGGGGAAGTGCTGGTGAAGGGTGAGATCGGGTGTGCCAGGCGCAGAGGAGGTGGGGCGGGGCCACCTGAAGGCACCCTGAGATGCAGCAGCCGGAAGAGCTCCCCACTGCTGTGGGTGCGACCACTCAAGGAGAGACAGGGCCTCTGGCCGTTCCCGCCAGCGCTGGTGCAGTCAGAGCCCTGCAGCCTCAGATCTGGGCCTCTGGGAGACCAGAGGCTGCAGGGGGGATTTCAAGCCAGCTTGGAAAGGTCACCTGCTCTTTGATCCCAAGTGGGGAAGATGGTCCTGTTAAAATGGGAAGGTGGCTGAGAAGGAGCCACAGTGCGATCTGTTAATACGAAAGTCTAGATAATCATGAAACGAATGCTAGAGCTGGCGGTTAAAGCTTTCCCCATTTGCCTCTGGCCACGACTTTACAACTCCAAGCACGGCCTGCCTGGAGGTGCCATCCCCATGCGCTGCAGGAGAGGGGCCACGGAGCCAGGTGGGGATGCCCACCCGCTGCCCTGGGCTGGGCCGGGCCGGCAGGTGCCTGCGTCCTCAGCTTAAAGGCAGCGCGCGTTTCTGGAAGAAGCGGAATAGGAAAGAGGCCTTGAGCATACGGAGAAGCGGAGCAGCGTTGAAACGGCACAGCGGTGGGAAATCTCACTGACATGTTAGGGAAAAGTATTCGCAGAAGCTGTTGACGCCCCTGAGAATGTGAAGAATCTGAAGTGTCTCAGAAGTCTCTCCAAGAAAGGTTCCTTAGAGAGGGGTCCAGGGATGGGTGGCAGTCATCTCCTCAGGCCGGCACGGAGGCCCAGAAAATTCCCATTTTCCATCCACATGGTGACCCCATCCATGTGTGTGTGGGGGGGCGTGGGCTGGTCTAGAGAAGGGGAGTAACACCCCGCTTCCTTCGCCAAGAGTGTCCTGAGAGCCATGGGATGTGAGAACCAAGCCAACATTTAAAACTTCTCATTTAAATGTTAACGGCATTTAAATTATGCTAAAAGCTCTTAGAGGTATGAAGTGGAAAATTACTTTTTCTTTAAACCTGGGGTTTTTTTACCTCCAAAATTAGCAAATTCTTGTCTTAGGAGGTCTCTTGTTTTTTCAGAAGGATGAAGGTTGCCATATAGTGGTACATACTGTTATCTGACCTTTATGAGTTCCATGAAATTCACAAGATTATGTCATGGAACATTAAAGTATTAATTAAGCTAGGTAACAATCAGAGGCCACAATCTCAGATCCTAAATAATCCAGCTGTTCTAAATCCTTCGGTAAAGCCTAAATTGTAACTGTGGTCAAGGGCTGGTGGGTTTCCGGAAAGCACCTTCCCTCGAGGTGAGCAGCCGCCTTATCTGCAGCCACCAGCCCTGCAGCCTTTGTTCCCAGCCCTGGCCTCAGACACGCAGCGCCAGCCTCCTCCTCAGACGGGACCTGCTCCGCCTGCCTCTGCCAAGCCGCGCGTGCAGAGCCTCCTTCCTTTCTGAACCCCTGCCTGGCTGTGGCCTCCGTGCACGGGTTTCGGGTGCAGGGTCCGTAACACGACGGTTCCCAGTTCCTGACCGGACTTCAGAATTTTACTGCTTCTCCTGGAGTCTGTGAGTTTTCAGGTGTCCTCCTGGGAGGTTTGGGGCGGCAGCTGAGTTTTACTCAGTTGTGTTTGGGAAGGAAACTTTATTTGGTTCCCAGTCGAGAGAACCACTTAGTCACAGAACCGAAACAGCGAAACACCTCTTCCTTTCTGTTTTTTTTTTTTTTTAAGAAAAGTAAAATGGAGAGGTGGGGGTCGAGTGAGCCAGCAGTCTGAATCTCCTTCTTTCCCTCTGCCCCTTCTTTACCTTCTCCTTCACCAATGTCCCGGGCAGCCATGTGCCAGGCGAGGGGACGGAGGGTGGCAACGGGCAGCCGTGACCGGCCCTCCTGGGGCTGACCCCACGCCAGAGGCCCTCGCGGTGTGTCACGCTCTCCTGGCCAGCGCTGTGCCCCGTGTGTGTGGAGCTGGCTGGGCAGAGCCCTGCAGACCAGGGTTTTGGCTTCTTCCCTCAGCCGCCACTAGGAGCGCGCTTTCCAGCGGAGATCCTAGGAGTCCTGCGTTCCTAGGCCTGCACTGGAGCCCGGGCATGGCCGGGAACGCTAGGAGACTCCTGTCTGTCAGGGTGACAGCTGGCAGCGGCCTTGGCCGAGCAAGGGAGCAGACTGGGTGGAGTGGGGTCCACTGGTGGAACACACACAGCGCCCCGGACAGCTGGGTGGGCGCCGGGGGCGGTGCTGATTTGGGAGGTCCTGGAGCTTCCCACGTGGAAACGTCCAGAAAGCAGGTGCACCTGCAAGTCTGGAGCTCTGAGGACAGGTGTGAGCTGCAGGCCTACACTGGAGAGAAAGGCACTAGGCGGGCGGAGGGGAGCAAGGTGCTGAGGTGAGCACGCACGCTCCAGACACCAAGAGCCACATGCACGCTGGGGTAGGAGGACACAGGGATGGGAAGAGTGAGACCAACAGAAACAGATTTTCACGAAACCATTGCCTGTGGCTTTTCTGGGCGGTGGAGAAAAGTATTTTTAAAGCAAGCTGCAGTTTGACAGACAAGAATAAACCCTGCGGCCAGAGAGCACTCTCTGGAACACACTGTGGTGGGTCCTCCCGTTGTCCCTCATCCGCGGGCAAGATCCGCGGGCAAGAGCTAAGCCCTCTGCAGGCCTGGCGGCGTCCTCTGGCTCCTGCCCCCTGCCTGGTGCTCACGTCAGCCACCGGCTCTAGCCCTCCAGTCTGCTGCCCCTTGCGCTCGCCTCTGCCAGGGTGCCGCCCGCCTGCCCACGCAATGCATCCTTCTGCCTGCTCTGTGCCTTGCTCTCCCGCTCCCCCACCCCATGTAGACCTGAGAAGGGTGCTTCTTGCTGTCCTAGAAAGAAATGCTATTATACGTTCCTTTAAAAAGAAATTCAGCACAAACCTCTGGGTGGGTAGAGAAAAGATGTCATAGATCATCTTAAACAGTCTATTTTTGAACAATTTCAGACTCCAAACATGAGTTAGAGGGGTCTTAACTTTGGGGATGGAATCTCTGGTCCCCTTCCCAGAATGCTTTCAGATGGAGAAATGCAAGAGATGACAAAAGAAATCAATACTATTGTTTTCAAAATAACGTACACTGTTGACATCATAAAGCCCAGACTGACTTGTGAGCGCCCCGAATCACGGGCACCGGGTTCCCCGCCACGTGGGTCACAAGTGTAGCAAGCCGCGTGTCTGCATCTGAGCTCCCCCTGTGACTGTGATGTCGCAGGAAGGGAGTTAGAGGTTCTTGGGGTGACTGACACGGTAATGCGCTTCGCTGCCTACAACCATCCTGAAGGAAAGACTCATTCTGGGCCCTAAACTCCACCCGTGGCCCCCAGCCCAGGGCCCTGACGTAAGGCAGGGTCTCGGCTCTGGCCGTGCCGCGTCCAGGGAGGACAGGCCTGAACTGGGTGCGCTTGGCGGTTGGCTCCGCCTCACCTTCGTGCTCCAGGTCTGAGCTCCAACTTGATGCCTGGGGGAGACGTGGCCATCAGGGTGAATGGCTGGACTTTGATCGCACTGGGGGCTCACTGCGTCCACTGACATGGCGGTGTCCCGCCAGCCTCCTGGGGCCTTGTGCTCCGATTAGACAGCTTGCACATTCCATTCTCCCCATGGGTCTGAAAAGGCAGAGGCCCTCTCCAAGCATAGAGAACCTCCCCTAAACTGAAAACTGTGGGTTCCAGCCAGCAAAACCTTCCAGGAGGCAGCCAGACCTTCACAGGCTCCTGGGAGACACTGGACACTCCAGGCCCTGGCAGGTCTCAGAACCCGCTGTGTTCATCATCGTGGGGTGTTCAAATCTCACTTGTCTCCCTGCAAGCCTAGCTGAGCTGTCTCTGCTCCAAGTCTGTGGCTCATGAACCTTTGCACAGAGGCTTCTGCTTCCAGCCTCAGGGCCCTGCCGTCTGGGTCTGGCAAGGCCCCCCCAACCCCGTGCCTCACTCCGACGGCTACTCAGGCCAGCTATGGACGGCACTTCCAGAACCACCTCTGACAGCCAAGGCCGCGGGGAGATACACCGGCACCATACGCTCAAAAGAGCTATTTTAGTAGAAACTGTTTCTAGGTGTTCATTTCACCTCTCTAATCACAAAAGGTAATTACATTTTCAGGTATATTACTAGATTTTAAAATCAATGATTCTTCCTTTTTCCCCAATGTCAAATTTCCATTTCAATGAGTTCTTTCTTGGAAATGCTTTCCAACCTTTCACAAATGGAATATGCCAACCAACTAAATCATTTCCATAGCTCCTTTTAGAATGCGCAAACTTCTATTAAGCTATTAAAACTGCAGCACACCAGTAATTGTTCCCGAACAGAGCTCCAGCCTGCAGCGGCTGAGTCCTGCCCAGCTCCTGCAAACAGTGGGTGGAATTCTGTGAACTGCTTTTGTTTCACACCCAAAAGAGAGCAGCTGGATCCACAGACCCAGCCGACGTCTGGGAAGGGGAAACTTCGCGCTGGGGAGGTGTCTCTGTCCTCCGTCTCCCTGGCTCCCAGGCCGTCGCCGGAGGCCAATTCCAATTCCAAGCAATTGAAGTAAACCACCAACCGGTGGCACCTACCACAGACAAGGTGTCGTTTACAAGGAAGAATGGGGGCCTCCATGTTGTGTAGGGGTCAGTCTCAGGCTGTCACTGCTGCGGCCCCAGTTCGCTCCCCGGCCAGGGCGTGACCCACAGGGCGCAGCAGACCTCTCCCGTCTCATCTCCTCACTGCTCCCCTCAGCAGTGGGTTTCAGTAGATTCCCCTGCTCTGCTTCCTGCTCTGTCTCTCCCCCCTCCCTGCACCTCGGCCTGTACCCCAGTTCTGTATGCATAGCAAATAAATCATTTAAAAGGCAAATAAAAAGACGAGTTAGACACAGGCTCCTCAGAAAGCGACTAGCCTCTGGCTTTCAAATCTCCCTGTCTGTGCCGATAAATAAATACTCACTTTTCTCTCCCTAAGATGAACCTGCCCTGCCCTGCTGACTGGACGAGACACTGCATGCCCTGGCACCCCGCTTCTGGCACTCCGCTCTGTGGGCTGGACCTCTGCAGGTGGATCGTTGGTGGCTTGGTGCTGCACACCTGAGCCATGGTAAACTCCGCTGTGATGTGCTGTTTTTCACTGAAATGGGTTTCACCCAAATTTATCTGTGCATCTTCTGCTATTTTCACTTTCTGTAGTTTCATGCCATGTTTATGTATGTGCGCCAGACACACACATATGGGGACTGAACTTCTGAGGTCCCGCCCTGTGCATGACTCACGTGACCGTTAATGTGATACGTGCAGTGCGTCCTGCCTTGAGTTCGCCTTGGTTGGCTCTTAACAGTGATCCCGGGGACACCTTTGACACGATGCTGCCCATGCTTAGCACAGTGCCTGGCCCATCACTACATGCTGGCGACAAGCAAGGACACTGGAAACTCGGGGGACAGTAAAACCCCATTTGTTTTGGTTCCTGGGGGGATACACCTACCAGCTCCTCCCATTCCCCTCAAATGGTAAACTTTCCCATAGGGAATTGATAATCCTCTCCCCATGCCCAAGTATTTCAAAAGAAATTCCAGAATGTTACTCCCACCCCCGAGGGCCCCGCTCCAACTCCACATCTCAGCCTTGAGCTCTGGGGGCTGAGCACAGCTGGGGAGGGGAGTGGACTCCACCCTGGCTGGGGCCAGGGAGGGACGCTGATGAGCCTGGCCTGGCCCAGACTTCCAGCCGGTTCCCCTCTGCCTCTCACCACACGTCTCCCGGACGCCAGCCAGGCAGGCGCAGCGGGGAGCAGGGAATGCTCCTGCCCAAGCTCAGGAGCCCCCATCACAGAGGAAGCAGCTGCCCAACCCAAGGGGACCTCGTGGGCAGAGGTGTGACTCGGTGCCGCGAGAGAACGAGCCTGGCAAGAGAGAGGAGGGACGAGAAAGGAGTGTAAAGGAATTTTCTAAGTGACAGCAAAGCGTGAGAGTCCGTCGGACCCCGAGGCCCTGCAGAGGGTGTCTGGAAGTGCTGGGCGTCACCCACGTCGGACGTGACAGGAGGGGACAGAAGGGTCGGGGCCTGTGCTGGAGAGGCCCCTGGGGGCAGCCCAGCCGGAGAGCTTCATGCCGGCCCTCGGCCCTGGTGGCCTTTCCAGACGTGGCACCACAGAGGCAGAAGGGCACCCTTGCCAGCCTGGGAAGCAGGTCTGGGCCCCGGGGCCGAGGCCTCCGAGGCCGCTGCTCAGCCTCCAGCTCAGCTGCCTCCTGGCTGGTCGCGGCCAGGCTGCTGTAGACAGGCCTCGTCTCAGTGCTGTGCGAACGACTGAGCCCCCTGCGTGGGGCTCAGTGACTTTGGAGGAGGCCTCGCGTTATTACAGGGCTGGCTGTGTGAGCGGTACCCAGCCCCAGGGAAAGTGACCGGTTACCTGACGCTGGACCAGAGCCCAGTGGACAGACATGCCCAAGACTCTGCCCTGGCCCAGGACGTGGCGGGGCCTGAGGGGCGTAGGCGTCTCACAAGGGCTCTCTCTGCCCTGCAGGCCTCCAGCTCTCTGGCCGTCGGGGGCTCCAGCACCCTGCTCATCACTTGTTTGAATTATTTTAGCATTTGAAAGTTTGCCTGGGTGAAGGAATAATCCAGAGTTCTGTATGTGCAGAAATGATTTGATGGAACGAAGCGGGAGAGCAGTACAGCGAGGCAGAAAGACTTGGGGCGCACACGGACCAGCCACTGTTAGTACCGTGCGCTCCACGTCCCCCCCGCCCCCGCACTGGCTTCCAGACCCGAGGGCCTCGCGTCCCTGGTCGGAGCCGCCTCATTCTCTGCAGCTCCTCGGGCTTCACCTGACTCTTCTCCAGTTACGCTGACAGGAACGGGAGCGCTCGGTGTGTCCCGGGTGTGTCCCGGGTGTGTACGGACTGTACGGGGTGTGGGTACGTGTACCAGGTGTGCCCTGTGTGCCAAGCGCGTCCTGGATGTGTGGCGGGCGTGCGCATTTCCGGTGCGTAACCGGGGTGTGTTTCAGGTCTGCTGCGCGTGCTGAATGTCTGTGCCAGGTCTGCAGGGTGTTACAGGTGTGTGTGTGTGTGTGTGTGCGCGCGTGCCGGGTGCTGTGGGACACTACCTCACGTCATCCCTGACTGGAATCTGCGCAACGGCCCGAGCCCCGCCGCCTGCAGGGGGCGCCTCTGGCCCGCAGCGGTGGAGCAGAGTCCCGCCCCGGGGCGCCAGGCGGAGTCCTTAGCGGCGAGGTGCTGCCTGCTCCCCCATCCCTCCCACCCCCAGTGTGCTTACCAGGGTCTACTTCCCAGGACTGTCGTCAGTCCTCCACTAAAGACACCGAACCCCTCAACTTAGTTCTCAAGCTCATTTCACAAAGAAAAACTCCTTATGGACCATCCAGAAAGCTGTCCCTTTCCAGCACAATGACACCTATTTTCACTCCCAGCAAGAGCACCCCAGACCGCAACCCTGTCTCTCCGCACAGCCTCGCCTGCCCACGTCTCCCATGACGGCACACGCAGGCTGGTGTCATGGGTGGCAAAGTGCGGTCGTGGCGACCAGCAGCCTGGGATACCGGCAAAGCGAGAAGGGGTCCTGGTCGGGACGGACCCTGGGCTGTGTTTTCTCAGTGGGAGCTTCAGCAAGGAAGGGCATTCACACAAGCGCATGCTCCCTTGAGCGGGGTTGATACACAATTTGGGTAAGGGGAATTTTACCCCTAGTCCATCAGGGTTCTTTAAGGAACACGCCAACGGAGGGGGAGGGAACGAACCCTGTGCACTGTCACAAAGTGTTTTGCGGTCAGCTCATGGCATTTTAAAACACTGGAGGGAAGGGCAGTTTTCTCAAGGCAGGAAGGGGGCCCCGAGCCAGGAAATGGAGGTTCAAGACCAGCTGACAGGAATGAATGAGCAGGAAGGGCAGGGATCTGGACGTGGCGGGGGGTGTCCAGTCAGCCCTCCAGGTTTGCCAGGACACCATCCCGTCTACCTGCAGGACCGAGCAAGACATCGGAACTTTGGGAGGAAGCATGCAGGTAGCAGAAGCGTTGTGTATGAAAGTGTGAACTACTGTTCCGAAACTCCATCGACTAAGATCGAAATCACAACCCACGATGGATCCCGGGAATCCCTGTGGATTGTTCCCCTGAAAACACGGAAACCTCTATGCTTCTGCGGCTTGAAAGTGTCAGGATGGGGGCTCTCCCTGGTGGAGCATTATGAAGCTCTCTGCAGCCAGTGCAGCACGAGTCCTCCCCGCCCCGGAGGTGACCCACATGGCGCGGCGGACCTCTCCTGACCCGCCCGCCCTCCGCAGTGTATTTCAGTCGATCCGCCTGTTCTGCTCCCCACTCTCTCTAGTGAATCTTCTCACCTCCCACACCTCTGGCCTGTACCCCAGTTCTGCAAGCACAAATAAATAAATCTTTAAAAAAAAGTGTCAGGATGGGCCTCAGTTGACCCCGGAGCTGAGGTTGCCAGGTAGATTATCAGAAATCAAAAAGGGCCACCACATGTCCCTGTAGAAACCCTGCTGGGACCTGCACCCCAGACCAGCAGAGCCCTAGTCTTCACCCCGGAGAGGCCATGGACCCTGGCGCTGCCCAGAAAGAGCCAGACAGAGGGACCCGGGGCAGAGGTAGCAGCAGCATTAGCGGCCGCCATCAGCGCTCTGCTAGACGGGGGCTTTTCCGGGAGCCCCAACAGCTGTGAGTCGCCTCATCCCTGCACCTCAGGGCCGATGCTGTTCTCTGACCCCACGGTAGGGAGGAGGGAGCCAAGATGGAGCAGTAAGCAGTTCATCGCAGGCACGGGCTTAGCACGTGTGCCCAGACCAGGGTGCCAGGCTCCAGGCCCCACAGCACGGGCTGCCCCGGCACAGGGCCTGTGCGCCACGCGGGGCAAAGACTAAGTGATCAGTCCAGGTTGACGGAGCCAGGCCCGAGAGGGAAAACACGGCCCCTACCAAGCGGCAGATTATTAGCCTTAGGACAAAATAAGGGTCAGGGCGGCACGAGGAAAGGACCGGTCCGGCAGGAAGGCATGCGTCGCAACACTTCATTATCCTTAAGGTGGAGGGAGGCTCCAACCCTTCAGGACTCAGGAAGAGGGTGGCCTTCCATGGTGTCTCTGGGGGCGCCAGGTTCGCTCTGAGGGGCTCTTTCCTTTCAGGCATGAGCTAAGAGCACCTCCAGACCTGCTCTCCAGGCCCACCCGGGCCGCTGCCAGGTGACTTCAAGGGCTGAACCGGCCGGTGGCCCAAGTCCCGTGCTGGGTCGATGGTGGCCCCATTATGGCGCCAAATTTTACAGCTGAGGCCTTGGGGCACCCTCTTTCCCTCCCCAGAGACCCCCCTCTGTCCTAGAGAAAGCACGGAGACGGAACGGCGAGTTTGGGTGTCTCTGGGAGGAGTCAAGAGCGGAACTGAAGACCCACAAGTCTCCTGCCTCTTTTCTTCCACTTGGGGCTTCCTGGGCCCCCAGATGCCCACCTCAAACCCTTCTGAGAAGTTGGCCAGGGCAGGGCCCGCTGGTCGTGCATGGAGGGACCTGAAGGCGAAGGAATTCTGCTTCAGCTGCCCACTGTTGTGACAGTCCACTTGGGAAGGAGCCCAGGGGGGCCTTGTCCCGGGGACGAGAGGGCTTGTAAAGGAAAAAGATTTGGCAACACTAGGCTGCGTGAAGGGGTGTTGGCAGGGAACGAAGGCGCTGCCTCTGAACCATGGGGAGGTGTTCGTTGGAAGCTGGACAGGGGCCCGCACCGAGGAAGTCCGCCCGGAGGAGCCCCTGCTCCCTCCCAGCCCCCCACAACATTCAGGCCGGCGGAGGGCCTCTGCGTTTACTCACCTACGCAGTTATCACAAAGGCTGCAGTGAGAGGTGCGAGGAGGCCGGAAAATCTTGCAGGTGAAACAATATTTAAGTTTCACGGTCTGGCCATTGATGATGACTTCTTTGGTTCTGGGAGGTGGGCGGTACCCCCCTGAACTGGTGCCGTTAGCGATGTCTGGAGGAAAAGGACAAGAACATGTCAAGACCCTTGCTCAGCAGCCCTCCGGCGTGAGCTCCACAGGCTGTGGCCATGGGCTTGGCTTAGGTGGCCTGGAGGATGCAGGTCCCAGCGCGCTGCCCGCTCTGGACTCAGGGCCCCTGACCCTAGGCCCACAGTGGGGAGTCACACAGGTGCCGTGGCCTACGTGGGTGGAGCACACGTGGCCGGCCCATGAGGGGGAGAAGCCCCACGGCCCCACCCACCTTCTCCTTTCCAGTCCTTGAAGTCACCTTGGGGCTGCCAATCAGGTTTGACTGACAGCGCAGAGGAGGCGGCCCTCTGACCTTTTCACTGGCCCAAGTGCTTATGGGATGTCTACTTCCTAAGGCGGGGATCTGCTGACCTCCTGGGGCTCCCCCACGAATGCAGTGGGGACCCGTCTTACCCCGTGTCCTCCCAGTCCAGTTCAGAACCTCCCCACTTGCACACTGGCCTCCTAAAAGATACCAAAAAGGCCTTGGATGGGGCAGGGGGATACATGTAGGCAATATATATCACACATGTCTATGTTTAAACTCATGGAATGCACATTTAAGAAATAAGTTGTTTGTTTATTGTCTGACAGCATCTTTCACTTTTTAGAACCAGTCCAAAAATGTTGAAGAAACTGGCCCTCCCTGGTGGCGCAGCGGGTTAAAGCAC
>NW_004567102.1:85657740-85685613 GCF_000260355.1 Condylura cristata | reverse complement strand
GCCGGGCTGCTCCCCGGGGACACTGGGGGGCCTGCGGGGGCCTGGTCCGCCGGGCTGCTCCCCCGAGACACTGGGGGGCCTGCAGGGGCCTGGTCCGCCGGTCTGCTCCCCGGGACACTGGGGGGCCTGGGGGGCCTGGTCCGCCGGGCTGCTCCCCGGGGACACTGGGGTGCTGTGCGCAGGATTCCCCCCGGGTGGTAAGGCACTCCCCAATTTGTGGCAAAGACCATTGCGTGCATCTAAGCCAAGCAGCCTAAACAGTTCCGGGAGCAGATGCTCCGTGAAGCAGGCGCAGAGCGTGGCCTGGCGATGCGATTTGTCTCATCTTCACGGTGCCTCCGTTTCTCGCATTTAAAGTAAAGTAATTTGGGTGCTTACAGTCCTCGGGCTTGTAATTCATGGACAGACCTTGAGTTTCAGATGCGAGGGTGTTCTCAGCTGTCAAAGGCTCTTTTGGGGGTTCCCCAGTTCCTTTAGGTCTGTGGATAGATACATACATACACACCCATGTATGTGCATATGGTGCTAATTAATGCACTTTAAGGCAGAAGAAAAGGAAAGTACTTGATGTGATTTTTTTTTTTAGTTTGAGTTCATCCAAAACATATTTTGATAGCAAAATAATAATTAGTGGCTATCTCATTTTTCGCCACACTATTTTCCCGCGTGGATGCCAAAGTCTTGCTTTTCAATGTAAAAGGAATAAAAGTAGTTTTGTTCAGGCCTCCTTGGTGGTGCAAGGGGTTAAGTTACAGCACTATGAAGCTGTCTGCAGCCACTGCAGCCTGAGTTCAATCGCTGGCCAGGGAGTGACCCCCATGGTGTGACAGACCTCTCCAGTCTCCCCACTGCTCCCCTCCGCAGTGTGCTTCCTCCATCTGCCTGTTCTGCTCCCCACTCTGTCTCTGGTGACCTCTCACCCTCTGTACCTCTGGCCTGCACCCCAGTTCTCACCTGCATAAATAAATAAATCTTTAAAAAAATTAGCTTTGTTCTTGCGAGGTTTTAATTTCCCTTCCATGTGGTAAAGGTCTCTGAGCAAACACACAAAACTGCTGTGCTGTTTAAGTGAAAATCAATTCTCCCACTTGAAGACAGAAGCTAGAAACATTTGTGTGTGTTTCGACTGCAGTTTCTGCATTGTCAGAAGACATTAAATATTGCATGATGATCGCTACCAGTTTGGATTGCCAGTGTCTGCAGTATTCTAAGATAAGTCGATGAGAAGGAAGTGAAAAAGGACGGAGGGCTAGAAAGCCTGGGTAGGAAGATGTGCGCCTCATCTTTATCACCAGGAAAATCGGATAAGCTCTTACTTGAGGGCATTAACTTGAGGGCATTAGCAGGGCTGCCTGGAAGTACTGGCTTCTATCTCACCTGGACGTGTTGTAAGATTTTATCTTCAGCACAGAGGAAAAGAACATTAAGGACATCTGTGTAGAATAGTGGATGCTACTTCATAAGTCTGCTATTGAACTCCCCCAAAAGTCTATTACGAACCACATCTTTTGTTTGTGATCAACATAGATTAGTTGAAATGAACGAGATCTTCAGTAAGGGGAGTAGCGTAAATCTGTCTGGCTGTCCAGCAGTCCATCAAGGCATCCACCCGTCCGAAAGTTAAAAGACTTTTAAAATAACCTTATTAAAAACCAAAGGAAAACTATCAGGGGGTAAAATCCCATTTGCAATAGAAAAAACAACCACAAAACTCTAGGAGCAAACCTAACAGCAAGAACAAAGGCAGGAGAGTTACATCAGCGAGAGATTGTAACCAGGCTTTGAAAATTCGAGAGTGATGTGTCCTGGGGTGGAAGATTCTGCATTTTAAATGTCAGTTCTCTTCACATTCCTTTGCGCTAATCCAAATCTCACCATGATTTTGAGAAATGATTTCCCAAGGAAAAAGTGAAACCTGGCAAGAAAAGATTCCATTCTCAAACCGATCCACATTCTGGAAGAGTCAGTATTTCACAAATGTATAGTGCTTCAAATCAGTGGGAAAATATGGATTATTTAATACATGGGACTGGGATAAATAGCTAATCATTTAGGGGGCAGGACCTGAAGTGCTTAACATTGAAAACTCTTAACATTGAAAGAGTTAAATGTAAAATATCATACTATATAAGACTAGAAAAATATATACCAATGTATTAAGTGTTCAGAGACACAGAAGTCTTTTCTAAACATGTATGAGGAGCAGAATTCATAAGAAAAAAGATGGGTGATGTTGAGTACAAATCAATGTAAAAACCTGTATGTAAAATATATATAAAATGCAAACCATAGAGAACCTGCCTCAGCGCGAGTTCCATCTCCGGCTAGGGAGTCACCCACATGGTGTGGCAGACCTCTCCTGACCCGCCCGCTGCTCCCCTCAGCAGTGTTTTTGTCCATCTGTCTGTTCTGCTCCCCACTCTGTCTCTGGTGAAGCCTCTCACCCCCTGCACCTCTGGCCTCTACCCCGGTTCTGTGTGCATAAATAAATAAATCTTTTTTTAAAAAGGGCTACTAGAAGATTCCCCTAAGTCCAAAGCTGAACAGGCAACTTCCACACAGTGAAAGAAGGTTGACATGTTTAGTTTCAAAGATTTTGATTTGCTTTCCTGCCTCCCAGCTTCAAACAGATGAAGGCAAAGGGCATTTAGAGGAAGGAGAATGGGTATTCTCATGCAGTTTTCAGGAGAGAATAAATTACTTCAAACTTTTGGGAAACAAGCTGGCTGTGAATCTGGGCACTCTGACAACGCACATAACCCCTGGTGGGGTACTTTGAGGCCTTTCATTTCAACAGTAGTTACAACACTGTTTTTTATTATTAAGAACTAAGAGCATCATAAATGTCTACAGGGCGAACTGGTTAGGCGATTTCTGGTAAATGCTCACACAACAGAAACCCACACACCTATCCGATCCGATGTGGATTCAACCAGATCACAGGGAAATCCGTTTTCAGAATGGCGACGCAGTATTCCGTTTATGTAAAGACACTATTTGGGGAAAAAGCCCTGGCAGACTATATCCAAATATTCACTATGACACTCTGATTGGGACAATTCACTAAAAACAGTCATGACATTTATTTGAATTTTCTTTCTCACGCCTTTTGGAAAGAGGCATAAAACATTTGCAAAAAGGATTGAACTGGCTTTGTTTCCCACAATTCATATACATTTAGGTGCAAATTGATGCAGCTTTGGAATTCCTAGGTCTCATCAATATTTTTGAAAGACGCTGTCTCCACTTCCCTGAAAGATGGGTTGTAAGACTCCGAGGTTTTTCCTTCCTGCCGCTCAGAGAAGGGGCTGCACTCAGGACCACCGCCAGGTCGGGTTAACCCTCATTGTAGCTCTCGGAGTGTGAACTCCCGGGCCCTGTGCTGTGTGGGCCCAGTCACAAGTCAGCTGCCTCATGGCACAGGTGATCGGTCCAGGGAGAGCATCACCTCTAGGGAAAGCACCATCTCTAGGGAGAGGGTCCTCGGTGCCTTTGCGTGTTGCGTTTTTCATCTGCCAGAATGCCCAGACCCAGGCCCTGAGAAGTGGACAGTTACCTCAGCTTCTCCGGTTACTCAGATCCGCGTAATCAGGGCCTGACAGAGGCCCCAGTTGTTCCTGGCTCCTCAGTGTTGGGGCTAGAGGAGGTTTTGAGGTCTCAGCCCCCCAACTTTCTGACTCCACCACCACCATTTTGCTTTGTGCTATTCAGCACCTGTGAGGGGACACGGAATAACTCATGTGTGTGCGCCATGAATTCATTGCTTGTTCTTTGCTTTAGTCCCACAGGCAGAGGTGGTGGAGCACAGAGGGTGGAGCACAGAGGTAGATACTTAATGCTTTACCAAAATCCAGTCCACCGTTAAACCAATGGACTGAATGTAAGTTTCTTTCACTTAGAGTGGTAAAAGAAAATCACTCAAACACTCTGACTTGGGATCGCGTCACGGAGGGTGTGTCGCTGGGTTCACAAGCAGCAGCACAGGGGAGCTCACTGACAGACCCCACGAGCTGCCTGGACTCAGAACAGCCGCTGGGACTAGACATGGCTGGAGGGAGCCCAGGCAGGAGGCCAGCCAGAGGCCTGAGTTTGCTGGTGAGATCGGCGGTCATGATTCTTTTTGTCTGCCCTCACTGGGGCTCACTGGTATTTTAATAAAGGGTTATATGCTCTTGAGCCAAAAATAGTGTGAGGATGGACAGACTTCTGATAAACTATTTGCTAGTGAGCCCCTTGTGACCCATAGCAGCATCGTCCAGATTTTTGATAAAAGCAACTTCATTTTGTCTTATATTCTTTGCGGGGCTTCGGATGAGACGCGAGAGCGTTCACAGCTTAGAAGTGTACGTTGTGTTGGATTGAATGAGGACAAAGTTCAGTTTTCAAGTGTAAAGATTAGATGCAATGGTCACCGATTTCTACATATTTTTTAAAATGTGCACGAATATTAGAAAAGACAATTTCCAAATGCCTACGTTTCCCTCTTTCCACGTAGACACACTGAATGTGACTTTCCCCTTCTGGCAAGTGAAGCGACTTCCTCAGCGCTGGGCTTGGTCGACATGAAGAATGAATGAGGATTTTTATGCCTCTGATTAGCCAAGCGAAGCCCCCACCCCGCCGCCATTGTGGGTGGGCAGAAACCCGCTGAGACTGCCAGGACAGGCCAGCTTTGCCGAGAAAGATTATCTCGATTTTTTTTTAACCGGTCAGCAGGGTGGGAATCCCTCAGTTCTTCCGTGTGTTCATTTAGAAGAGAAGCAGTAGGACTGGGAAATTCTCTGAGCCCCAGGGAAGTTTCTCTCCACAGTTTCCTGATATTCTCAGACAGACGCCGAGACTTCTGCTTTCAGGGCAGGTCTGACTAGGCGTTCCGTCCCACGTGAGCTTCCCTTTTGTCCAGGCTCCCAGGAAACTCCGGCTGCAGAGGGCCTGACCCTGGGCTAGTGTGGTCTGGCCTCCGAGTCCTCGCCTGTTCGTTTTTGAAATGGGGGTGAGAGGGCGGGCAACGTGAGCGAGCTGCCACACCTCTCCTGTGCTCTGGGAGGCTCTTAGGCCAGGCAGCGCCCGCCAGCCCTTGCTGGCCAGAGGCCTGCTGCCCGCTCCCACCTCACTCATAGATGTGCAGGAAACGGAAAGACGGAAGTGAGCAGGTTCACTCTGACACGCACGGCATTGACAGACGCTGCCTGGACAGCGCCTTGCTGGGCTGTCCGTCTCCCTACTAAGCACCTTCCAAGCACCAAGGATGTGCCTGTGCACGGACAGGGGCTGCATGTCCCCCCCCCACCGACACACACCCACTCAGAGCAGGGCCGCGCAGGAACCAGTCACTCCGGATCACGCGGCAGCTCCCTTCTGACCAGGCCGAGCGGGGCGGGACTTCCCAGGCCACACTGACCCCTGCGGGTGGGCAGGCACCCACAGAGGCCTGGTCATCATTCAGCTCCCCCCAGGTTTGTAGAGGGGGCAAAGACTGCCTTATTCGGAGAATGAGGAATGCCTGGTAGACATCCTGGGGTCCTTGGGGAGCCAAGGTCCTGAGACCGCTGACCCTTCTGAGTGTCCTCCCTTCCCCCACCCCCGACCAGGTTTCTGCTGGGAAACAAAGAGCTCTTGAGGGCTTTCTAGATTTTTCCCTGTCTTGGACAGAATGAGTGCTGGCGGGTGGTGGGGTGGGGCTGGTGGGAGGTAAGGAAGAGACAAAAGAGGGGGATCCCCCGCCATGAGCTACTTCCCCGCTGACACACCCGCTTCTCCACGGGCCGCCAGCCAGCCTCCCACTCCCACCCTACTGTGCAGTCTGCCTGACATACAAAGTGCTTCACAGACATTTGCTGACATTCACAAGCATTGCTGAGTAAAGGGATCACGAGTAGAATGTGCTAGAAGCTGATTTCCAGGCCTTATCTCCTAGAAATGCTCATCTGTGGGTTCTGGGGAGGGACCTGGGAGTCTGCATTTGACAGCAGCTTAGGTGCCTCCCCAGGAGTTCTGGGATCTCAAGGTCACAGACAGTGGCTGCGGGACCGTCATCCCTCCTGGAGAGCCCAGTGGGGCAGCTGCCACAGACTCCTCTCTACAGGCTCCAGGTGGAGGGCCCGGTAAGCGCTGCTGGCTTCCCCGACCTGAACAGGGGGCGCTGAGGCCAGGCGCCTTTTCTTGGAGCAGCCATCAGTAGCCAGCATCAGCTATTCTCACAGCCAGGGTCCTGGACCCTGCTTCCCTCGGTGCCCACAGCCAGGAGCTGTGGTCAGTGCTGGACCCCAACTCATCCTGTGGGGTGCAGCCACCCACATCAGCTTGCAGCTGCCAACTGATGTCCACATGCCTTTCTGGGCTCCAGGGACTTCAGACCCGTCCCTGCAAAAAGCCATCGGACCTGTGGGACCAGAACCCTTTTGTCTGAACGATCATAAGCGCTCACGCCGCTCATTGACCCACAAAGCCCACGGAACTGCGAGAAAACAGTCTCAGGAACCTCTCTGCATCACGAACACAAATAGTTTTGAAATCAACATTTCTTGCATAATAGCCATTAGGAAAATTACAATCATGTATTGATTGTGCAATGGTTCTATATTTAACTTGTTCTTATTTTCACATGATCATAAATAAGTCCGCCATGAACACCTTCATATTTGTTTACCAAGGCTTAAGTCTTGTCGCCTGAAGCTCCGCAAAGCAGGTGCCTACTTCAGTATCCTTTTCTACTGGATTTCTTCCATCACTTTGTTATTTTAGTGCCTCAAATTCATTTCTAAAACTTGACACAATGTGGACAGACAGTTCCTCACACTCCTTCCACTGGTTCCAAAGTGTTCCCGGCAGATATTCGAACTGGTGTTCTACACAAAGCTGTTCCTGACAGCCCAGGTCTGGAAGTGAGAAAAATCAGAACAGTGCAAGTGCCTCGAATGTTTGGTGAGAAATGAGGACATCCCCATGATTCAGGAATTGTTCTTTCTTCTCTTCCGGGAAGGAGCCTGCGAGATGACAGAGAGGCTTGGCTCTCGCAGTAGACAAGGGATGGGAGTCTCTACTTTGCCAAATCCTTTCACCAACGCAAGTGTGTAGCTGTTTATACAGAAAGGCGAGGGGCTGACTCTGGAGGGTTTCTGTGGGTCGCTGAGCCTCCAGGAGAAGGAGCAGCCAGCCAGCCACTGCCACACCAGCCACTCCACACTGACTGCAGCCAGACAGCCGCCCGAGAGGGCCACCGGGAGCCAGTGTCCTCGCCACTGAGATGGCATGCCCACCATGGCCTATGTAGTCTGGTGATTCACCCCTGCAATCTGCTTCCGTAATCCCCGCCAGACTCTCTCCATAATTGCCAAAATGTGCAAACAGGCATTAAAATATTGATGGAGGAAAACCAGCAACCATTGATCATCATGGAAGAGGTTGCTCACTGCTTTTGTCTCCGGAGAGCTTCCTGGGAAGCCTGGAAACCTCTCCATCATCACACTGCGTGTTGAGCTGTAGTAATTACAAGGTGTGATTAGAATGAAGCACTCACTGTATTTCCCAGGAGAAGTGGGAGGGGAGACCCAGCCTCCGGCGTCTGAGTGGGGAGCGCACGGGCCTCATTTCCAGATGTTTCCTCTCCAGCAAGTTCTTCCCTCTCACTCAGCAACCCCAGAGAAGCAAAGGGGGATCTGGTATGGTTTCCTGCCCCCGAGATTTACCTGGCGAGTTCTGCAGAATGCCAGGGCCTTTTCCTTTAGCCAGGATTCTAAGGCCTCCTGTGCCGGTCAAGAGGAAAAAGGGAATCACAGGGCCTGGGATGGAGATCTTAGACAGAGAAATAAAACTTGAACACCGTCCCAAGGCTTCTGTTGAGTCAGCCTGACCCCAGTCTGTGTCCACGGGCGCTGCCTCTCTTCTATTGGAAGTTCCAGCTCGCACCCAAACTTGGGCCCCACTTTGGCACTGGGGGGATTAGCTTGTTTTCCTCGGGACTTGGCTGTGGCTGGATGCGCCTCTAGGGCTCTGGACCGAGTGGTTGTTAGCTTCCCCGTGGTGATGCACATCAGCAGAGCCACGGAACACACCAGAACCTGCATGCCTGTGTCAGCACCAGACAGGTGACATCGATGTCCCCCCGATCCTGGTGATGAGCAGCCTTGTCCTCCTGCCCTGAGCTGGGGGCAGGTCTGCGCACAGAGGCATCACGGCTCCGGAGGAGTCAAAATGTGGCCTGCCTCCCTACACATCCACCCACCATCAAACAGTTTGGGTGGAAATTAGAGATGATGACCACTATTTCACTTGTTTCTTTGTATTCTAAACGGGAACTAGGAAATGTCCAGTGACATAGGAGGTTTGCGTCCGCGGCGCACCAGCAGCTCTGGGTCAGGCCGTCAAAACCCATCATTAGCGGTGGGTGGAAAAGCTCGACTGCGGCTTGTTTATCAGGGTGGGGCCGAGCAGGGCAGCATCCCTCTCTCTGCCCTCAGGGGCCCTCATAATATAATGGGGCCCTCAGGCAGCCTCCCTGCGTGCAGCCTTGGTCTCCTTCTAGTCTGTTCCTGCTCCATCAATTACTGGTGCTTTCCCTGGTGGCCTGGGGGTGAGGTCCCAAGTCTGAGACGGGGCTGGCCGGCTCACGAGAAACGACGCACAGACACTTAGAGCTGGATTCCTGGAGAACAAGCCCAGCCTGGCCGGAGGATGAGTGTGGCCTCGTGACACTGGGCTCACGCAGCCACAGCCAGGCGCAGAAGCACGCGGGCCCTGTCTGTCTGCTCCATTTCTGTGTGCTTCTACCGAGACCCTCCTGACGGGTGACCCCTGAGGCCGGAACTTGGACGTGGCACAGTCCAGCCTGCTCTCTCGGAGGGGAGCCCGCAGGTTCACAGAGCCTAGTGCCACGCTCGGGACAAGAACCGCCTGGAACCTCGTCCTCGCCCCTTCGTGGCCTCCTCAGGGGTTCCCAGGCTCCAGCTCCCCCTCGTGACCTGACCTAGTGGCCGTAGGGAAGCTTCCTCCTTCTCTGGTGTCTGGGCCCATGGGCCCATCTCATCCAGCTCTAGGAGCCCGCGAGGCAGGCGAGATCATGAAGCGTCTGTTAGCGAGCAGAGCAGCTCCAGGCTGCAGGGCTCAGCTCTGGGTCGTGCTCTCGGCCGTGAAGCGTGAGCCAGGCCCTCGGCCTGCCCTCGGCTGGCCCCTCTCACCCCTCTGCGCTCTGGTTCCCTGATGCAGGCCCATCCTCTGACCCAGCTGGTCTCCCTCTCCTCTCTTTTAGTCCACACCCACCCGCCCCAGCCCACGGTCAGGTCCAAGACGGGCCCTGGGCCTCTCTCAGCCTGTTCCTCAGCTACACAGCCTCCCGTCCGGTGCCTCCCGGGGCCCAGGCCCCTGCAAGGCTGCGCCTGCCCCCTCTGGCTCCAAGCCCTGCTTCAGCGTCAGCCTCACACTCCTTATCCTGACTCTCGGGGAGAGGAACGGGGGTGTCTGTTGGACTCTAGCTCCCACTTCCTCTGAAGTTGGGGTATCTTATGCTTTTGCAAAGTCAGGGAGCTTTTTGCTCATTTCGAACTTCCTGACGACCTGGATTCCAGACCCCTCCTGCCTAGAGGTGAGAACTCCATTACTTGGCGCCCTACTAATGGACCCCTACCCCAAGTGGCGGGGTGGGGGGCAGGAGCTGGGCAACCAGCTCAGCTGGGGTGGGGGTGGCTTGAACTGTGACCCTGCCCTTAGGCCAGGGAGACCTTCACAAGTTACTGATCCCTACATGCGTCAGCTTCTCCAGCTGCAAGTGGGAATAATAGTTGCACCTGTCTCCTAGGCTTGATGAGAGGACTCAGCTCTCACAGAGGCTCCTGGGATGAGCCGCCAGGGGCGTCCTCACCCCTTCTGCTTCCGCTTCCCCCCTGGTGGGCAGTGCAGCACCCCTCTGCCGCGGCACCACCCAGGCTCACTAACCATTAACCTCAGCCCTGTGCACCCCCAGGGTGAAGATCTCCGACTCAGTCTCTAAGGCCTTTCAGCCCCAGTTTCTGAAGGAAACCTCCCCTGGATCCCCTGCCCGCCCAGCCTCCTCAGGCTCTTCTTATCACCAGGTCTTTAGAAACCCAACTCGGAGCCCCATAATATAATGGGGTGCCCACAGAGCACAGTGACCGAGCTCTGAGCCCGCTGCTGCCACGGAGTCCACAGCTGAGCGAGGAGAGGCGGGTGCGGCTGGGGAAGCCGTGGTGTCGCTGTGGGGTTCGCAGGCAGCACATGGAGGTGGCAGCAGCCCCGCAGGCCACGCTCCCCCCCACGGATGGCCGGGCCCTGACGTGCTGGGTGCAAGGCCCTTCTGAGGTCAGGTGCACCTGAGCCTTGGGGATGAAGGTGCCAAGTCAAACACCCCAAGGTGCACATCACTGGTCTCCGCCAGGTGTCCCGCTCTGGTGTGCAGACTATTTTGAACTCAGAGCAATGAAATCCCTCAAGACTGGGAAGCTTCTGCCCTTTCCCTAACTGGGGAAGCAACGCTGCTCCCCCTTATCATGACCTAGAAGTCGTTGGAGGTGGTCTCATCCCGTCATAAGTTCACCGGTGAGCACAGCCTCTGTAAGACTCTCGCCTTCTCAATCAGAACAAGGGTGAGGGCACCCCTTCTTGTCTGTCACATAACGTCTCCTCTTCTTGACGCCCCAGGTCTCTAATGCAGGATAAACATCCCAGCTCTGCCCCAGTGGAGTTTATAACCATGTCAACTCTCCACACGTGTGATTGAGTTCATCACTGCTGCCTGCAGGGCTACAGGCTGATTTCATTTGTACCCCAACAGTGTATTTACCTAAATTAAAAAAAAAAACAAGGATCAGAGGTCACCCTTCTGAGTGGTCTCATCTCTGCCTGCTTTCAAAGTCCAAATCAACCGTGCGGCCTAAGGAGTGCTCTAGTCAGAAACCTCTGGACTCACTGACCCCTGGCTGGACAAAAACCTCCCTCAGAACGTCAGACTGACAAAGGTGTACATCTTGTGGAACAATCTTGGTGTCCTCTTGCTAGGACTTGGCTCTGGAGCGACCCTTCAGAAAACACCCATGGGGGAGGGCGCCCCGCGTGGTGGGGGTGACACCCGCTGTGTCGAGGCCAGGCTCTTTGGCAGAGGTGAGAGGCGAAGTTCCATGACTTGCGTGCTGGCGTCCACCCTCTGGGCTTCTGATTTTCCTAGAGGATGTTACTCTACTGCTCCCAAATGAACGGTCTTCTTTTCTGACCACTTATATAAGCCCAACTATTCCCACAAGCCCCTCAGGACACAAATTCGGATAACGGGAAAGCGGGACACAGCGTCTACCCCTCCCCACCTGGCGGTAACCACTGCTCCCGAAAGCGCCGCCTGGACTCTACCACCTTGCTGGCGCCTCTGGCAGGTGGGAGCTCAGGAGCGCAACATGAGCTGCTTTGCCCCGAGCAGCTCCCGGGGCTCCAGGGCTCACGTTCACCGCCTTGCACAGCTTGCGACGCTGCGTGTTCACGGTGCCAGCACACTCGGGGCACCCCCCAGGCAGGCGGAGCAGGCGCCAAAGCGGGGTAGGTGGGGCCGGGCGTCCAGAGGTGACCGCAAACGCACGTGCGCACGGCCAGCGGAGGCTGGGTCTGTCCAGAAGCCGGCGTGGGCTCTCCCCAGAGAGCCGCCACCGAGAGCCCCTCCCTGCTCCTGGGACCAGAACTTGTTCTCAGATCCGCGGGCTCCTCCGCCCCAGAGCAGCACCTGCTGCCCCGCCCCCACCCAGCTCGGTCAGGCCGAGCCTCCTCCCTCCACTTCCTCTCCTGGCTGGGTCTTTGTCCGTGTTCCTGAGCTGCCTTTCATGCTACTCTGCACTTGGAATAGGAAAATGCCTCTCACGCCCCAGCACAAAGAGCCTGCCCGCTCTGCTGATTAACCTGATCCGGAGGGTTGTCTCCTGAAACGCTAATCCACGCCCCGCGCCTCCGCCTCCGCCAGCTCGGCCAGCCGGAGCAGCCCTGGGTGAGGGGCCTTGTCTTGGCCGACCCTCCAAAACGGATTCCTGCCTGGTGGTATATCCGGTCCGTCGCTCCGAGCACCTTGCGTGGCTGCCTGAGCGCCCCACTTACAGCGAGCGCCCCACTTACAGCGAGGCTGCCATCACGTGTGGGAGGAGGCAGCAGGGCCCCGGGCCAGGGCAGCTTTGCTGCACCTACAGCCTCCTTGTGCCTGCGCGTCGTGCGCTGTGCAGCGCAGTAAAAGTCATTCCCGGGCTACCTTCCTCCTTCTGTTCAAGTAGCAGAATAGGCTAGGCAACCTGTGAAGAGTCTGGGTCCTGATTTTCATGGCCAATCAAGGAACAAGAAGGAGTTACTTCTAGAATCATGGGAGCATCCACTGGATGGGATCCTTGCACTGCGTGAGTCTATTTTACATGCACTGAAATCAAGCCAAGAGAATTAGAAGTCTTCTCAGGGTCACACAGCAAGGGGAAGGGCCATCGGCTCCATCAGTAGCTCCGTGTACTCTGAGCTCGGAGCCACACACTTCACCGAGTCCAAACATGTTCATGGACATTGCAGCCTGTGAAGCAGCATCTAAGGAGAGGGTTGCTGAAGAGTGACTATTAGCAAGCAGCATGCAAGAATGAGGTATCACTTGCTCAGAGCTCGGCAGGGAGGTCCCGGCGCCGGGTGCTCAGTATGAGTGAGCGAGTTAGCCAACGGTGAGTCCTGAGGCTTTCCAAGGAGAGGAAGGTCTTTGCCACAGTGGGGAGGTGTGGGAGGTGCCTCACCTGGACGCGGCAGGCCCAGCCGGTGACTGGGGCCTGAGGGTGCCCAGCTGGTGACTGCGGCCTGATAATCTCCAGGTGGGCAGATGTTGGCTTCCTCAGACCTCGCTGCAGAGCAAGGGCTTCGGGGTGCTAGGGGCCAGTTTCAGAGCACTGGGGGCAGCACTGTTCTGGACGCAGCACCAACCCCACGTCCCGACTAGCTGTGGAGCCGAGGGTCTGCGCTGCCTCTCTCCAAGCCTCAGCTTCCTCGTGTGCACACTGAGGCGTGTCCGGGCTGAGCGCCAGGGCAGCTGCGGCCCGTGTAAGCTGGAATGTTCCCCGATTCCTCGCACGGCAGCCACCAGCCCACCTGGAGTGAGGGAGGCAGGCGCCCAGGGACACAAGGTCTGGGCCTCAGGACTCCCATCTTGCTGGTGCTGGGGCGGGCCTCCCACACGCCCGAGCAGACTCCAGACGCCTGCTCTGGCCTTGACCATGTTCTTCAGCCACGTGGCCCCGTTTCTCCACCCCCTTCATGCCACTTGATCTTGTGCTTCCCTCCTTGCAGCTTCTGGCTTCCGCTGCTCTCTGGTACTTGATCTTTTCCTCACCCTGGGTATTTCATCATCCTCCCCCTTTCCATGGCCTTCTATATGAGAACTGATTATAATTACAGTACTTTTTTTTTTTTTTTTTTAGCAAAGCATGTCACCATTGCTCTGTGCCATTATTTTGCTGATTTAACACAAACTCTTTAAATAATGTGATGCTGGTGTGTGGGGACTGGGGAGAGGGACAGAGACAGAGGCAGAGATAGAGCAGACACAGAGAGATCTCTCCTGATCTGAACTGAAGGGATACCACTGTGCTTAGAGAGGAGTTCCTCAATTCTGTAGGAAGATTCCACACCTGTAGATTCACACGCCAGAGCTGAAACGACATAAGTTGGGGTGGCATCGCAGGACTAGGGTGAGGGTGGGTCACAGAGGCCACTCAGGTGCCTGCACGGACGAGGACCGAGAGCTCGGGGCGACCTCAGCAGCGTGAACCCCTCGCCTTCTGGAAGGAGAGGAAAATACCACTTGCCACCCACAAAGCTCACTGGGTGGTGGTGAGGACAACTCTGTAATGGGCACCCCAAAAGAGAGGAGGCTGATGCTGTGTGTTCTTTCCCAGTTCTCCATGCCAGCCGGCCCCCGGGAAGGGCCCTCACCTCACAAACAAGAAAAAAGACTCACAGCTGAAATGGAGTTGCTCCAGCCCTCTCCCCCCCCACCGGCCACCTCACCCCATGTTTGGGGTCTATGGGGAGAAGAAATCACACTGACCTCACTCAGTGAACACCCAGAATGAAAACACCCTGGTTCCAAATCTTCAGGAAAACGAAAGCCCTCCTTCCTTCTCCTCTCAGAACCAAGCCCTTCAGAATCTTGTTTTATTTCCCCGAACACCATCGTTTTGAAAGGTGACGTCTGGTTTCCATTTGTCCAGCCTGGCATTTTCTTGAAGACACAGTGGGTTGTGGCATCTCAAGTCATGGGCTGGGGGTGTGGGCGAGAGACTCGCTCCTCCCCCTTATTAGTCCACAAGAGAAGATTCTAGCATTTCCCCCAAACAAGGAATCCACTCGTTTTTATTCTTGGGGGGGGGGGTGGCATCTTCTTTGAAAGCCACTCTCCTGGAAAGTCTAGAAGGTCTAGAGGACAAGACCCAGGGTTGGGCTGCCCCCAGCTCTTGCACAGATCTCAGAACATGTAGACATCAGTGAATCCTGCTGGACAAGGCCCTGTCTTCAGGCAGCTCTGAGGGGGTGTTGGGCTAGCTGGAGTCTTCCTGTAGATTTTCTCCTTTAACCACTTGGGCCCAGGATTGGAAACCCAGCTCCCCAGTGACGGGGTGCTAGACCCGGCTGGTTTATGAGCTGCGGGTGTGACGGGAGAGTCAGCCAGTGGGGCAGGGAAGCAGAGGGCTGGGTGAAGCGACACTCTGGGCAGCGACCAGATGCCTGTGGACAAGGAGGCGCGTGGCCTGACCAGTGAGCCCCAGGCCCAAGGCAGCAAGGTGGCAGCCAGTGGTGGCGGGCAGTGCTGGGAGTGGCCGAGAGACAGACAGCTCTGTGTTGGACTCCCAGCTCTGGCCCGGTCACCTCTGGCACATCCCTTCTTCTGAGCACTGGTTACTTCCTCATAAGTGAAATAGGCACGTGGACGGAGCCTGAGTCCCGCGCTGACAGTGTGTTAAACGAGACCAGGCTTCGAAGAAGCCAGAGAAGATGAGAAACTGATACCAGTGTTAGTCGACCTCGTCATCAGCGGCCAGCCAACCACTTTACAGGGAAAGCAAGGAGGGTGTTTGCTTTAGTGGCCATGGGTAACTGCCCACAGTGGCGGAGGGAGAGGAAGCCCAAGTGCCAATGCAGCGGCCGGTGTACACAGCAGCCTGATGCTGGGGAAACCAGCCGCAGTTCTGGCAGGTTCTGGAAGCACCTCAGGACATCATGCAGTTCTGGTAGGTTCTGCCTGAGAAGGGCCCCCTGGGGATACAATGTTTTCACACACCAATTTGACTTGCCAGATTTTTTTTCCCCCAAAAGACACCCTAGTTCTGTGTCTCAGAATTGAAGGATTTCAATTGGAATTTTACGACAAAGATGAATTTTATTTATGAAGATTTATTTATTTATGCATACAGAACTGGGGTACAGGCCAGAGGTGCAGGGGTGGTGACAGGATTCACCAGAGGCAGAGTGGGGAGCAGAACAGGAGGACTGATGAAGTACAGTGCTGAGGGGAGCAGCAGGCGGGTCAGAAGAGGTCTGCTGCGCCATGTGGGTCATCTCAGGGGCGGGGATCAAATTCATGCAAAAGTGGCTTTAACTTCTTCTTAGTGCTGTGCTTTAACCTGCTGCGCCACCAGGGAGGGCCAAAGATGAATTTTTGTTGAAATAGTTTTGGGGCCCTCCCTGGTGGTGCAATGGGTTAAAATGCAGCACTATGAAGCTCTCCACAGCCACTGCAGCATAGTTCAATCCCTGGTCAGGGAGTGACTCACAGGGTGCAGCAGGCCTCTCCTGACCTGCCCGCTGCTCCCCTCAGCAGTGTACTTTGTCAGTCGGCTTGTTCTGTTCCCCACTTTGTCTCTGGTGAATCCTCTCACTTCCGCACCTCTGGCCTGTACCCCAGTTCTGTATTCATAAATAAACAAATAAAAAAATTTTTTTTGGAGGACTCTTCAATCAGTTGAAGTCCTTAATCAATTTCCTCTAGTTAAACTATTTCCAAGTTTTTCCCATGTCTTAATTTTACTAAAATCACTTTTATTGAAGTAATTTCTTATCTGCATAAAATGTATAACTAAGGTTTAAAAAACAAATTAGAACATGAAAGCAGCCCTTTTGAACCCCTTCATAATTATTACTTCTCCTGATGACTTCATCTGGTACTGTGCGGATTTTTGTTGAGCTGCGCTGTGTTCATTGTGAGCTGATCACTTCTCCTAGTAACAGTCACCGTAGACCTGCTTTGAAATTTGACGGCTTCTTCGATCTTTGGCCTAATGATGCCTCTCTGGGCAACCTGATAACCTGCGGCCAAGTCTCTCCACGCTGGGGTCAGTTGTCCACTCTGGGGGACACACATGGACACCTTGTGCGTATTGCGATGGCGGGTGTCAGACTGGTTAACTTGACAGCTTCTGCCAGTTTTGTTTTGAGACGATGTGCTGCCCTGGCCCCCCCCCCATCTTCTTTGCACCCCCTGCTCATCTCCGAAATGACCAGACTTAGCTGTGGTCCCACCCGCAGTGGTCCCCTCTGGTCTCCTGAGCCCAGAGCTCTGACCAGAGTCAGCACCCCTGCCTGCCTCCCCCGGCTCTCCCCTGCGGCCCCGAGACCTGCTCTTTCCCTCAGCCAGAGGATGTCCGACTCTCCCTTCAGCCAGCATGGGGTGGGGGTGGGGGGGCGAGGAGAGGATGAGGGGAAGAGCTGGGCGTGTGGAACATGAAAGGGGACGGCTGTGTCTTTCCTTGTTTTGATCCCCAGGAAGGTCCAGCCCTACCTGAAATGGAAGGCTCTAGCCTGTGGTTCATGGAGCAGCAGCTCAGACCGTCATCCCAGCCACCCTCAGCTGTTCAGCTCCTACCATGAGGGCGCAAACTGAAAAACCCGGTTTCTGACCCGGTAGTGTGTCCAGGCAGGAATGGGTGTCACTGTCGCTGCAAGGTAAGTCATCAGGAAAGTTCTCTCAGGGAAGAGAAGCTGAGGAGACGCGTAACAGACTCCGAGACACAGTTCCTCTTCTCAGGGCGAGACACAGTTCCTCTTCTCAGGGCCGCCTGCCGCCACACAGCTCCGGAGAGCTGCTCCGTCGGGGCAGACCCCCGTGGAGGCGACAGGCAGCTGGTTTCAGGGGCTCCTCAGAGCTTCTCCAAGTCGAGAGGAACAGCGGGTAATTAGAAGTAACGACTCCACTCAGAAACAGGTTTCCAAGCCTCAGGCTTCATCTTTCCTTCCTAGTTGAGTGCACCGCGGACACAGGCTCTGCTCCCACAGCCGCACCGCGGCCGCGCCCCGCCCCGCCTTCCTCTCTCTCCAGGTGGCTCCCGGTGTCTGCCTGTGTGGAGGGTGAAGCTAGAACTGAGGGGAAAAGAGGGAATTTTTCTTCAAAAAATACTAACACCGAGCCAGTCCTGAAAGGAACCGAGTAGGCGCATGTGGTCTTCCATTTTGAAAGAAGATGGAGTGGAGGCTGATGCGTGGGGGCGCCGTGCCCTCAGGCCTCGGCTTCCTGCGCTCCCCCTCACCTCCTCCCGCCCTTCCGGACAGCGCGCTGTGGTGTAACCTACACACCGCGACAGTCGTAAGGACCCGTCCAGCGCGCGGGGCAGGGAGACAGCGTGGCTGTTACCACCATCTAATTTAGGCCATTGCCATCACCCTGACAGGTCTCCCCATAGCTCTCTTGCTCGCTGCCTCAGCGCAGGGACCTGGATACTTGATACAGTCTACATGGGGTGGGGAGCAGGGGGGTCTTGTGGGCCCCGGCTGGCCTGATGCTCCAGTGGCTCGTGCACGCGGATGTCAACAACGGTTTCTTCAACAACGGTTTCTTCAGATTTTCCACTTCTTCTCAAGTCAGTTTTTTTTGGTAATTGTGGCTTTCCAAGAATTTTCCCATTCATCTAAAACTGCCTAATCTGTAGCAAAAAGTTGAAGTAATTAAATTTCTATAGGGTGAAGGGCCTATAGAAACCATTTCCTTTGTGCATGAAGTAGGTGACCTGTGTCTTCTCTTTTTCTTGGTCCTGGGATGGGGAGGGCTGAGGTGGAGGGGTGAGGACGGGTGGGGAGAGCTGAGGGAGGGGAGTGGAGGGGTGGAGGGGTGGGGAGGGACAGGACGGAGGGGTGTGGAGGGGTGGGGATTGCTAGGGGTGGAAGGGGTGGAGGGATGGGGAGGGACGGGGTAGGAAGGATGGGATGGAGGGCTGGGCGTGAAGGGGGGGACTGGGGGTGGCCAAGTGCAGGGTCTGTGCCTTTATTGCATTTCTCTTCTGGTCTCACTGGTTTTCTCTGCTGATGTATTTTTCTGTCTCATTGTTTTGTGCTCTTTGAGGCTCCGTTTCTACTGTGTGGGTTTTTTTTTTTTTTTTTTTTTTTTTTGAGTCTAGCTTGTTCTTCTGGTTTCTCCAGGCACAATCATCTCAGTTATGGATTTTTTTCCCACTCAGCTCCCAGTCGTCAGCCGCTCAGGCAGGGGCTTCGGGTTCCAGAGTGTGCCTGGAGGAGCCCCTTCTTTAGGGGTGGAAGGTGCAGAGTGGCGCCCCCTGAGACAGTGCGCGGACACCCCTTCTTACCCATTTTCCTCGTTTTTCAGGAGTAAACTTGTCCTGGTGCAGTGAGCTTTCAGAACTGTGCAGTGACTGTTTCTGATGTTTTCTCCAGCGTTATAATCGCCTCAGGGAGCAGCACACGTCTGCCCAGCGAAGGCCTGTCTCGCAAACCGTCTTCTTTTTCTTCACCAGAAACAAAATGTGGCTTCATCCTGTTGCCTCTCATGCTCATACAGAATCTACTCTCTGGGGGCTTGAGGGCCGTGCTGGTTTTTAAAAGTACTTATGTTAAAAAATACTGCTCTGAGGCTATCACTTTTAAGAAGAAAAGCAGTTCAGTGAGTCACGCGCCCCCTCAGTACTAACAGGGAGGCGCGGCGGGAACGGCCGTGGCACCTGCTCGCCCAGGGCCCAGCTGTGTTCATCACCTGCTCCGTAAAGAAGACAGAAAATGGGCCCTGGCTTTGCTGACTTTGCCTCTGTCCTTGCACTGACCGAGAGGTGGGAGCAGAAACAGGCCACAGAAGGACAGGGCTTAGTGGCCAGAGTGGGGACGGGCTGTCCACTTGCTGCTGGACACAGGCCCTACCATGTGCTGGCCAACCCAGGTAGAGGACCCAGGGGCCTCTCCCTGGGGACACGGTGCCCCAGCAGAGCCAGGGCTGAGCCAAGAGACGGGGCCCCAGGAATTTGGTTCTGCCACTCTCTCCCTTTGCACCCACCTGGGGCTCAGGGGCCTATTTGTGACGGCAGCGTGACCAGAAAGTCTCCCGCGCAAACTGCCTTGCAGGTGGCTGAATTCCTTGGTAGCCAGGGCTGGGCTCCATGCACGATTAACACGCCATGAAGCGTGAGGCTGCAGGTAAGGAATCAGCATGCCCTGTCCTGGATCCTAGCCTCTTGCCACTCTGCTCCTTCCGAGTCACCCCCACCCACCCACCCACACACTGTGGAATCTTTTTTTCTCCTCGCCCAGATAATAAGCAGCAGGGCTGGCGGATGGATGCTGAGGAAAGGGCATAGCTGGGCTTCACCGCCCAGGGAAGGAGGCCAGGGAAGCCCTGTGCCACTTCACCCCCGGCTCGGCGAGGCCGGGAGGGGACACACACGGGTGGCGGACGCTGGAGTGAGCCATCCTGCCGTGTGGTTTCTCCCACCCAAACTTCACATACACTGAGCCAGCACAACCTCCCTGCCACGCTTGTTAGATTAACCATCGCTCTAGGACTTGTAAGAGCAAGAAGAGCCCTCTTTTTAGTTAGGAAAAAAGAGAGGGAATGAAGATTTGTTCAACTATCTTTACCACGGATTGCTGCGAAATTTGTATCCTAGGATTCTGACATCAAAGTACAAAAAATGATATTCACCTTGATACAGACCACAAATATATGTCCCTGCAACACATTAAGAAAGCAAGTTCTGCATCCGCGACTGGATAGTAAGACAGCAGGCCAGGGTACTATGGGGCCAGCTCTAGTGAGTGGAAATGGGCCTAGAAAGCCCGCAGCTGCAGCCCAGCCGCGGCCCCCCGGGCCGGACGGAGACGTGTGGTTTCCCAGAGACAAGGGGAGGCAGCTCAGGCACGGCCCTGGGCCGCCACCAGCCCCTCCAAGCCTCAGCCCCTCGGCCTTACCTCGCCACATCCCACCTCCTCCTCAGGTCATCCTGGGCCAGGGGCGTGGAGCCTTCGCCTCCTCCCCGTTACTCGTCACTGGACGGGCCCTGCCCTCCTGTGCAGCCACCTCAGTGGGTCACCGCACACGGTGTCCAAGCTCAGGGGGAGCACCCTGAGGAGAAGGACAGACCTTCAGGGTTACCTATTTGCCTTTCCAGGTCGGCGGCTTCATCGGGTGTGGCCCGTGGCAGGACTCCGGGGTCACTGAAGCTGGTGCGCAGCAGGGTGCCCATCACGAAGAAGAACAGGACGCCTCCGACCACGGGGATGGCAGGGGTGATGTTCACGGCCAGGTACGGGCAGCTGCCGGCAGATTGGGGAGGGGGGAGGGGGGAGAGAGGAAACACAGCGTCAGTCAACAACAGGAAGCAGGCTACGTGTGCCAAGAAGCCCAAAGCTTCCTGGGAGCGGCAAAATTGATTTCCATTAAAAATTCATCGACGTGAAGCATTTACTTTTGGGGAGGTCTGTGACTCTCTCCTGCGCGCCATTTAACCCTCCCTTGACGCCAGTATAGCCAGGCCCTGCTCCCCGTCAGAGAAGGATCAAGAGCGTCTTGCTTATGCAGTCGAAATCAGGGATCTGGGCTTGTAGTCTCTGCTGAGAACACCGCCCCAGGGTGCTCCCAGAGGACCCCAGCACAGTACAAGTAAGACTCCAAGTGGGAACTGTCGTCATCGGTCCTGGTCTCTCCTCCCCGGGTCAGGCAACTCAAGTCCATAGTGCTGAGGACCCCTAAAGGGCAAAAACTCATCTCGCAATATTTCAAAGCTATTCTGTCCACAAGGGGTTCTTGAAGTGTGGAAATGAACTCGCAGGCCACTTTCTGAAGATCACCAGAGGGATGTGGGCAGCTGGAAGAGCCGAGGCCCTTCCAGAGGGCACCTGTACCCAGCAGATGGATGTGGCCTGGCTCGGTTCTGTGAACCTCGTCCCCGTCTTTGGTCCTATGCGCAATGTGCAGCAGGCAGCGTGACCGCCCTGGAGCACCCCTGGGAAACTCAAACCTCTACAGCTGGAGCCCCTGCATGGCCACCCACTGCCACGGCCCAGGACTGTGCGAAGGGGCCAGAGGCTGAGCAAGGGCAAGCTGAGGTTTGGAGCGGGGAGGGGGCAGTGGGGTGGACACGGCCATGCCAGTCTATCCCCCGGGCATCCGAGTCCAGGAACGTGACAGAATCATGGATTAAAGCAGCTGGAGAAGATGTGTCCCCAGAGAGCCCGACTCAGGTGAGGCACTGCCAGGGCTCAGGAGAACTACGGGGAGGAGTACTGTGTGACTAGGAGGGCGATAGGGGCGAGTCTGCAGAGATGGGGGACCAGCACCCCACTTCTGTGCAGTGCTTTCTGCAGAAGAAGTGAGGTCTCTGATGGGCTGCAAGGCCGTGATGACAAGAGTCCAGGCTTGGGGGACCGCAGGCCACAGTCCCCTTTGCTGACAATGGCACTAAGGATGTCAGAGCACTGGGTCTTCAAGACGGCGGGACACGGACAAATTGAGAGGAGGAGCCTCCCTGGTGGCGCAAGGAGGTAGTCTCAGCACTATGAAGCTGTCGCCAGCCACTGCAGCACGAGTTCGATCCCTGGCCAGGGAGCTGACCCACAGGGCTCAGCAGACCTCAGCAGACCTGCTGCTCCCCTCAGCGTGGACTTCGTCAGTCTGCCTGTTCTGCTCCCCGCTCTGCTTCTGGTGAATCCTCTAACCTCCACATCTCTGGCCTGTACCCAGCTCTTGTACGCATGGATAAATAAATTTTTAAAAGAAGAGAGAGCAAGGGGAGGGGAGACACAGTGACCGAGGGGGAACTTTCTGCCAGCCAGGTAGGCTGTGGTTTCCAGGATACAAAGCATACCCAGTGCCAACATCTCTCTCCAGAGGGGGAGGGGATGGGCGGGGTGAGGACAAAGAGGGAAGGGAGCGCAGTGGACTGTGGGTCAGCTGCGGGATTCTGTGGTGGGTGCACCACCCATTGGGGGTACCCGGATAGCGCCTCAATGAAAATTTAGTCAGTTAATTAAAAGGAGAGAGAAGATGTAGCAAGGAGAGTAAGAAGGTAGAAAGAACTCGCATAGGAAAAGGGACAGCTGAGTGCTGGACTAAGGAAACCTGTCTGTGAAATCAGGTGCCAAAGTGACAGGATTAAGGCTGGCAAGGGGCCTTTCAGCTTTTGTAAAAAAAAAAAAAAAAAAAAAAAAAAATTCACGGGCCCTCCCTGGTGGCGCAGCGGGTTAAAGCACTGCACTGAGAATCTAAAGCCGCTTCCGCATGAGTTCGATCCCCGCCTGCCCCGGAGGTGACCACATGGCAGGCAGACCTCTCCTGACCCGCCCGCTGCTCCCTCAGCAGTGGACTTCGTCAGTCTGCCTGTTCTGCTCCCCACTCTGTCTCTGGTGAAGCCTCTCACCCTCCGCATCTCTGGCCTGTACCCAAGTTCTGTATGAATAAATAAATAGATCTTTAAAATAAAAAAATTCAGGTGCTGAAAGGTTTCAAGCGAGTTAAATGGACATGTAGGAAACAAGGACACAGCCTCAGCTGGCAAGGGGCTCCATGAGACGCCTGCCGCTGCAAGGGGTCCTGCAGCCTGACAAACAGGGAGACACCTTAAAAGATGGGGTGGCCAAGGTTCACCCCTCGCATGTGAGCCGGCGCTGGCATGTCAGCTTGAGGCATGCAGCGAATACAGGTCTTGGAATGGCCACCTTCTCTCCGTGAGATCAAGTGACATGGACATGGCCTTAACCGTGGCATCCAGCTCGGACCTGGGCTGTGGGCCGCGGCCAGGCCTGACCGAGCACTGCAGCCCCTAAGGGGCAGGCGCCTTTTCGGGGCAGCTCATGAAGGTAAGTGGGGGTGTCTGCATCACAACAGGGAGCTCCCAGGAAGCTGGGGATAATCACCAGAGGCTGCCAAGTCATTGATGAATCTGACTGCGCAGTCAACCTGGACTTCACATCAAGGAACTCAGAGGCCCAGGACCATTAAAAATCACCAGTGTCATGATGAGACACAAAGTGACATCACCTTTGTTCTTATTGTCATACAAAACCAACTTTGCACTGCATTAAACTTGAAAATATGCCATGGGCCATACTCAAACATAAACAGCCGCGGCGAAGGCATGACATTCGCCTTGGTACTGACATACATACACATACGTTCTGCTTCTCTTTAAGTCTCAAATAATCTACCTTAGATAGACTTTTGTTGCTGTTTCAATTTTACAGAACGGTTAGGGCAATGATCAGCTATGCAGAAGAGAATTTTCCAGAATTTAAATTGAGAATGCAACAGACAAATGCCTACTGGAGTAACGGCAGAAAATAAAAACAGTGTTTTCTCTCGTTCGCAGTGTTGTGGAGTTTGAACTGGAAGCAGCTGGAACAGCTGTGGAGCAGCATCAGGCACAGCTGGACAATATGGCCAGATGACCAGCCAGGAGGATGCCACCTGCCCAGGTGTTCAGAGCTGTGGCTTCTCCCAGGACGGCTGCTTCGGTGCCCTCGAATCCTTTTGTGAAGGTGCTTTGCTGTGTTTGCTTTTCTTCTCTTTTGCTTCCGACGTGTAACTCGGTTGGCCCACAGGCGAGCCAAGCTCAGAATCGAAATCCGCCAGTAAATGCTGGATAAACTTCCCACCCATCACAGCGGCACTGACTCAGACCTAATGTGCATAAAGGGTCCCCGGGCGGGTGCTACTCCTGACACCGGCACAGCCCACTGCAGGCCTGAATCTTGGGGCTCTGGCCCCACCAGGCTGAGGTTCCCTTGCCTACGCTCAGCAGGGCATTTTTGCTCCTCACTGGGGTACTCATGGCTACTTGCCACATCCTGACCTCACGCCGGGGGGTGGGGCCCTGGTGGTGAGCGGGGCCCGGGTCATTGTGACCTGCATAGGCTCAGCACAGCACCTGGCATGTAGATGTTTGAGAAACGTTTGTTGAGTAGAGATGGGGTCTGATGGGGTCTGAAGGAATGGGGTCTGTTCCCTAACTTCTGCTGTAGCACAGAAGAGCAGGAACATCAGGTCAGCCCTCCCCTCCACCTCAATGGTGGACCTGGGCCTGGAACTCCCTTCTGTCTTCCAGGCTGGCTGGGGCTGTCCCTTCTGTCAGACGGGGCCAGACCTCTGCCCTGAGAGGCTCTCCGGAGGGAAGGTAGGATTCTTTGGGGTGCACTAGGCTGGGCGTGCAGCAGCCTCTGCAGGTACAAAGAGCGCCCGGACCCCCTGCAGCCAGAGTCCCAGAGAGGACGCGCCCCGTGATGGCACAGCTGTCACCACTCGAGGTGCCCTGGGCAGGCCCCCTCCTACCAGCTGCCTGTGACAAGGGACCACGTCGAATTGCTCTTTAAAAATCATGGGCGGGCCCTCCCTGGTGGCGCAGCGGGTTAAAGCACAGCACTAAGAAGCCAAAGCCACTTCACATGAGATCGATTCCCGCCTGCCCCGGAGGTGACCACATGGCGTGGCAGACCTCTCCTGACCCACCCGCTGCTCCCCTCAGCAGTGTACTTCATCGATCTGCCTGTTCTGCTCCCCGCTCTGTCTCTGGTGAAGCCTCTAACTGCCCCTGAGCCTCTGGCCTGTACCCCAGTTCTGTATGTACAAATAAATAAATCTTTTTTAAAAAAAAAAATCATGGGCGACACTCTTTATAAGCATAGAGAGAGGCCCCTACTCAGGGAGGGCTCCATGAAGATGGCTTGAGGCTTCTGTTTGGGAAAACAAAGCAGCCTCAGCCCAAGCAATGGAGGGCAAATGTCCTAGACGCTGCCCAGGACTGGGATGGCTCCCCTCCCGTAGAAGCCAGGCTAGTGGGGGGCCAAGCATGCATGGGGTCTCTATTCGAGCACCCTCCCTGAGGAGGACTCCTGGTAGAAGGTGTGGGAACAGTCGTTGGAGATGCAAACCCGGGGAGTCTGCTGTCTGCCTGCAGAACCCTGACCTGCATACAAGCCAGCATTGGTGGAGTAGGTACAAGCCTCTCCGTCCTCATCAAGCTCATGGGAAAATGGCAGCAGAACAATAAATTCCCGAAGCATGCATTTCCACCCTGATAGGGCCCACATCAGCGTGTGCTGGTGACTCCAGAGACAATGCTTAAATACCTGCCATCAAAATGTCAGCTCGTTCACTGTACATTAACAATAGCAAAAGGTCCTTCCACAGATAATTAGAAATGGTAGCATTGCCAAAAGATTAGAAGGATTTTTCCAGTTCTAATAGCGACCTCTCAACATTTTAGGAAAAGTGACTACTTGTGCGTTTCTGGGGAGGGGTTATGGGCAGGTCGTCATTAAGTATGACCAGGTTATTTCACATCCACAACATGGGCACCTAGAATCCACACTTATCCTTACTTCTGCATTCACATTAGAGATGTGGTCACAGGGTAGAACTTGACATCAAACTGTTTCCTTGGATGAAAATCCTAGGACAAAATTAATTTCGAAATATTTCAGCTAGGAAACCTGGGCTTTATTACGGGGTCTCTTGTATTTCCACAGCACACTCTTTGGGGAAACACTTAACTTAAAAACAAAAACAAAGCAATATTTGTGACATGTAACAGAGGCATTAAAACCAAGTGGCTTCTAGAATAAGAAGTTGGGAATCTCCAAAACAATTTCAGTCGTTCATTTTTTTGCCTGCTAAAGAAAGTATAAGCCAAAAAAACATCCTGTTAATCATTGCCCGTGACCTCTGACCACGTGACCTGCGCTGGGTGTTTTTGTTCTGTGTCGTGCATATGAAAGTGGGGACATGAGAACTCATCTTGACACACAAAGATAAGGAGTCCAGTAAGAGAGAAACCGGGGAGGAACGTGGCCGGGCTTCGTCCACACTGCACTCCATGAGCTTCCAGAAACCACAGTTAACTTATTATCTAAAATTGCAGCTTTTGATTGCCATGCATTTCAATAATAAATAGTGAAGGCAAAGGATCATAAAATGAAACCATCTGAGTCAATGACTCATATGTTTGAAATAATAAGAGAGCAGCACCGTGAGGAATGGAGGTTGTAAAGGTTGTAATAAAAAAGGATCTTTTCGCATTTCACATGCGTCACTGTAAAATAAATGTATTTTTCATTTATAGGCAGGGACACAAACACCATTCATCTTATGATTTGTTCCTTAATCACATACTTAGAAATAACTGTACCTCTCCAGAGCAAAGACAAGCGCGTTACTTGGAGACAAATTGAGAAAAAAGTGGATTCAGAAATAACCTCCACTCACGGCACCAGGATGGGGAAAAAGAACAGACGATTTAATAAAGCTTCCCAGAGCAAGCCACCTCACAGCTGCACCCAGTGTTTTGCGAGCTCCCTTCTTACCCACTGCACACAGTGGTGCCTCCGCCCCTATGACACCGGAGGGCTGAATTTAAATGAACGGGCCGTGGACCAGAGAGGAAATAACAAGAGGAAGTGGAAAAAGCTCCACGCAGAGAGAGAGCACGGTGAGCGCAGACATCTCTGCATGAAGGCGCAGAGGCCGAGAGTCTGGTGTCAGAGAAGCTGCGGGGTCACTTGGACGGGCCTGTCCACTGTCCTCTGAGAGCGGCGCCTCTTCGCCGTCCTCAGCATGGATGCCGAGATGCGCCCTGTGGCTTTCTCCCTGCAGGCCTAAGGCCAGGCGCTGGAAGAGCGGGTTGTCCAGACACAGCCATCTCCTTGGGGCCTGCGCGCTCCCATGGGGCCGAGGAGTGGGGCGGGGGTCACGGCCCCCACGAAGCCCTGTGAACAGAGGGCCAGGATGGGAGAAGAGGCCTCTCCCTGGTAGCTAGATGGCCATGCACCCCCCAGCGTGCAGGCCACAGCCAGCATCGTCATCCTCCAGGGGCCACCCAGACAGGTCAGGTGACAGAGGCAGTTTACGGGGTCAGCCGTGTAATCGCCCGATGTCCTCCTGTCCTCTGAGAACTGGTGAGGGCTGGTTACAGAAGACAGTGCTGTTTCAGTGCTGTTTCAATGAGTTTTGGGGTCTCGCTTCAAATTCCTGAAGCCAAGGCCTTTGGGGAGTGTGGGGATCACGGAGGAGCCCAGTATTTCTCTGCCCTAAACGGGCTGTTTGACGGTGGCCTGTGATGTCTTAGGTGACCGGTCATCCCAGATGCGTTGCTGGGTCCTCCCGGCTGGTAGCCCCGGCTGGTGGTCCTGTGCAGGGACTGGCCAGCCTCGGGACCCATTAGACATTGCAGGGCGTACTGGGGGTGTGGGGGAGGCTCTGTCGGAGGGGAGAACTGGGATTCGCTCTCCTAAAAGCAATTCCCAGGCTTGGTCTTTACCTTGGAATGGGCCACTCTGCAGGGCGGCCCAGGAGGGCGCCCGCCGTTCACAACTGTGTTTCCTCAGTTCTAAGGCGGCCACACGCTGGGGTGGATCGGTTGGAGAAAATCCACCAAATGAGATCATATTCCCTCTCACCGGGGAGCTGCGCGTTCTGTTGACTGAAAGAGCCATTTGACTTGCAGACACTGATTTTAACACATGTGACGGCTGAACACAGGGTTTTAAAAGTGAGTGAAATGAATAGGCCACGGTCATGCTAAAACACCCTCACAGTTTTCAGAATCGCTTTCTGACCCAGAGGGGTCGGGTCTGGGGCTGTGTCTCCGCCCGAGGTGTGACCGCTTC
>NW_004567102.1:85644377-85657640 GCF_000260355.1 Condylura cristata | reverse complement strand
GCCTCCGCCAGCCAGTCTGGGCTCACGGACTACCTGAGCTCTCCACCCGGAGAGGAACCCCACCTTGTCTCGGGGCCACAGCTACGTGGCTACTGCTCCCTTCGGGCCTTTCACGCCACCCCTTAGCTCACCCTGCTTCCTCCTCACAGCCCTTGCGCCCCACAAATCTGCCTCAAGCCCCCACCCCCCACCCCGCTCCCCCCAGCCCGCCCCCAGAGGTCGCTGCTTGGTGCTCCAAAGCCCTGCGCCTCCTGCAGCTCTTTGCCCAAGGGTCGCTTGGTAGCGCCACCTCTGGCCACGCTGCAGAATTGCAGCCGTCCTCCCCCGCCACCTGCCGGTGGCCTTATCTGTGCCAGGACACAGAGGTGACCAGGATGCTCTCTTCTGCCCCAGGCAGGCACCTCAGACGCCACGGGGACACCGCTGCCATGTGCACCCGCTGGTCCCCTCGCCTGTTTCCTCCTGTCTCCTGCTAGCCGACCTCAGTGCTTCGCTTCCAGGGCCCCCCGCTAGCGCCTCCCCCCACATCACTCTTCGCTGCCTCCTATTCTGGGGTGTGGGGGCCGGGGGAAGACCACCGCCTTCTTTCCTTTGCGGAGGAAGGGCTGCCAAGTGTGTTTTCCTCTTAGTTTCCTGGAGATTGAAGAGAGCTGAAGACGGGTTTTGTCGCCCACCCGCTCTCGAGCCCCCTCAGCGGCAGACGTGGCGCCCTCAGAGCCCCCTCAGTGGCAGACGCGGGGCCCTCAGAGCCCCCTCAGTGGCAGACGCGGGGCCCTCAGAGCCCCCTCAGTGGCAGACGCGCGCTCTCAGAGCCCCTCAGCGGCAGACGCGCGCTCTCAGAGCCCCTCAGCGGCAGACGCGCGCTCTCAGAGCCCCTCAGCGGCAGACGCGGGGCCCTCAGAGCCCCCTCAGCGGCAGACGCGGGGCCCTCAGAGCCCCCTCAGCGGCAGATGCGGGGCCCTCAGAGCCCCCTCAGTGGCAGACGCGGTGGGCGCAGCGCAGACGGGGAGCCGGTGCCTACAGAAGCGCGTGCGTTTGGGCCTCGACCACTTGCGGGAGCTCGCCCCGGCTGCTGCCTTCCAGAGGGCAGCCCACGTGGCACTGACAGGAGAGAGGAACGTGGCGCTTCTCAGCAGGCAAGAAAAAGCTACACTGGTGTTTAAGGAAAAAGGCTGCTCCACGGGCGCTGTGGGGGCCGGGTTCCTCCTCGTCTCTGAGGGGCAGCTCGCAGCTGTCAGAGGCGGTTTCTCCACCGCTGCCTGCCGCCTGCGTGTCTGAGCGTCTCCTCTGTCCAGCGCCCTTGCACTTAGAAGTGGGGAAGGCTCTTCTCCCCCGCGACGGTGGACAGAGCCTTTTAGAAGCAAGGCCAGGACAGACAGACGCGGAGGGAGGGACACACAGCTGTGGTCAGGCGGCTGTTAAAGGAACAGGCCGTTCACCTGGAGTTGGCCGGGAGAGGACCCAACTACAGTTTAGGACGGCGCCTCTCTGTCCCCAGCAGCTCCGTGGGTAACATTTCATGTGCTCTCTGTGGATCTGTGACCTTGGTACCGCTCAGGCCACTGTCCAAGTCCACATCGGTGGCCGCCACGTGGTGAGCAAACTGCCGGCAGTATCCATCGGGCGGCCCCACCCATCCGCCAGGACCGGTCCTCGGTCAGTGAGGTCTTGGCTGCGTCCAGCCCTGAACTCCTCTCATCCTGTATCGCCGCAGCAGGCACCGACGGGAAAGGCGAAACCCCAGATTTTCTGAAACGTCTGCTTGAAAATGTCCTCGAGGGCTGTCTCCCGGGGCAGCACAACATGTCACCTGCACCCCCTGCAGCAGTCCAGGGAGCCCCAGGCACAAGCCATGCACCGTGGGGAGGAGGCCTGAGCTGCTGGCTCAGACTGGCCGGCTTCACATCTTCAGCTCAAATCTTCAGTTTGGCACTTCAAGTCTGGAACTTGAGAGTTCCTCATGAATGTGACTGGAATGGCGGAAACTATAGGCCACGCGAGACTGTGGCAGTGGCAGTTTGAGAACTGGTGAGGTAATAGTGTACGGAAGACCTCTGGCAAGGTCTCCGGGCATATGTCAGATGCCTCCTAAATAGTGCCCCCCCATGCACCCTCCCCGCACCCCCCCTCAGCCCCAAGAGCTACGTCTGTACTCCTGTGCGCTGCTGCTGCTCTTCCACCTTCCGCCACTCTTCCTCCTCTTGACTTAGCCCAGTTGGCTTTGCTGGGGTGGACGCCAAGGCCTGAGGGGGGCGTGCGTGTGCGTCAGAGGCCGGTGGGGCTGGGGAGAAGTGCGGCTCAGACAGGAGATGAAGCAGATGAGAGAGAGAGAGACAGAGAGAGAGAACCAATCCTGGAGAGCCTGTGAATGAGACCAGTGTGGGGCAGAGGCGACACCACCAGTAACTGGGCTTGTGGGTTCTGTTGCAGGAAGCTCTACTCTCTGCCATCACTGCACAGCAGGACTAGAGGGGCAGTTTTTCATGGCACCTCATTCCAGAACGATCTTCGTTGAAACACCCTGGGTCTGTGCCCAGTATGCCGCCCTCCCCTGGCCCACATCACACTCAACTCAGCTGAGGGCCCTAGCGACTGACCTCACTGGCAGAAGTGGAGGGTGATCACTTTCTTTCTTTCTTTCTTTTTTAAAGATGTGTTTATTTATGCACACAGAACTGGGGTACAGACCAGAGGTGCAGGGCAGTGAGAGGAGTCACCAGAGACAGAGTGGGGAGCAGAACAGGCCGACTGATGAAGTCCACTGCTGAGGGGAGCAGCGGGCGGGTCAGGAGAGGGTCACCTCCAGGGCCAGGGCTGGAACTCGCACTGAAGCGGCTGCGGCTCGCCACAGGCAGGCCCGGGTGGTCACTTTCAAGACTAAGACAAAACATGCTGCAACTTCCCCTTTGCTCACTGTCTCGCGGTGACGGTCCTAGGGTCCTGCAGCTCAGATGCCGCAGCCTCAGCATCTGCAGTGACAGCAGCAGCGACACAGGAGACGCAGCTGCAGCCTACTGCTTGGGGTTTCTGCCCCAGACTATGAGGTGACACATCTTCACGGTTTCCAGCTGCTGTGGGAGTTTTGTTCTGCAGCAGGAGCTCACTGACGCACATGGTTGTGTCGGACCCAAGTGACACTTGGACATTCCACGTGCCACAGGACAGGGGAGAATCCGAGTGAATAGGGCAGAATCTCAGTGCCAGGGTCAATCCTACACGTCCTTTGCCTTGGACAGGCCAGTGGGAGACCGTAGGTCCTTGAGGAGCAACATTCCACTTGGCGTTGGCCAAAACTTTCTTCCTCATCAGTATTTTCATGAGACAATATCACAGAAAAATGCACTTTTTTGAGGACCTGGCTTCAGCCTACAGCATTTGGCTTGACATCGCAGTATCAAGAGCCCATGGATGGTGCTGGGGTGGACTGCTGGGCGGCGTCCTTCCGAGTGAAGGGAAATGTAGGCAAGATTAGCATGGATCCTGACTAATGTTCTGCACCTCAAGCTCCTTTTCACACTCCAAATGACTCTCAAGACCATGTGAAAGTCTGACAGAAACATGACCAAGAAGATCTGACTTCCTAATATATAAAATAAAAGGCATTTAAGGAGCAAATGTGGAAATTGCAAACAGCTTTATGCACAAACACATTCCATAGCAGAGACCTTAAAATCAAGGAGTTGGGAAAGTGCCATCTATTAAAGACCTGCAGGTAAGGAAAAGTGAAGTTTAAAAGGGAGTGCAAATACACCCTTCCAGCACCTCCTGAAATGCTCACATGTCCCTTTATGATCCTGCTGCTTTTCTCTAGCCCTCTGTAAGATGCCAGCGAGCACCGGAGGTCCGCTTTTTATTTCCCAAGAAAGTATTTCCAGTCCTTATGCACAATAGTAAGAGAGAAGCATTTACCAGTGAGCCTTTGATTTTTAATGAGCTTAAAGCAGATTCTTCCTGGAATCAGGCTGTGCCAACTGTTATGCCCCAGTGTTACTGTGAATGGTGTAAAGAAAAGAAAGTCAAAAGCCTTTGTGGGGGCTTGCACGGCAGCTGACTGTGACGCTCTCCCTCTCCCCAACCCCCTGAAGACGTGGAAAGAGAAGACGCCCGCAGCTGACGCACAGGCAGGCGGGCCACGCACACTTGGTGGATGCCGGAGGACGCTTTGGGGGGCACATCGCACGTGACACAGCCACGAAATGAGCTGAGCAGGTGTGCAGAGAGGGCCTGAACATGGGAGAAGTGAAAGCTATTGCCATCACCCTCTCGAGGAGTCAGAAAAGGGGAAGCCAAAAACTCTTTTGTGATTTCACAAAAAGGCCGTGACATGGGCTGCAGAGCATGAGAGCAAGAGCGAAAGGAGAGAGCGCAGGAGGGGAGAGAGCGGCCCCGTCCCACTGATGGGACAATAGAGCTCAGCCAGTCTTCTTAGAAGATAGTTTGGAAATCAGTGCCTACAGCCACAGAAGGTTCAAGGCCTGTTCTTGTTCAAACCTTTCTATAAGGAAAGAAAGGTGGGTGGGCAGGTGGGTGGGGGGTATTGGAAGGAAGAGGAGAAAGAGGTAAGTTTTCCTGATGAGTAGACATTTTTAAACTAGAAAGAATTAACATTTAAAGCACTTTAAATCATAAAAATTGCAAAAGTGGGCTGGGTGACATTTTGAGACCACAAAAGAAATCATTTCCTTACAACCAGTACCATTAAAAGTCTATCTTCTGTGTTTCACGAAATTCAACAAATATAAAATGAACATTAAAGAATGGGCAGAAGAGCTACAAAGACACTTCTCCAAAGAGGAAATGCAGATGGCCAACTGGCATATGAAAAAATGTTCAGCATCACTTGTATAATAGAGATGCAAATCAAAACCACAATGAGATACCACCTCACCCCAATGAGAAAGGCACACGTTAGGAAAAACAACAACAACAAATGTTGGCAAAGGTGTGGAGCATTACATTGCTGGTGGGAATGCAAACTGGTACAACCACTATGGAAAGCTGTGTGGAGATTTCTCAAACTGCTAAAAATGGAGATTTCATATGGCCCAGCAATTCTGCTCTTAGGTATTTACCCAAAGTACACAAAAACATTAATTCAAAGGACACCTGCACCCTCATGTTTATTGCTGCTTTATTTACAATAGGGAAGATGTGGAATCAACCCAAATGCCCAAAAACAGATGACTGGATCAAGAAGATGTGGTACAGGTACACAATGGAATATTACTCAGCAATCAAAAAGATAAACTTAGGCCATTGGCAGCAACATGGATGGAAGTGGAAAAGATCATGCTTAGTGAAATAAGCCAGAATGAAAAAAGAAAAAAAATTACTGGATGGTTTCACTCATAGCGGGAGTGTAAGGGATCAGGAATATATATATATATATATATATATATATATATATATATATATATATATATATATATATATATATATAGTAATTGTAATAAAGTAAGAAAGACCATCAACTAACAACTATAAACCAAAGACATTCTACAGGGGAGGAGAGGGGAACAGGAGCAAAACTGGGGTGGGAAGATCCCGTGGCACATGGGTGATGTGGTGGTGGGAAGTCCATGGGGATGACAACTGAGATGGAAAATGTACAAAGTGAAGAATGATGTAAATATATACAATATACACAATGACAAAAGGGCATTATTAAATTGAACATGGAAATTTCAAAAGAGAAAAATCAGTCTTTTCCGTTTCCTTTTCCACATGCATATTTCCAGTGTTAAGTGATTGCTCCTAGATCAGAGAAGCAGGAAGTAGGGGAGAGACACAAGCTCACACCCTCCACGCGCGCTCAAGACGGGCGAGAAAACAAGTGACACCGTCGGGTCCCTTCGCCACTGAGGACGCAGATTCAGCAGTTTCTCATTAACATTTGAATTTAGTTTGAGATTGTGTATGCCATCTAATTAGCTGAAGGTACAATTTCTCATTTTTAGTTGGGAAAGTCATTTTTATTTAAGTTTAGCTTTTGGCAGAATATTTGCTTTTATAAAGATCAGAACCAACACTGATGAAACTCAGGCGGCATTTCATCCTCACAGCCATCCGCCTTGTAGGGGCTGCAACAGCGACACGCACAGCCCCCACTTGTCCAATCAGACAAGGGACCTGCAGAAAGGCAAATCCAAGCTCACCCACGCCAAAGTTGGGTGTCAGTGCTGCCCACTTTGTGACTTTTTGAAATATACCACTTGTGATAGTGTCTGCCCATTTCTCAGCTCCCTGGGTCCAAGCAGCTTTCTAGAATGTTCCCCTTTCCTTGGGTGGCCTTAGTGAAGTCTAGAGCAGACACGAGGCGGATGGCTGTGAGGATGCTCACTGAGGATCAGGAGTCTGAGCACAGGGGAGCAGGAATAGCTAGCAGGCAGCTAGTGAGCTCAAGAAAAGCGGCTTCTTTGTCCTGTGGCTCCCAAGGTCCAGCTGCCCCTACCCCCAGAAAGCGAGATGCCTCTCCTCCGACCCCAGGCACCCCTGCTCTGCAGCCTGGAGTCAGGCTGCACCCACAGGAGTCCTTTCTCAAGGCTGCACTCCACAATTTCCCGAGTCTATGTTCTGTGATCGCCCTGGGCCGGACAGCAGGGAATTCAAACTGTGAGGCCCGACCCCAAGCGAGACAGCAAACAGCAGACCTGACTCATTCACTGTGTGGGGACTTGACCCTGCCGGGGTCCCCACTTCCTCATGTAAATGAAGACACGGGACAGCCTGTCCCTCACGGGCCCTTGAGTTCTCACACTCTCCGACTTCAGATCAACATCTGCACACACGTTCTGTCTCTCCAGTGCCAGCTCACACTGGGGTGCATTTAATGCAGGTTGAATTGATGTGCATTTAGAGCAGTGTGGCATCTTACTGCGAGTCGTGTCTGTGAAGCCACAGCCAAGCGCCGCTCCCCAAGGGCCCCTATACTGACAAGACGTAGTCAAGAAGCCCCCAGTCTGGCAGCTGGCAGGAGGCAGACTCTCGCCCCTCGCACTGTTGCTGCACCCCCTTTAAGAACCAGTCTGCGGTGCACCTTCCCGAGCAAAGGGAAACCCGCATCTCCCCAAGGCAGCCTCGCAAGCAGGCTAACTTCACGTCTCAGAACGCGCAAGTGATTTGGGTGACTTCTGGGTTTGTTGGTGTTTTTGCTTTAACTCGCTGCTGTCTTGTAAAAACATCCATAGATGTGTTCTTGGCGAGTTCACTAAGAGGTGAGTGCTGGAGCTGGAGATAGAAAACACTAGAAATTCAAGCACTTTCCCCACCCCCAAAATCCTCAGCTGCCTGTAGGGTATGCCTTTGAGAAGCACATGTCATTCTACAGATGTATAGAAAACCAGGCTCAGGAATTTTAAAGCATGTGTCACCTTGGGGCATCCATCTCTTGCATGATCTCTTGAGTGATGAGGTTACCTGTGACCACCAGGTAACCTCAAATGAACTGTGTCCCCCAAGAGCTTCGGAAGGAAGATCTAGGGGCAGGCATAGCCAGAGCGCACTGTGGACATAACCCAGGTCCCTCCCTTTCTGCAGGCCACAGTCCAGGGCCCTCCTCGGGGAGGACAGGCCGAGGTGGACGTCAGACCACCTGCCTGTGTCCTGACACCCCTCCTCTGAGGCACCCCGCTTCTGAGACTCAGCATCTCAGCTCTGGCCTTGGGGGCCCTGTCCCTGCCCCTGCACTCAGCAGGGTGCCACTTTGCAGTCTCTGCGCCACGCTAGGGCTCACAGGACCCCTCTGTGCCGCGGACGCCTCTGGCACCCACTCTCTGACATCTTTCTTTCCTGAGTTCTTTGGGGGCAGGAACTGGTGCGTCAGCTTTCTGTCCTCTGAGCTAGTGAAGCCACAGGCACTCTGTAGCTTGCTTGGCACTCTATTGCATGGAGGAAGAGCGGGAGGAGAACGCCCGGCCCAGAGCCGGCTCCTGAGGGCCAGAGCCCCAGCCCTGTACTCACAACCGGGCTGTGCTGGACCGCAGTGCACCTCTAGTTTCCTCAAGGCAATTCATGGGTCCAGAGCAACCGAGTCCCTGCCTTTTAAAAGTGATCTCCTTCAGGGCCCTCCCTGGTGGTGCAACGGGTTAGGACGCAGCACTGCAAACTAGCAGTGAGAGCTTATGCCCAGCCCTGGCTTCTTCAGTGCTGTTCAAACCCCACCCCTGAGGTGACCCACAGGGTGCGGCAGACCTTTCCTGACCGCCCGCTGCTCCCCTCAGCAGTGTGCTTCATCAGTCAGCCTGTTTCGCTCCCCACTCTGTCTCTGGTGAAGCCTCTCACTGCTCCTGCACCTCTGGCCTGTACCCCAGTTCTCCCCTCCCCCGCCAGCTCTGGGGTCTGGCTCCCCGTACCTGCGAGAGGTGAACCACGTGCAGCTGCCTGAGCGCCTGAGGGAGGCAGTGCCCTTGGGACACCTGGGTCCGTGCCCCCAAGCACCTGCCGGCTTCCCATGTGACCAGTGGCGAATCCACGACTGGGTGAGGAAGCTGCAGCAAGGGCTAGTCTTTACCATGAAGCGCAACTACACTCAGGTCTGCGTGGACAGAAGAAGCACCACAATGCAGAAAGCAGAGCCAGGGCAGCGGGTGGTCTTTGCTCTCTCTGGCCTCCCAAGCAGAGCGGGAACCTCAGACTCCAGGACAACAAACAAAGCTGCAGGCAGCCTGCATGCGTCCACGGCCCAGAGGCTCCCTGGCCTCCATCCAGCTGCAGGACGCGTCCAGAGCGCTCAGGCACACAAGCACACACGCCCGCACACGCCCACCCACCCTATGCATGCACACACAGCACACACGTGCACACACCACACATGCCACAACACACATGCACGCTGGCATGTGAGCACACACGCACACATCTGCACACACGCACACACACATGCATCCACACGCACACACCTTTCCCAGGAGTTCACAGGTGGCCATCAAGGCCTGACTGGCCTTTCTCCGGTTGTCTGATCATGTTGCAGCTACCGTGGGGGCTCTGGTGAACATGGGCATTGCCCTCAGCCACACTGAAAACAGTCCCCTCTGGTGACAGCCTTGTCTTCATAAAACTATCTAAGGAAACCCCAAGTGGACACCCCTTGAAACTCGCCAGGTGCAAGGGCAGGAGCGGAGTCTGACCAGGGTCTTGGGGTGAGGCAGGGCCAGCCACCTGCGCTGCCCTTGAGATCAGCTCAGGGTCAGCAGTCCCCGCTGGCTGCACAGTGTGGCTGGCACTTGGGGCGTCTGGTTACTGGTCCTCTGGGGTGTACCCCCACACTGCCTTGAAGGTAGCTGCTCCCGCCAATTCCCCGTGTTCAGGGGGCCGCTCACATGCCCCTGAAGGTCAGTGGCCTGGCTCAAGGTGGCAAAGGAGCCATGAGAGGAGCCAGGTCCCCGCTGGAGCTGGGGTTCCTTTCCACAGGGTCACCAGATGCCCCAGACGCGGTTTCTTGGCTTCAAACAGCCCTTTGTCCTCTACCTGAAAAGCGCAGGACTTGCCCTCGCTAGGTTACTAGAGCTTTCCAAAAGGAAATGAGCAAAGAGCCTGCTCCCCCTCCTCTCAGGCTCCACCGAGTTGGGGGGGGCCCAGGCACTGCAGCGGGGAGGGAGTAAAGGGGCAGTTTCCTTCTGGATGACCACAGCTACAGCTGGATTGTCAGTGTGTGTCACGGCCTCTGCCGACACACTCTGGAAAGCCCCTCGAGGGTCCCCACCTACCAGCCCTTCGATTCCTGCAGTCGGAATCAAGCCAGTGGGGCCTCAGGGCAGGCGCCTGGGGGCTCTGGGTCCTGTGTGGCCTTCATCTTTATTGCATCTCAAACTTGACCCTTCCCCTTGGTGTGTCCACCCTTGTACAATCCTCGCAGCACTGTGGGCTGGGGCTGCAGCGAAACAGAAATAAGCAACCTTCTGGCCTTCATCCCCATAGGGCCCCAATATCTTGGGCTCCATTTCCTTGTACAAACATCCATTGAATTAGGAATTCTGGATTACCTAGTGCTGGCCGGAGATAGTCTACAGGGGCAAGAAGGCAACGCAGGAAGGGTGCTGGCCGGCACCTGTCCGAGGAATAACAGTGACATACCTGAATTCATCAAACTCGAGTCCAAATAGAATTGATTCTCCTCCGTGGCAGATACGAGACATTCACAACGCTGTTTACAATTGTCCCACATGGAAAAGCACCCCAGATCTATCAACAGCAGGATGCGTAGCATATATACCCCACATCTTGGTGGAAAGGCACCCCAGATCCGTCAACAGCTGGATGTGTAGCGTACATACCCACATCGTGGAACAGTACACAGCGATACCTCCAGACACTGTGCGCTGCCTGCTGCAACCTACTGAATACAACGCTGAGCAGAGAGCAGCTTGCAGGTTTCATTTCTAGAAGGTCCTAAAACAGACGCAATTAACTCAGTGGTAGTGGGCGGGCAGCAGTTGCTCCAGAGGGGATGGGGCAGTGAGGGGCGCACACAGGGGCTGTGGGACTGTGGGCTGTGCTACTCCCCTCTCGGAGGGCTGTCTCCATGACGCTGAGAGCCGCAAACTTACGGAGCTGCACTCAGGTGCAATCGATTAAACAGTTAATAGCAAGAAAATGCTTACGCATCCAGAGATGCAGCCGGTGTCCACAGACAGCTCTGGAAGTGACACAAGAGATGGTCTGAAACGTGCTGCTAAGAAGCATGGGATGCTCTCGGGTCATTGTGCATGACTTGGCAATAGCTCAGAAAAGAAGGCCCAAATGTGATTGTAATCATGCACGCCAGAATGCAATCAGGCACGCTGCACCCTGCTCAAAAGCGGGGGAGGAGCTGAGTTGGAGCGGGAATCTCGTCAAGCTGGTCCCTCACTGTCCACCGGCCGCGGGGGATATTCTGAGCATGGAGATGCACTCAGCTGCGGGTGCATCTTTGGGCCTCACACTGTCAGGTGAGATGTCACTTCCGGTCACCTCCCCTGCTCCCTAGTCACAGACTCCTGCCAACCATAAACTCAATGTCCCCAGCTCAGGACTACGGAAAGGAGAAAATCTGATCATTATAAAATCACCCAACTTGATCAGCCGCCATCCTTTTGAAAACACTGGGGCAAGATTGAATCCCTAGACCTGCCAAGTAAGGACAGACCCCACGCACCCAAGCACAGCTGCCCTGAGACCCACGGAGTGGGCGAGAAGGCCAATTTCCAGCGCTGAACCACCAGCTGGGAAGTGACATGCCCCACCATGCAGCAGGAAAAGGCTGGTGAGCTGCCTGAGGTCAAGGCCAGCCAGACTTCTGGGGGCCAGGGGAGGGCACTGGACACCACCCACCCTGCCTGCCCCTTGCCCACTAGTAACCAAAGAAACTCAGGCACCACAGGGGTACTGCAGTGAGACCCAAGTCTTAGGCACTCCCTGAAGGGGTCCTCCATCCTGCTCCTTTTGCAACCCCAAAGTCCCAGTGGGCACAGGGACATCAAGGCATGCTCTCGGCATAGATGACTGAGTCCAGGCGAACAGACGCCTGAGAGAGGCGGTGGGGTCCCACAGCGGGGACACAGGCAGGACCTCTGGCCTCAGAGACATACAGTGGCAGCCATACTGGCCTCACAGCCAGGGGCTTGCCGGTTCACTCTCCCCCGCAGGAGCGAAGGCTCCAGAGTCCACTTACCCTCATTTGCTTTCAGTAAAGGGTACCCTGGCTGTTTTTTGCTTTTGATATCTGCATTGACCTTTTTCACACTTGCTAAAGCAAACTCAACTTGTTTTGTTTCTACAGACAAGGCCAGTTCTGGCAGACCCTCTCAGGGGTGGGTGTGAGGGATCCATCTGCCAAGGGAAGGTAGGGCCTCATGTCTCTAAGGAAGAGCGAGGGGCCCGAGACACCACAGCAGTAGACCCGGGGTGGGGCACTGTCCTGAGCTGCGATGGCTCACTCACAGAATGAGGCGCTTCCCAGGTCCCCTCCCAGGGCCAGCGTGGAGGGGCACGGAGCCCCGTCTTCAGGTCAGAAAAGGCCTGGCTTCCAGTCCCCTCTTCCTCACAAGCTGTGTGACTTGGACAAGATGCCTGACGTTTTGAACCTCAGCCACTCAATTTGTGAAATGAAAGCAACAATAATCACATAATGGTAATTTCATGTCATGAAGATATAGTAGAAACGCAGCAAAGCCTGTCATAAGAACAGGGCCTGGATGAAGTGAATACATACACCATTTAGTGCGGCAGCTGGGGCATTGTGAGCCATAAACAGCAAAGGTACAAGAAGCCAGGGGTCTTTCCATGGACAGAATCCCCTGGTGAAGAGTGAGGGAACGGTACCGGCTCGGGGATCGGGTGAATGCCCAGAAACGGCTGGGTTCCGGCTGGCCAGCCCAATGGGGTTCGCAGACATGGCTGGACCCGCATCTGGCCTGACCCCGGCTTCACGTGACCAGAGCCGGCTTCCCCGGCAGCTCCGAAAGCCACCGTCGCTTCCACAACTGCAAAACATCCTTCCTGCAGGCACACCGAGGACAGCCCCAGAGGTCTCACTGCACGTTTGCGGCAGCTAGCGACAGCAAGAGGAGGGGGTGGTGCCCAACAGCCAATTCTGTTTTCATCTTACAGAGAACAGTAAGCTATTGAGCAATCTGTGCTTCACAGCGAGAGAGAGCATCTCTCCCAGTGTCCTCTGCTCAGCGGCCTCCTTATAATGACAGCACCGGCCTACTGTTCCCTGGAAGTGGATCCAAATTCTACTGAAGTGACATGAATATATACAACTGTTATGTAAATAGAATGTACTTCCTTGGGAACGCTGGCATGACAATTACATGCTGGCCCTGTTCCGTGGCCCGAAAACGAGCATTTGGCATTTGTCCTGGTTTCTTCTGAACTTATTGTCATTGCGATTGAAATATGAATTACATGTCAGGCAGAAATGCAGACTTCTGAGGCTAGGGAAGCTACTGAACAATATATAATTCCTCAATAATGAATGCTAAGAAAGCTTTCAGGAGATTTAGTGCAGTAGCAGCTGAAATTCTGATCAGTACAGGAGCTAGGAAATACAGACACTGAAGACACAGATTTTCATCTGTTTCAACAAATTCGCCATTTCTAAATAAGCAATTGCTTTGCTGTCGTTCCCTTTCCCAAAGACGCCCCCATGAGTGCTGGTGTGCGAGGTGACCCAGCCTGCTCTATGGCAGAGATGTCTCCCCATCTTTCAAGGTGTGTGCTGTGATCCTAAAGCAGGAAATGGCTAGTTGAGAGCAGAAGAGCTGACGGTGCCGAGGCACAGGT
>NW_004567102.1:85624987-85644184 GCF_000260355.1 Condylura cristata | reverse complement strand
GCCGAGGCACAGGTGACTGTGCACCGGGGAGGGTCTCCCAGTTTCAGGCCAGCCTGCAGGGGTCTCCCGAGGGCCTGGGGCACGGCCCCATGCAGGGCCACTGTGACCAACCTATCTCCGTGCTCCTGGCTGTGGGACGCCCCGAGTGACCTGCCCTCTGCCTGAGTTTCCTGGACTCCAAATGAGGCCCACAGCTGGCCTGCCCTGCCCCCTGCCCCCCAGGAGGGCTGGTGAGAGTGGAAAGCCAGAAGCTGCGCCCGCCCACCCCGCGCCACGGGCTGGTTCCACCTGCAGAGACATTTCCACCCTCAGGGAGCGTGTTGTCTGCTGGTCCTCATGAGCCAGGACCGCGCAGGGTCCAGCCGGCCCCTGCTCACGCGGCTGCCAGGGCCAGAGGGACAGGACCAGCGGCAGCAGCGTCCGAGACGTGCGGCCTCAGTGCGGGCCGCCTGTCCCGGGGCACACATGGAGGCGCCCCGGACAGTCACGGCCCGAGCAGGAGCAAGGTCACAGACACGGAGGCACCGAGTGCGCCCAGCGACGTGGGCGTCAGAACCCGGCCAGTTCCAGCATTCACAGGGGTCGTGTCTTGCGTGGACATGTTCTTCTGCTGGGCTCCCTCGGCCCTCACTCCGTCCCGAGTGCCAGGGCAAGCTGCATCTTGCCGCCAGTACTTGAGGGACGTGTCTGGCACCGAGGGAGCCCTCCCTGGTTCACCTGTCTGCCCCTAGTGCAGAGCAGAACACCCTCCCGTGGGGCAAGGGGGGGCCCCACCTGTCTGCCCCCAGTGGGCCTCTGGAACTGGCCCGAGAGCCTCTGGAAAAGGCCGTCTGGACAACCCGGCTTTCCAGAGGCCGGCCTGGCTCTGAGTGGAGCCAGGAGGAGAGGGCGCAGTGGGGGACAGTTGCGCATGTGACTTTATTTTTAAATGAAGTAAGCTTTGATGAAAGATTATATCACAGGATATTTTACTATTATAAAAGGAGACAGTTTTAAAGGCAGGTGCTATGGCTTCTGAATAGGACAGAGGCCGCAGAGGCCGGGCTGGGTTGGAGCCGATCCTCGCCTGCAGTGGTGAGGCGGCCTGGCTGGCGGGGTGGGGGCGCATGGCAGGGTGACCTGGGCTGCTGTGCCCACTGCTCTCCGCCCAGGCCCAGTGTCCTGGGTGTGTCCTGCTAGGCCGCCATCACAGCGTGTTGGAGACCACTCTGAAAACACATCTTTGGGGCCTCTAGAAATGAACGGGACAAGGACACACGTGTGCTGCAGGGAGCATCTGCGCTTGCCTCCTTTGCATACTGCAGAGAAGGCCAAGGCAGACCTGCAGAAGCAGCAAACGTTGGAAGTGTCACAGGGCAGCCCAGAGTGGACCGGGCCGCCTGTCTGTGGGGCCTCACCGGCACACTCCCAATTCAGCTACACTGCAGGTACACACCAAAGGGTCAATAACGGGTTTATTTACAAAAGGGGAAAGGAAAAGGAACAACCCAGGGAAAGAGAGCGGGATGCAAAGTATCTGGAATACCTTACGGCTAGGCTGACTGAACACACAGAGTCACTCGGTTAGGAGAACTGTTTACTGAGCCCGAGAGAGCTAGAGATGCAATCGCGCCCTATTTATCCCCCAAATGTCCCAGAATTCCCGCTAGCTCCGCCCCTGGGTCCTCGCTGTTCTCTCCCGGGTGCTGCTGGGAGTTGTAGTTTCCAATCACTGGAGTAATGTGTAGGGTCCAGCAAGCTGGAGCAGGGGTGGGGTCCACAAGACTCTGCAGAGTTCCTTTAGGACATCCTTCCCCTTAACAGAAGCAGCAAGAGAATGAAAAACCGGGAAAGTGACTAGGAAAGAGAAGACAGAAAGCAGGAAGAGAACTCAAGACAGAAGGAACAGCAGCAAGCCAAGGGGAGAAAGTTCCGGAAGAGGGCAGTGGGCATATTTTAGAATGGGCAGGTAAAATAGCAGTTGGCTTAGGGGTGAGCTGGGTTGAATGAGGAGGGTCAACAGAACTCTACAAGCTGTCTGGGCCTGGAGTGGGGAGGGCTTTGGGCCCTGAGGAGGGAGGACCCTGGAATGGAGGCGTGAGACAAATCTGTCAGATTTCAGCCATGCCTTTCCTCTTGAAAATTACTCCCAATATACGAAGAGCACAAGACATTGAGCAATAAACGGTACCTTCTGTGTTCTTAGAAAAATTGTGCCACCCCTCAAAACAGCAAGCTGTGAAGAGGGACTCGAAGGAAGACTCCTGGCTCTGACGGTGCAACAGACCAGTGCTGAGAAGGGCCTTCCGCCACAGAGCAGCCCAGGCCTAAATGCGACTTGCCATGTGGTGCACTCTGGGCTCCCAAAAGGTAGGGGAAGTTTCTGAAGCTCGTCCCCACCGACCCCCAAGGAGATGCAGACAGTTCTAGCACCAACTGGCAGGCAGGGGTGGATGGAACATGGTGAACTGAGACAGTGACTCTTGGGCCTGCTGCCCTGTGGAATAGCTGAACTGGGGGTCCCTGTGTTGAGCTCAAGTGAGGCACTTGTAATTCAAAAATATTCCAGTTAAAATTAAAAATTCATTGAAGGGCCCTCCCTGGTGGCACAGCGGGTTAGAGCACAGCACTAAATCTGAAGCTAAAGCCACTTCAGCATGAGTTCGATCCCCACCCCGGAGGTGACCCACAGGGCGCAGCATACCGCTCTTGACCCGCCCGCTGCTCCCCTCAGCAGTGGACTTCATCAGTCGGCCTGTTCTTCTTCCCACTCTGTCTCTGGTGAGTCCTCTCACTGCCCCTGCACTTCTGGTCTGTACCCCACTGCTGTATGCATAAATAAATAAATATTTTTAAAAATTAATTGAAAAGATTAGAAGACAGACAATTTTCTAGGAAGTATGCAAAAAGATCAATAGGTAGACAATACAAAAGATCAGAGGATCAACACCCAAGTTGAGTTCTGGCTACACAGGACACCCCAGATAGAACATTATTTTTTAAATGAGGGGGAAGAAATTATCAAATTACACTTCCCAGAAATGACTCAAGTCTCTCCATCAGCACAACTCGGTGCCCAACACAACAATTAGTACTAATTTCAAAAATATAAAAGGCACCAAGTTACATCACAGTGCAATTTCAGAAGGCCAGAAGTAAAGAGCAAAGTCTAAAAACTCTGGAAGGGACAAGGGTGTGGCAGGAAAGCAGCCAGATTGAGTATTTGCTATTGAAAAATTCGGGGCAGTTAAATGATGGAGAGTCAGATCAAATTTCTAATAGGCAGGACCTTCACTGTACTCCAGGGCGAGGTTCCCCGACCCCCACAGGGGCTGGAGAAGTCTCACCCAATGGGAAACACGGGTAAGCTTTTATAGGCATGGGAGTTGCTTGTTCAGAATCTGATTCACCAATGACACTTATCAGTTCCTGGAACGCAGGCAGTTCCCAGACTTCAGGAGACTCAAGGTTAGGAGGCCCCCGGCATGCAGACAGCAACAGCCCCAGATTCAAGGTTCCCGGCCCCAACCTTGCCAGGTCACCTCGACTTTGCAGGTATCGTGCATAACACTGGCCTTCTACATGGAAAAATCTAGAAGCCAGGGGATAGTGGAATAATTCCTTCAACATTCTTAGTGAATGTGGATTTCAGTTCAGGTTTTTATACTCACTCCAACAATCAAGTTGGAGGACAAGTGGGTGTAGGATTAAATTAGCTTATTTTCAGATGTTTAAAATAAACAAAGTCTACTAGATCCTACAGATGTCGTAGGGAGTGCTCCACAAAAATAGGAAGGCAAACTCTGAAGCATATCTGGGTGCAGGAACAGTGACCCATCACCAGAGTGGCAAAGAAAACCTAGGCGATGATGAAGGGGGATTGTCAGGCCAGTCCAGGCAGAAACAAAAGCAAACTCCCAGGAGTGCATTGACAGTTCCATGCATGTGAAATCATATGTGCATAGTTTTCCATAGCTGTGGAGAGTGGGAAGTCTAAATTAAAAAAGAAAAAATGAGTCAGGAAGTATAAAATGTTATAGAAGGAAATACTCACAGTGTATTACCTGCAACAGATGGGAACAATATTTACTTGTTCACTACAATACAAAATCTAGGTATGGATCTAACCCAAATTTATACTATAACTCTACATCACTGTATTGAGAGGACGAGAGAATAGAGAGGAAATATATTGCAATACACCCAGTGTGACCTTGACCCAGAGTAAATACATACACAGTCTTGAGAAATTTCGAGTTCAGTGTGAAGTACAGTCAAGGTGCTGGCTTTGGTTAGAAGTCCTTTAGCACAGTTTGGCTTTTTAAGTTAAGTCCTTTAGCACAGTTTGGCTTTTTAAGTTTTTAAGTATATATTATTTTGCTTCGTACAAAAATTAGTTTAAAAAATAGACTCTACTGTCCTTCGTGATGCTAATCACCTCGTTCACGCAGTCTCAGAACTCAGGTATTTAGAAGCTCTGTGCAGCACCAAGGTGTCTTGTACACAACATCCAGAGCAGTTATTTTTCCTGAGCTCCAGACAGTTGCTCACACCTTTTCCCTCAGCAGCAAGTCGAGGTTCACCACCCAAGTTCTCTACCTGATAAACTCTGGAAGAAATCTGGAAAGCTCTAGCTGGCCAATGCTATGCTTACAAGAGTTTGCAAGGTTCAGGAAATAAGTGTGGCTTTTTAAGTTATGGGTATATATTATTTTGCTTCATACAAAAATTAGTTTAAAAAATAGACTCTACTGTCCTCTACAGAGATCTGTCTGTAGGGAGGGGGGTCCCAGCATTACCTGAACTCAGGCAGCAGTGTGAGCCGGAGGGCCACTGGTGTTGGTGACGTTAGTCCCATGGAGTGACACATGTGTGGTGTTTACAGGCAGATTCCCAGGCCGCTTGGGTCTGAGAGAGACCACAGGCATCAGCAACTTCAATTCTTCCATTTTACTAGCGGGAACATTGCGACAGATTGACAATATCATAGTTACCCAGTGGAGTCACTTCTGGTTAAATAGCGACTGGGAAACCAGGATCAGTTTACACTTAACCTTTGAAATGAGACATGAGAAGTTTCTAGAGGGAAATTAAGACTGTTCTGAACTGCGTGAATGATACCAGAACCCCACCTCCTCTCCCCTACCAAAGATAGAACCTTCATTGAACCATTGAGAAATTTTAGTGTAGGTAAAGTTGACAAAGCCCTTAGCTGTAGGAACTTGCATTTTCCCAAGAATTAATGCTCAGAGGGGAATTAATCAAGAAGCAAGTATCATCAGACAGGTGTGCTGTCAAAGTAACGCTCATCTGCTGTGTTCCTAAGTCAAACAGACCTTGATCTTGAGCATAAACCTCATTTGCTCAGCAACTCACCACCTGCCTGCACTCTGTTCCCTTTAACTAAGGGTTCTCGCTTGAACATTCCTCTTCCAGAACATTCATTACAAGCACGTCATTAGGCAAACATCAGCTGATCACTGCAAGGACTGAGCTTCTACTTCTCCATGTAAGTGAAGGCACATTCACTTCCTCTAATTTTGTGTCTAACTTTTTATGCCTGCCTCTCTGCCCATGAGAAAACATCTCCCCAACTCACACGGATGTCAGGCCTCTAACACCAGAGTCTCTAACCAAAGGGCTTTGGAAGGTCCCATAGCATATAGCCACGGGGTTCCCCAACCACATGATGATTTTCTGCCTTGTGGGATATTAATTGGACACAGCAGACATGATGTCCTCTTACAGGATTCATGTCACTTTGTCACACTACTGCTATCAATCATATTTGCTCAAGAGCACAATGAACCTATACTTTAAAATTTACTATATAATATTTGATATATACAAAGATAGATAAGAGAAAGTCAAGAAGCCCCAAATAAAACACACTCCTACAACTCAAATGATGATTACATGTAAGACACTAGTATCACTGGAGATACTTCTAGACCTCAACTTCTGAACTCTCCTGCCTAGATAACCACTATTGCTTTTAAGCATAGTTTACCGGGTATCCTAAGGTATCCTAAGATATATTGCTTCAAACTGTTTGCTTTTTATTTTCACAAACATGGTATTTTACTGTATGGACTACTTAGAAACTCACTTTTTCTTCTTTCTTACTAAATATTAATTTTTCAAGATACCTCCAGGTCATTGCATATCACTGTAGCCTTTTCATTTTTCACTGCTGTATAATAGTCCATCGTGTGATTATGCCATAGCGATTTATTTGTTCTTCAGTTCTGGGACATTTAAATTATTTCTAGCTTTTTTGCTATTATGAAAAATATAGTCATGAACATTCTCACATATGTCTCTTGAGAGTTGCAAAAATGGTTTATTATAGATGTTACTGGAGCCTGGGTCTGGCAATTTCCCACCAAGAATTGGTGGGAAAACACCAAGGTTAATCAGGAACCAGATCTGAAGATTATGCCATCCTTGTCTCTTGAGTTTTTGGGTTTCAAATGGTTTGTAGCTAACCCCAGATTCTGATAACAGATAGCCTCTATGTTTATAATATATATTTTTGCTGTCAAAGGATATATGTTTGTTTGATTTTATAAGATAACCCCAACTTTTTCCCAAAGTGGATGGACCAAATTCCTCTCCTAGCAGCACGAGTTTCTTCCCAACCCCCATCACTTTGTGTGAATAGACTCCTTAATTTTTGCCAGTTTAGTGGGAGTAAAATAGTATGTCATTGTGATCCTAATTTACACTTTCCTGGTTACTAATGAGGCTGAGCATGTTTTCATGGTTTTAGATTGCCTACCAACTGGCTCCTAATAATTGTAGGCAATTCGTTTTGTAGCACCACATATCAGAGTGTTCAACAGTCTGAGATCCTGACTGGGAGGATGGAAAATAAGACTCATCATGAAGCTCTGGTGGCTCTGAGACTGTACAGTCAGCAATGCTGGAGACTTTAGTCTTCACCTCTGCTCCGCTGAGCGGCAGCCTATGTTGGTAGTGGGCGGGGTGGGGGGAGAGGTCTGAGTCAGCTCACGCCAGCCTAAGGGAATCCCACTGCCTTGCCGGTGATTGGCTTGGGAGAGGACATGTGACCATGTCTGTCTAAAGAGTTACCAAGAGAGAACTACTGGTGGCCTTTGGGTAAATTCTTCCTTATGTTTACAAGCAGCCACAGGAAGCCAGGATCTGTCCAACCCAAGATGTGAAAGAGGAGATATGTGGCCCATCTGCATCCACTGGCTATCTGTGCCCACAGGAGGACAAATAGAATCAAGTCACCTGTGTGGAAGGCAGAGCAGTGGCAAATGACCTGGCCCTGACCATGCCGCTGATCTGCCAGATGAGCCGACATTGAACCACTCTGTCTCTGGGGCCCTCAGGGGCAAACCAATAAGCTTCCTTGTAGCTTAAGCCAATTTGAAGCCAGCTCTCTGTTGCTTCACCCCAAGGCATTCTGATACCAGTTATGAAACCTATCAACAAGAAAACATTACAAGCAAAAATACCACAACTAGCATTCTGACATTTACAGAGAGCCGGTCAACTTGACAAAATCGAAGTTTCTAGATGAAACTGGATACTTCTGTCACCATGCTAGGAGCTGGGTGAGTGGGAGAGGTGAGGCTCAGTTAGCAGAGTGAATTTGAAGAAATCTGAGACTGCTGTGAACAGTTTTATTGCCCAGGGAGGCTTTGAATACTCCGAATAGGACCATTCAGAATAGTTGTTATTCATTAAATTCCACCCGAGGCCTCGCCATGGTGAGCTGGCCACTGCGCGTCTTACTGCTCCAAAAGGTGTCAGCTCATGCTTGGTCTTGGGATTCTTGCTTAGCCAGAGTTTTCTTCTAGCTGTTTAATATCATTACTTTCCTGGCCTTCTCTTCCAGAGGCAAGAGAAAATACTGACCCTATCCTAGTTAGCAGCCTCCCTTCCACCTGCCATCCACACTGGTTCTGCCAGTAATATCCTGTGGGCCCTGAGATAGCCATCACTTGTCTCAGTTTCTTTCTTTGTGACAAGAACAACATGGGGAGACTGTTGAGTAGTAACACACAGATTAAGCAGTGCTCTTGAAGGATGATGAGCGTAAGTGCATGAATTCCCATGGTTCTAGGTGGCCAAGCAGAATCCAAAGGTGAGCTTTTACCTCAGAATACCTTCAGCCCAGAACATACAGCTCCACGTCCCCCAAAGAATCTGGACCTTTTCTTTCCTCTCTGGCAAAGGTAAATGTTATTAAATTAAGACTCCTACCCATAGGGAGAATCAGAACAATGTATGTGTCAATTGAAGCTTCACAGCCTCATCAATCAGCTTCACCATAAAGCTGCCCCCGCCAGGACACTCAAGGCCAAGCTACCAGCGTCATGACCCAGGCCAGCGGGAGCCACTACCTCCCTGTGAGGAAATCAGCCAGCGGGAGCTGCTGGCCTGTCCAGTCCGGGGAGAACAAGATTGATTTCCACCTGCAGGGACCCCCAGGCATGCAAGCTCCTGGGTTCACAGACACAGAACGAGGGTCGGCAGTCTTATATCCAAGTTCAACTTTTAGTGCAATGAAATCCATCTAATCACAGATCAGAAATGTAATATTTAATGATTCAGCTAAGTAGAATAGAAGGAGTTCCTGAGATAGCTATTTCTTTGGGGAAAAAAAAACTCAAGCAATGGATGATACCCCTAAATTCACATTTAATTTCTGCACTTTTTTTTTTAACAGAAGTATCCTAAAACAATAGAAGAGTTGTCTTAGAATAATACTGAACATACATAAAATATGCTAAATTATGTTTTGCAAGGGACAAGTCTGATAAGACTTGAAAGAAGAAAGGAGTGATAACAGACCAAAAGGAAAAAAAGCAGGAAATTCAATAGGAGTTCACCCAAAACTGCATATTGTTCCTGTGAGAAAAATCATTTAAAATTTCAAACGCTAGCACTGAAGAGAAAAATCTGAATTTTCATTAGTTGCCTCCTCCTTACCATTAGCTGTCCTAATTCTGTCTAGAATTCCTATCCAGCAGAAAAACTGTAAATTGCAGCCGATCTTTCCAATACACTAAATAATGAACTTCGTAATGAGCCCACAGTAATGGGTCTCTTCCTCCTGGAAACTGCAATTTGTTTTTCTAAGGAACATCTGCTGTGGTTGTGAAAGGTTGCTAAGGAAAGGTTTTTAAAAAGGTGATACAAAGCAAGCGAAATCTTTATTCTATTCTTCACAGAAAACATCACATTTAAAATTTGAACTTTTATTTCAAATTATGAAACCCACGGAAGGTTCTGCTCCTTCTCCAGCTCAGTGTGGGTCAGGGACGCACGCCACGGAGCCACGCGCTCTGGGGTGATGGGTGGGTGGGGGCTGGTGACCCGCCTGTGAGCATCGCGGCTGGAGAATACGAGCAGAACTGTTGCCCTGACAACCACTTCCCAAAGTCGCCATCAGCAAATGCCGCCACAATTTCCCCATTTTGCTTCCTCCGTCCCCAGCACGACCCCAGTCATGTCCGCCCAGGGCTGACCTGGAACCTTGCCACGGCTTGCTGTTTCCTCATATCCTCTTGTGTTCCAGACTCCCGCTGGAGTAATTTTTCAAAGTGGCTTCCTGGCCTGTTCAGAGCATATCTAACCCTACCAGGACCCTTCGCAGCTGGTCGCTGGGCGCTCTCTGGCCTCCTCTGGTCATCTTCCTTCATTCATCCCCACTGACCTTCCTGCTATCACCTTTCCCTGCAACTAAACCAATTTCACCCCCCTGTAGGGCTTCCTCTCCCTGGAATGCATGTCCACCGGACACCCCAGAGTCTCAGCTCCTCGCTTCTTTCCTATTTCTGCTCAGAGTTAGCTTCCTGAAGACGCCTCCCATTTCTAGTCCACCTCAAACAGACTCGTCTCCCTGGGCCATGGCTTGCCCCTCACCCTCCTCCATTTCTCCTGTCCTGTGCTAATGCACACACACCTATCTATGGGTTTCCTCAGCGTCTGCCAGCTCCACTAGAACAAAAACCCATCCATGGAAGGTAGGGCTTTGCCTCGTTCATGGTGTGAATGCCGTTATGGAACAATGCCCAGGCCTTGCTAAATGTTTGCTGAATGAATGAGTGAACCTACTGGCCTCTGAAGAGCTGCAGACTTAAGAGTTACAAAGTTCAAACAAACCCCTAGCTTTTAAGTCAAATATCCATGCTTCATACCACCTTACAAGCAGGTGTTACCTGACTGCTGAGGATAGTCTGAGTAGCAAAAACTCAAGTCCTGTACCAGGCGCTGCTGCCTTGGACATCAGCCACTGGACCCCTTGGTGAGGGGTCGGGCTGCTGGGTTCAGACCGGATGCTGATCTAGGCACCAAGTGTTCTCCGATCCCCAGGGGACGGTTAGCTACAGGAGTTTCACAGGCTGCAGAAGGTCAATGGGATTAAAACTGGGCACACTGTCAGCATTTTTTTGGTTTTCTTCTCCAAGTTTTCCGCACTAAATATATCACTCAACCACAAACAAAAACAGCGTCAAAAGCAGTTCCACGTGACCAAAGCTATTACCTACATGAATTAAATTAGTGCTCAGCAAACAGGGCAAGATCCACGGGCTCCCCCTGCGTCTCGGCACCAGAGTCAGCGCGAAGTCAACGCGGACCAAGGCAAAGGATCGCTGCAGACTGTTACTAATGTTCCACGTTGAGCCAACAGATGCTTGGGTACCACTCGCCAGCTGCCTACCACCTTTATCTGAATCTGCTATTTTTTATTTTTACTTGTATACATGTAAGAGAAATAAACAAAGCAGAACAAGGAAGATGAATAAAGTGCTAACATCTGTTTCTATAAGATGCATCTCCCTCCTCGCCCAATGGAGCAAACTAAAAGACTCCAGAGATAATATGCATTGAAGATCTTTCCTATATAAAAATAATAATAATCTGGGCCCTCCCTGGTGGCACAGCACTAAGAAGCTAAAGCCACTTCACCACGAGTTTGATCCCTGCTCCGGAGGTGACCACAGGGTGCGGCAGACCCCTCCTCACCCGCCCGCTGCTCCCCTCAGCAGTGTGCTTCATCAGTTGGCCTGATCTGCTCCCCATTTCTGCTTACAGGCTGCCCAGTGAGTGGGGCTTTGTCACAGAGAAACTGAGGTACAGAGCAAAGACAGCCTGCTGCCTGCAGGGTTGTCCCTGAGCCCAGAATGTCGGGACCAGACATGGAAGGGGGCGGGGAGAAGAGGGGAGGGTCTCCCCTGGACCCCCAGGGAGAGCACAGCTGTGCTGATGATGCAGAATTACCAGGCAAGACGTTTCTGCGGCCCAGGCACTGGCTCAGCGGCCCTGCCCCGGTGGTCCCAGGGGTGACGCACACGGTGACTTGCACAGCCTTCCAGGGCTTCCTTTGACGCAGGTTCACAGAAACCGGACTCCCTGCTTCCTTCACCACTTCCTCTCAATCTTGCCTATTTCTCTCCTTCTTGAAAACACACAGCACTCTGTGGGTGTGGGGGTAGGGCAGAGTGGCACAGCCGAGACCCAATGAGATGGCATTAGAAGGTGAGGCCGGCCCCTCCCTGGTGGCACAACAGGTTAGGACGCAGCACTGCAAGCTGGCCACAGTCGATCCCTGCCCCGGAGGTGACCACAGGGCGCGGCAGACCTCTCCTGACCCGCCCGCTGCTCCCTCAGCAGTGTGCTTGATCACTCTGCGTGCTGTGGGGAGGACGGAGAGGGCATGGTGAGAAGCATCGGGAGCCTGGGCCATGATGGGAACCGGGAACCAGGGCCTTAGAGGGTGGGACCCAGCTGCGCGGAGCCCGAGAGCCTGCTCCTGGTTGGGTAAAGGAGACTGACAGGGCATGACATAGTGGTAGGTTTGAACTTCAGGGCTGCCTGTGGCTGAACATGACCCCCTGTGTGGGAGAGCATGATGGTGGCTCTCGCGAGAGACATAGGGAGGACTTCCCCTCTTAGGAGTAAGTGTGGCTTCGTTGCCGGCATGACCGGCTGGAGGGGTGGACGGGGTGGATGGGGTGGATGGGGTGGACGGGGTGGACGGGGTGGTATTTGCACGGGCCTGTGGCAGCTCAGTAGTCACAGAGAGCTTGAAAGGTGTAGACATGAAGTCCCCATTTCTTCTTTTGTTTTGCTTTTTTTAAAAAATTTATTCATGTGTGCATCCAGAACTAGGGTACAGGCCATAGGCGCAGGGAGTGAGATGATTCATCAGAGACAGAGCGGGGAGCAGAACAGGCAGAGTGACCAAGCACACTGCTGAGGGAGCAGCGGGCGGGTCAGGAGAGGTCTGCCGCGCATGTGGGTCACCTTCGGGACTGGGGATCGAACTCACACTGAAGTGACTGTGGCCAGCTTGCAGTGCTGCACCCTAACCCGTTGTGCCACCAGGGAGGGGCCGGCCTCACCTTCTAATGCCATCTCATTGGGCATGAGGATTTCAACATACAAATTGGGGGGCAGGGCGCATTTCGGGACACCACACCTGGTAAGTCTTCACTTGGTCTTCTTTCTGAGCGTCTGGACTACACTCCCCTCGTATAAGGACACCAGGCCTGGGGTCTGCCCCTACATCTTCATTTTACCTTTTACCTCAGCAAAAAGTATTTCCAGGTCGGGGACACCGTCCAACCCTCACAGCAGCGCAGGGCACTTGCTCACCGGTGTGGACAGATCACCCTCATGCCAGGGCACCGCTCCAGACACACCTCCACGGACCGAGGGCAAGTGCTGGGGCAACCGACGGCCACTGTGCTTGACTCGACTGTCCCTTCAGAACCACCTGGGGGAGGTGGGGCTGGACCCCAGGGTCGTGGAGTGATTCTTGACCTTCAGACAGAATATGGTCAACTTTATCAGAACAGGCCTTGGACAGCATGGAAGTGGCCCACGGTTCAGGGGAAATGTGCTTCTGAGCAAGAAGACCGCACGTGCTTTGTGATGGTGCTGACTCAGGCTCCCCACGGGGCAGCCACTGACCACCCCAGCTCAGCAGGCGCCGGGGTGCTGGGGCGTCCCCCTGGGCACTCTGTCCTGGGTGTGCCTCCCATGCCCCCCCACACACACTGCCCGGCTGGTGGCGACCATCCCAATGGACTTTCATGCTTTTATCCTTCACTGAAAGTTTGGGGGAGGGGGACCTGGCGCTTGGGGCGGCTTCTCAGTGCAGCCTTCCCTGGCATATGGATTTTATAGATGCTACAGAATAAGAAAGCCAGCTATTTTATTTGCTGAGTTCTTGCAAGTTTGCTAAATAATGGCGCTAACTTGCTTCTCCACAGATCTCACATCCGGACATTCTGTAAACATCGCGGGCCACCGCCACACTCCGACGCAGGAAGTCACTCAGCAGCGGCGTGGGTTTGCTGCAGACATTTATAACAACAACGCAGCTTGGAGCTCACGCTAAGCACAACATTTTTAAAGGTTCTCTGAGCCATCATTAAAAAATCCCACAGGGTAGGCCCTCCCTGGTGGCGCAGCGGGTTAAAGCACTGCACTGAGAAGCTAAAGCCACTTCCGCATGAGTTCGATTCCCGCCTGCCCCGGAGTTGACCCCATGGTGCGGCAGACCTCTCCTGACCCGCCCGCTGCTCCCCTCAGCAGTGTGCTTCGTCGGTCTGCCTGTTCTGCTCCCCACTCTGTCTGTGGTGAATCCTCTCACCCTCCGCATCTCTGGCCTGTACCCCAGTTCTGTACAAATAAATAAATAAATATTAAAAAAAAAAATCCCACAGGGTAAAGGAAGCTCCGTTTATACTTGCCGAGGCCCTTCAGACTTCCCGTTCAGTCGCTCGGCACAGAGGTCCGCGCCACCTGCAGAGTGACCAAGTGCCTGTCCAGGCACTGAGCACTTTCAGTGCAAGATGGACTTCGAGATGCAAAGGAAGGAAATGCCCGATTCTGGCGCTCCAGCAGGAGCTGTGTTTTGGACACACGGTTCATAACGAACGCAAGAATTCAGGCTTCTCGTTTGTCGATGTTTTGTGTGGAAACCTCCTTTGTTTTTCCTAATGAAGATACGTTTTTTAAATTACAGAAAGCCATTTTTCAGAAATGTTTACTAGTTTAACAACCGTAAGCCTGCCACCACCTAGCAGGCCGCAAACCACAGGTCTGGCTATCCCCCACATTCCTGGGCTTAAGCCCACCCCAGGGTGATGGTTTCTGGGGGTGGTGCTTTGGTGGTGATTAGGTCATGACGGGGGCCCCTGGAGAATGGGATTACTGTCCTTATAAAAGAGACTCTGGAGAACCCCCACTCCTTCCATCAGGTGAAGCTGAGTGAGAGGTCGGCTGTGGCCAGGACACTGACCAGACCCTCAGCCTGGGCTGCCCTGAGTCCAGAACCGTGAGAAGTGGATCCCTGCTGTGCCTACGCCCAGTCCTGGTGGGTCGAGGACTAAGATGTGTCATATCAAGGGGACAGTGCCCTGGCTGGTGCTGCCTGTCCAGCCTGCCCATACCCCCTAGCAGACACCCCAACATCCACTTAGAGGGGAGCCCAGAGCAACAGCGTGTACAAGAGTCGCTTCCTGCCCTAGGACCCTCTTGCTTGCTGAGACCCGCCCACGCCTACGGCCCCCAGTCTACCTGCCAGGGGCCCCATCTGCTCCTCAAAGCGGCCCTGTCGCCATCAGCGCCTTCCGTCACCGCCCAGACCGGCCCTCTCCTGCACTCCATGCCCAACACCGCCCTAGGCCGTCTCCTCCCCACCATGTACCTCGGCGGCTCCGGTAGCTGCTTCCGTTGGGGTCCCATGGACCCCTCGCCCCTCCCGTGGGCTGGCCCTGGTCCCAGAAAGCTCAAGGCCTGGGTAAGGATCAGGCTTTGGAACAGCTTTTCTTGATCTCCTGCCCCAAAGCTCCAACTACTACTTCAGCCTCTTCAGGGCACTCACACCCCCCCTGCTTCCCAGCCCCCCCACAGCCAGGGACGGCCACTCACCCAGATGTCTCCAGCTTCCCCAGAGCTTGCAGCCCGCTGCCCCTGTGAATGGCGCCTCTCTGCCTCCCTGATAACACCCCGGTCCCCAGGACTCAGGCCCACCATGCCTCCCTCCCTGGAGGCCTTGTGCCAGCGCACCCCGATGTTCATCAACAAATGGAACAGGAGATGGAGAAAGCTTGTATTCTCTCCCAACTTCAGGCTGCTTAAAAAGAAATCTCCGGTCCTCCCAGGTGGCGCAGCAGGTTACAGCGCAGCACTGAGAAGCTAAAGCCATTTGGCATGAGCTCAATCCCTGTCCCACAGGGACAGGAGGTGACCCACAGGGCGCGGCAGACCTCTCCTGACCCGCCCGCTGCTCCCCTCAGCAGTGTGCTTCGTCAGTTGGCCTGTTCTGCTCCCCACTCTGTCTCTGGTGAAGCCTCTCGCCTCCCCTGAGCCTCTGGCCTGTACCCCAGTTCTGTATAAACAAATAAATAAATCTTTTAAAAAAAAATCTCTTTGTTGCATTAGACAACAAAAACTAGAGCTGGCTACAGAGAAGGCATCTGCCCCTTATCAGTGCTTGCCAAGGAATCTGCTAATAGAAGCCTTGAAGGGGTTGGGGGAGGGGGCTGCCAAAACTCTCAGGGTCTATTGGGTATACCCGGGGGGCATCCCGAGGGGGCACCCCGAAGGGCCGAAGCCCCGTTCTGAGGCCACCTCAGCAGTGGGGGAGCGTCACTTCTAGGAAAAAGACAGGAAATGGTCTTGAAGCTCTCTCCCGGGTCCTCGATGAGCATGTGGTCACTTGCTTCGTGGCCTGGCCACCCTGTTATTATTTTATTTAAGTGACAGCTGATGGCCTGGCACTTGAGGCCAGTCGGAACGGGCCCGTTCAGGAAAGAAAGGGGCTGGAGACTTTGGAACCCACCAAATGCAATTTACCACGTTTGCTCTGGGTTTAGTAGATTTCTAAGAAAGTTGTTTTCTTCTTAAGCGCCTTCATGAAAAAAGGAACCACACGGGAAACCAGGGCGACGTAAGGGTGTCCTCATGGGGCCACAGAGGCCGGGAAGAGGCAGGTTTCTCTGCAGAAAGCCCCTCGGTCTCAGCTTTGGAGAGGCTTCTGGGAGCCCTGGGCGGGACCACGCGTTGGGTCCTGGCTGCCTCGCAAAAGCCTCAGGACATCAGCTTTGGGTGGAGAGAGGGGCGCCATCTCTGTCACCCAGACTCACAGGTTCAGCTGAGAGGGTGCAGCCATCAGGCCCTGTCTCTGCCAGCCACCGGTCTCACCGGGGAGTGGGTCAGTGGCTTCTCCCCTGAGCCCTCAGGACAGCACCGCTGAGCCGGGGGTCCCTGCAGTCCGTGTGGACCCGTCCTGCCCACTCAGCGCTCCTGCTCGGGCCCAGATTCCAGAGTCTCCCACAGCTATTGCCTGTGGGCTGGGAGAGCTTGCAGATTTGGTCGATTCCCCCCAGAAAATACATGGCTTGGCATGCTCTGGGCTTCAGAGATTTCCCAGCGCAGGCCGTCACGCTGCCCACGTTGACAGTGGATGTGCCCGGCCACGCCAAGTAGCAGTGAAAAGGTGACTGGGACACGGTCCCTGCCCCAAGCCTCAAGCTCATGCCCCAGAGGAGGGTTTCTCGGCCGAGCCACCTACAGGGTGAAAGTGCAAACCGGCGCCTCGGCGTGGCATCACGGGCGTCGTTATGTGCTGGTTCTGCCCAGGTATTGGCTCCTGGGCATGAGTGTGCAGTCATCCAGGAGGCTGAGTCGGCTGGGGAGCCCGAGGCCACCTCGGCAAATGGTCTTTGTGCGGCAGCCCCGAGCCGGGCTCCCTGGCTTCCCCTCCTTTGCGTTGCCACTCGGCCCGCCCCCGTACATCTGTGACTTGGGGGGAAATGAGAACCCTCTCCGTCTGCCCTGGGCCGAGCCCAGCTCCCTCTTCTAGGCCAGTGATGGAGCCCGAGCTGCCACAGTGGTGACAGCCAATGCCACTTGTCACTAAAGCGCGTGTCCCTAGACTTGATGGGAGAAGGGAACGGTCTAGAGAAGCCTTCCCCAAAATATTGGGGTAAGCCTCTGATTTTCGAGTGCAACAAATTAAATTTTAATGCAGCAATTCACATCCAGCTCACTCACCGAAGTTGACTTAAAAGGCACAAGAGGAAGCTATGGGGCCTCTTTACAAGTGCATCCTTCAAGTCCCAGTTTTGCATTTCCGGGAACATGAGCTTCGACGAATCAGTGGCCCTATCAATGTTTCTTGGGTATCCACGATGCGCGAAGCAGCATGCCAGGTGCTGAGAGCAGAGAGTGCGTCCCTGCTCGCGAGGCTACAATACAGAGAAGGCTGTCAACATGGGTCATCGCTTCACCAAACGACAAGACCCAATGTGTGCTGGGCCCTGTGAGGTGCCACCAGCTTACAAGAGCTTCAGAGCAGCAGGAGGCACTCAGGGCCCGACCAAGCACGATTTGCTCAGGAGGCATTTGGAGAGGACGGCTGAGTGTGGGGCCATGCTGGGGTGCCAGGCAAAGAAAGCTGACTGGAACAAAGAGGTTCCACCGTCTCTGGTGACCTGGGACCCCCATGGGCTTGCTGCACAGGGACTGGGGGATTTGGGCATTTTCACCACGACAAACACGTGAATGAAAAGCCTCATCCCAACCTCAGCTCACCTGCTGAATTACAGTATTTTCTAAGGATAAGTTCCTAGAACAGGACATGAAGGTCAAGGACATGCTTTAAAAAAATCTTTGATTCACATTGAAGAACTGCTCACCAAAAATGTCGCACCATTTTATAAACCCACAAGCAGGGGACAGTTGTACTCAACGATGGTTACAGATAAACGGTCAGTCCTTATCTGAAAAGCATCCCGTAGGGCCTCCCTGGTGGTCTAGATGTTAAGTCTCAGCGCTATCACCAGCATGGTCTGAGTTCGATCCCCAGCCAGGGAGCTGCCCACATACCCTCCTGTCTCCTCACTGCTTCCCTCAGCCGTGTGCTGCAGTCCGTCTGCCCGTTCTGCACCCCACTCTCGCTGGTGAATCCTCTCACCTAAGGTCTGCACCCCAGTTCTATGCGAAAATAAATTTTAAAGTGAAATAAAAAGGATCTTGCAAGTAGTTTCCATCATTGTTGTTTTTATCATCCAACTCATCTATTTTCATTTTCCAGTGATTCAAATTTAAACTTTAATCTATCTAGATTTGATGTAAAGTTTATCACAAATTTACTTTAGTTTGTAATAAGTTCAATTCTTACCTATTCTTAGAACACTTTCATGTCATCAACCTCCTCGTCTAGCCTGGAACCAGAACCACCTGGCTGTAATCGCTATTAATTTAGTGATCTATAAATAAAAATGCTCTCTACTAGCCATCTGAGCTATCTCCCGTTACTTCTAATCGTTTCCTGTTAATGAGGTGGCTCTGGCGCTGGTCACGGAGAGACTGGGCCAGGATGAGAAGCGGGCATTTCCAGCCCCTCCACCCCCACCCCCATGCTCTCTTAAAAAAAAAAAAAAAGATTTATTTACTTATGCTTACCAGTACTGTAGTACAGGCAGATTGACTGACACCCACTGCTGAGGGGAGCAGCAGGCAGGTCAGGAGCGGTCTGCCTCGCCTGGGGGTCACTGCCTAGCCGGGCATTGAACTCATGCTGCAGGGGCTGCGGACAGCTTCACAGTGCTGCTCTTTGTCCCCTGTGCCACCATGGTCCCCCCATCCCTATTCTCTTGAAAAGGGAGCAGTGTAAAAATTGAAGTCAATAATCCATCACCCCCAGGTGACGAAGTCTCATGAAAACCCTAACAGGAGGGGATTCAGGACTTCAAGTCCTTGACTACATCCCTCGGGCGCCGGACCCCCAGGCCTGGCCTCCACACCCGGCTGGTCACCACATCCTGATTCACAGCCTGCTGCGCGCCCTGGACAGACTGGGAAACGTGCTCCCTGGGTTCTGTGAACCGCTGCTAGGCCTGAGGATTTGTAGCCAAATCCAGCAGAAATTGTGAGGGCCCCGGGGCCTCCTACTTGTGGTTGACAGCTGGCATCAGTCTCTCGGGTTGCGCTCTAACCCTCGGGATCTGACACCCATCTGAGAACAGTGAACCTGCAGGAGAAACCCTGGCGTCTGGGGTGCTTGGTGGGGGGAGGGGGCCACCACACACGGGTGACAGACATGTCAGAAGAGTCTTGCAGGCAAAGGAGGGGGAGGGGACACCGGGCAGGGGGCAGGGTTTTGCCATACCCACAGCCCTCCGAAATTCCAGTTCTCTTCCTGGAGAGAGACAAGAC
>NW_004567102.1:85618633-85623897 GCF_000260355.1 Condylura cristata | reverse complement strand
CCGTGGCCCTCTGCCTCAGCACATGTGCCCACACTTTCCTGGCGAGCTGTCCAGCCCCTTCCCCACGATGCGTGACTGAGGCACTTGATTATATGTTGCTTTAGAATTTTCTAGCTAATTAGAAGTAGTAATTGCCTCTGGGTAGCTGCACTTTGCCTTTCTAATTCGATTAAAAGCTTTTCAAGACCGAGACCACTGTCCCTCTCGACGGCCCGCAGACCCTGAGTGACGCCCACATCCAGCCGTGGCTGCGCTCGCCAAGTCACTTTAACAGAATGAACAAAGTGGGCGATTTTCCTAATTCGCATTTGGAGACAGAACTGGAAAGCTGCGACTAAGCAGTGATTCTCTCTGCCGAGAGCTGCCAGAGGTAACTGGGAGACCTTCATGAAGCTCTGGCCCAGGCACCCACCCCCACAGTGACTTCTTTCCTTCCCCTGCACCCCGCCAACATCCCATTCGGTAATTCTCTTAACCTTCCGGGCTGTTCCTCTATCTGGGGTCACCCGCTGACGCCTCCCTGGTCTGTGGCTCCCACCCACGTGGCTGCCGGCACCCAGCCCGGAGCAACAGCCTCTCCCCTGGTTACGGCAGCCGCTTCCTCACTGGCCTGTCCCATCTTCCCCATCCAGCCCACTCCTCACTCAGTGGCCAGAATGAATGTTTCACCCCATGTGCTTCATCCCATCACCCCCACGGCGCCCTCCAGAGGCCTCCAGCCAGACCCTCAGCTGTACCCTGCCAGCTGCCCAAGCTCACCCCAAGCCACGCCAGCTCCCACCAGACACTTCCCCCGCCACCAGACACTTTCCAAAAGGAACATCCATGGCCTGAGCATCTCCATACATGCAGCCGCTTGTCTCAGACCACCCGTTGGCCCTCACTACGGAGTAGGTGTGATCTGTTGCCTCGTGGAACACCCCAGCCACCCCCTCGCACGGTCCGCTCCTCCTCTGGCCTTTCTGCTCCATTATCTAGGGTCGGTTCTCCATCCCACCTGCAAATACTTTCTCTGCCTCAAATCTCTGTGGTTTCCTTCACTAAAACATGTCACGTGGCTGACGTGGTCATGCTGTGGCTGATTTGCCTCAGTCCACGTTTCCCACTAGACTGTATGTTCCACGAGGCAACAGATCACACCTACTCTGTAGTGAGGGCCAACGGGTGGTCTGAGACAAGCGGCTGCATGTATGGACGTAGACGTTCCTTTTGGAAAGTGTCTGGTGGCGGGGGAAGCTCACAGGCAGCCACGCAGCCAGGCAGGCAGGACAGGCACATCCTGAACAGGGGACGCTATTTCTGCACCCCCATCCGAGAGAGAAACAGAAGGAGGGAGAGAGAATAAGAGAGGGTCAGGGCTGGCAGGGCAGGGAGCGTGCCCGTTTGCGTGGAGGAAAGAGCTTGAGGTTTGGTCTGCTGAGGATTGAAACTTCATTTTCTCCTCTTACTTGCCACATGTTGTTACTGCTACTATTACTATCACTGCACTCCAGAAGTGTCCTTCTGGAAGTCCATAACCGTTTGCGTCTCCATCACTTATAAAGTGATGCTGGCATGTATCAGCGTTCTGCTGGATCCAGGCACAGTAGTAAAGAGCAGTCACCGGTCCCCCACACATCCTGTCCTTCCAGCACCCCACCCCTGCCCCGTTCTGTATCTCCACATGCTCTGCCATGATTCCCCGCCAGCGAGTGTCCAGGAGACCCCCCTCCGGGAAGGTGTCCCCTGGGAGCCCCCTTGGGCTCTGGCTGAAGACTGGGTGTGTCTATGCAGAAGCTCGGGGACATCGCACAAGGCAGGGGTGTCAGCTCCCAGCCCCCAGCAGACAGGGGTCCCCGAGAGCCCAGTGGGGTCTGCTATCGTGGAGCCAGGCCCTAACACGTAGCCGGTTTCCTCTGTGCTGGTTGAAGTCAAGATCTCAGTGACAGAATAAAACACACAGCGGCAAGCGTCACACTGTGGCTTTGCAGAGCCGGACGGGTGGCACGCTCTCCTGTCCACGCCTTTGTCTATGGGATGCTTTGCCCTCTGGATTGTGTCAGCGGTGGAGACAACCCTTGGGAGATGGTCGTCTGCCCAGGGTACCGGGCTGGGGTGCTCAGAACACAGCCGGTGCGCAATAAGCCACAGCTCCTGCTCAGAGCCAGCGTCCGGCCTCGGCTGTCACCAGCACGTGGTGCGGGAGCCCCGGGGGCCGGATGCTCCACTCAGTGGATCCCACTGACTGGAACACAGGTGCACCCGTCTGGTCTCCTAAGTGCCAAGATGGGAAAATTCTTAAAAATATAGGGGAGGTAAAGGGATGTTTTTTGTTTTTTGCTGGCTTATCTTTTTTTCCTATTGTTGATTTTTTAAAAATATATGTTCATTATATGTCATCCTTCATTCTTAAAGATTCAGCCATTAAGACTCAGCTACTGAAGCTCAGCACAGCTTTGCCAGAGACCTAAAACCTTTTCTGTCTGGGACAAGCCAGGGAGAGCCGGAGACAGAAAGAAAAACAAAACCCCAACACACCAGCAACAGGGACTCTAAAATATAATGTTCTGGCTACAACTCAGAAAGGAAATTTTTAAATCAAAGGAAAGATACCAGCCGGACACGGGAAACGGTACCCCAAACATCATAGCTGCTGAGCTTTCTCATGGAGAACTTGCTACCAGCAAAACCTCCTGCCTGGGGATGGCAGAGGGTGGGGGCTGCAGACAGCGAAGAACCCCTCCCTCCAGAAAGCCAATCACCCACTTGCACTGCACCACCGGTTTCCTCAGACCCAACCCCCCACCAACCCCAAGTTTGTAACTCCAGGGATTGGGGCTCAAGGGCACCTGTAGGCCAGAGACTCCCTGACTCCAGTGTCTGCACTATTGCTGTTGAGAGGATTTCCGTCCGGGCCCGCCAGGTTCTACCCGCTTCATTATCGCTGGCTGTAAACAAGTGGGGAGTTAGCAAAGGGAGGGTGTGGCCAATTTGTGTCTGTGCCCTAAATCCTTGGATGAAGTTACATTTTCTATGATCCAGAAAGATTTCAGCAGATTACAAGCAGAAAGAAAGAAAATGCTCTGTCGCTCATCCTCAAGCCCTGCAGTATGAAGCGGCCTGGTCTCATGCAAGAAGTGTGTGTGCACGTGTATGTGTATGTGTGTGTCTCTCTCGCACATGCACACACACACACACACACACGCCCCTCTCAGAGGCTGAAGGAGTTACCCACAGCCCTGCGGCCTGACTGGTGTCCTCCCTGAGTTTCAGCAGGTGGGCCTGTTTGCTGCAGGAGAGCCGGGAGCTGGCAACCGTGGCCCTGAGCCGGGGGAGGAGACACCCTCAGTCCTACTGCCCAGCCCCATTCACCTGAACATTTTCCTCTGTGGTTTGAAACAGAAAACAAGTTACCAGTTCAGAAAACATAATCCTGAAGGACATATGGTGTCTGGCTTTCACGGGAGTGGTCTTATGAAGACGGACCTCCAGGCATCCGGGCCGCCCGCCACGCGGGCTCTGTGGTGACCAGCAGTCAGGGGTACAGGGACCAGCCGGGCTCTGTGGTGACCAGTAGTCAGGGGTATAGGGACCAGTCAAGATCCCTGAGGCTGGACACCTGCAGCTGTGTGTACCCTAGTCCTGACCCCACTCCTGACTCAAGGCTCAAGGACAGCTCTCCTCAAGAGCAAACCAATTGCTTCTCGCTTATAATCTAATGAGAGAGATAGATAACAGATGACTGATAGGTATAGATGACGGATGATCTAAACAAATAGTATGCATAGATCGATGGCACAGGTGCTCCATGCAACAAATAGATAAACAGATGACAGATGGACAGTAACGCCAAGCCTCAGGTACTATCAGCACCTGAGGAATGGTGGAGGGAAACGTAATGTTAGTACCAAGCTTGCAGTTGGTGAAACAATGAGGCCTTGCTGGAGGAGGTGACATTTGTGTCCGGCGTGATTACTGGAGATAAATTTCCACAAGGCAGAGGGTAGGGCTTGGGCAGGAACAGGAAGTGGAAAGTAAAGCGAAAGGATTCTAGAGTAGGAACCTTGTAAAGGTGCCAACTGTGGGCAAAGACCAAAGTGTTGGCTTGTGAGAGTGTTCTAAGAGAAGCCTGCGTCAAATTCTAGTTCTTACATTAGATGGTGGATTTTGGGGTGTTCGTTAGATTACTTTGCTTCATAACTTACATATCTGTGATCAAATATTAAGTAATAACACAAAACTCTGACTTGCCCAGCTTTTCTTAATCATGGTGTTTCCAAGTAGAGGTTACAGAGAGTCTCATGCAAACTCCTGCACACCCCTAGTATAAAATTCTGCAAGTATGTACTCCAAATTAGGACCTTCCTTTAACCCAGGATGTGGCACTCAACTGTTTTAATTACTTCACAGCTCTGTGTTAAAATCAGATTGATTTAAATAGACAGACATATTAACTGAGCAGCCAAGGTATTTAATTAAAGTCTACTAGGATAAAAAGCACCCACAAACATAACATAGCATTAGGAAATTGCTAATTGTTTTTCACATGTCAAGAAGATGTTAACATCATTCATACAACAATTTGATTAAACTTTTACTATATTCATGACAAGGATGGGGGAAAAAGTCTTTGTTGCTTTTTTGTACTAGCAGCAAAAATAAATGACAAATATCCTGGAGGCAAAAGACGGTGTTATGACTCCCTAAATGTAAATAATGTTCATAGATTATTCACCAGAGCTGAGATCCAGAACTGTGTTATAATCCCACATGGGCCTGAGATAGAAGTTTTAAATGACTACCTAGAATTGTATCTTTATGGGGACCCATCTCGACCAGCGAAGGGCCTGAGAAGGGTCATTTAGCCAAAATTAGTTGTTTTCCTATGATATGTTAAAAAGAAAAAAAAATCTACACGTATAGATCTTATATACATGTATTTCATCCATATATTTCAATATACATATATATTTCAAAATATACACACTCACCTACATATGCATATTTCAAGAAACCTTCCTAACATAGGCCAAGGAAAGCAAACGTAAATAGTTTGGGGGAGCTTCTTCACTTAGGGATTCATGGGACTATAGCCAAAAAGTCAAAAGTGAATACAACCCTTAAAGTGGGTCGTAGATTTCCAAAAGCATCACTGGCCGTCTCTGCTTCTCGAGGCACAGTCCTACCAAACACTCATTTTCCCGGACACCGTGGCCAGCACGGCACCTCCCGCCAGCCCCGTCAGCCTTGAGCTTGCAGTGTGCTTAGTTTGCAGCAGATTCAGC
>NW_004567102.1:85616098-85617988 GCF_000260355.1 Condylura cristata | reverse complement strand
CCTCCACATGCCATAGGTCTGTCGGTTGTAGCCTGCGAGCCTCGAGCTTCGCGCAGCGACGACATGGCCTAAAGACAGCTTTCTCGGGGCCATGTTCCCACCAGCCTGTCTGCTGGTCGTGTAGTCTGAGGGCTGAGCAGAAGTCCTGGCCACGGCCTAGAGACCCGGTGTCCACCTACTGAGTATCTTCACCGTGAGATGCAGCTCAGCCCGATGGACACCTGCCCGCTGGCCTCAGGCCCCGTGTGAGCACCCCTAGGTCTCAGCCAGGCTGGTGGTCAGTGGCCTTGGGCACAGGTGGCTGTCCCCAAGCTGGGTCCTGCAGCCACCTGCCAGCCACACGGTTCCAGGCTCAGACTGTGCTTCCTCAGGCGCCACTGCCCACCAGGCGTCCGCCGGCGGGTGACGGGGCGCGGCGATGTGCCTCCCCTCTGCCCAGTGGCTGAGCCCCACACCTGCAGCAACGCCACTTGCCTGGCCCAACCTCAGGCTCACAGCAGCACCTGGGTGCGGACTTTCACTCCCGTGGCACAGCTGGGGGGCCAACACAGAGGTCTGGGGTGTCCTCAGGACCTGCTCCGAGGTCCTCCCTGGTGGTGCAACGGTACTCTGAAGCTGGCCGTGGCCGCTTTGCTGGGAGTTCGATCCCCACCCCGGAGGTGACCCACCCGCCCCCTGCTCCCCTCAGCACTGTATTTTGGCAAATCCACCTGTTCTGCTCCCCACTCTGTCTCCGGTGAAGCCTCTCACCCCTTGTACCTCTGGCCTGCACCCCAGTTCTGGATGCATAAATAAATAAGTCTTTAAAAAAAAAAAAGACCAGCTTCCCTGCATCTGGCCACAAAGCACGGCAGCGGTGGCATTTTCAAAGGGAGAACAGATTAAACCTTCGTCTCCTCCCCACTTCTCTGGCTCCCAAGGCCATCTTCTCTCCGGGTGCTTTATAACCACTATGCTCAGCAGAAGCGGTTCAGTTTTCTGCACAAAGGCAGCCATTTCCCCAGCTATTTTGAGCCTGCAAACTCTTAATTTTAGAGTGCTCCCTCCTGTGATAATCTCTTCCTTCCCATGTAGGATGGCATTAAGCAGTGCAAGCCACTTGGGAACATATGCTGGGGTCCCAGCGGTGCCATGTAAAGATGGGCATCCTGCTTCCTCGGGAACCCTAGGGGGGAAGCAGGTGTGGGTATGTGTGTGTGTGTGTGTGGGGTGGTGACTGAAGAAGGGGTGGGGGCTTGGAGACCCTCAGCCCAGCAGACTCAGAGATCAGCAGCAAATGTAAGATTTAGAGACTCACAGGGCCCAATCAAAGGTAAGTTCCTGCCGGGTCTTGTTAGACTGCTCCTCTTACGAACGCCCTTGGGGGTCGTCCAGCAGGCACAGAACCCACACAAGCCTGCCCCCAAAGGCCAGAGAGCAGATTCCTGACCCCATTCCAGACCACCCCAGTCACAACCTGGGGTCTGAGGATGCAGGAGTCTGAGCTTTAAATCAGGTCCCGGGCGAGCCTGAGGGCTACCCTCAGGCCCGGGAACAGACCCAAGAAGACAGAAATGAACAGGGCACATTCGTTGTGCTTTGAGGGGCTGACATGACAGCCCACCCACCCATGCCAAGGGCCAGGTGGCCGCTAACCAGCTCCTCAGGGGGCCCAGCTCCAGACCCCAAGAGTTTTCTAGTCATAAAGAATTTTTCAGGTGGGAAAAGCCTGCAAGTCCTACTCACAGAGCGGGTCATCACGACACGTGTGTGCTTAGGGTCATCACGACACGTGTGTGCTTATGGTCATCACGACACGTGTGTGCTTATGGGTAATCATGACACGTGTGTGCTTATGGCCATCACGACACGTGTGTGCTTATGGCCATCACGACACGTGTGTGCTTATGG
>NW_004567102.1:85581892-85615742 GCF_000260355.1 Condylura cristata | reverse complement strand
GACACGTGTGTGCTTATGGTCATCACGACACGTGTGTGCTTATGTTTCACTGTCCAAAGACGACCTGACTTGTTTGCTGTCCAAACACACGTTGCTGTATCTCTGGCCCCTTTTCTTCCATGGGTTCGTGAGCCAGAGACACCCAGCATGCGCTAATCTACTGTCAGCCTTCAAAACCTCCTAAGAGTATCTTGCTTTATCAATTAATGCATTGAGGATTCTTTCTGATGTTTTCCATCTGCAAATAATGGTTTTTGAAAACTCAGAAGTAACAATGAAGCATACTCCTATTTCTGCAACGTTGTTTCCATACCTGCATGTTGTTACTTAATCCTCCTTGTTATTTATTTTTAAGATTTATTTTTACTTATTTACGGGTACAAAAGCTAGGGTGCAGGCCAGAGGTGTGGTAGTTGAGAGGCTTCACCAGAGACAGAGTGGGGAGCAGAGCAGGCAGATGGATGAAGTCCACTGCTGAGGGCAGCAGCGGGGAGACAGGGGAGGTCTGCTGCGCCCTGCGATCATCCCTGGCTGGGGATTGAACTCCTGCTGTAGTGGCTGCTGATAGCTTCATAGTGCTGTGGCTTCAACCCCTGCACCATCAGGAAGGTTCCTCCTTGTTATTTTTCTGACAATATGGCACTTCATAAAGTTAATGTGTCATCACTGACCTAATCATCTCCTAAGGCTGGATATTCCATTTTGGTTCCTTCCAGTTTTTCGAATGCACAAACAAATGTACTCCTAAATCCACTTCCATTCTGCCCAGACACTGGCTTGCCTAGGGGAAAGCGGTTGAAAGCTGGTGGAATACCGGCCACTTTCTGTAACGCTTCCTAAGATGGCACCTCACATGTTACCAGCTCCAGGCACCGGCTGTGTGCCACGCACACTCAGAGTCTTACGAAGGCTGGCTGTTGTAGTCACAGGGAGAGGCAGTGCACAGTGAGGAGGGCACTCTGGAAGCATCACTGCTGCTTCCAAGCACCCACTCCTGGCCGCTGTCAGCCGTGGCCACCAGCTCTGGCCAATGCCTGGCCCCCTAGTCAGCAGTCTAGTAGCTGCTGTGAGACCCCCAGAGGTCTCTTTCCCTCTGAAGGTCTCTCTCACAATGGGGGTCTCCCCACAAGGTGGGTTTATTGCTCGGGCCCCACAGTGAGCAGCTGTCAGAGAATCTCCAGCTGACCCACAGAGGTCACACAGCTTGAGCAAAAAGTACACTCTTGTTGTCTAACGCAACAGTGTTTTTTTAAAGCACTAGTTGTCACATCCTCTGAGCGACTTGACTTTGGTCAACCTGCCCCAGAAAGCTGGGATTCTGTGACGCATTGAGACTGCTTCCCTTCCAGAAACTTCCCCTCCTGGAAAGATGGACACAGGGCAATAGACACCTGGCTTTTAGACCTGTGTCCAGGGCCCAGATAACAGCTCCCACACTCAGCAGCTGAATGACCTGCGGTCCTAGGACATGTCTGACCCTTCAATATCTCACCCATTAAATGGGAATTAAATTATCTGCTTCATAAGTTACTAGACTAATTTAAAAAGTAAAACTGTATTTAGCACATAGTAGGTCCTCACTAGATTGCACCTGTTGCTTTTATCATAAAGCAAGTCCTCTGTGGCTCAGGACTCGAGCAAAATGTCAGAGAAGAGCAAGGCCACCTTCATTCCACTTGACCTTAAACTTAGGCAATGACCGAGAAAGCAAACTTTGCCTTTGGGGCAACAGGAGAGGAGACCCTCTTCCTTCAGGATACCACCTCATGGCGGGGGAAGGGGGGGGGCGGGGAGGGGCAGTGTCTGTCAGCGTAGCTCTGTAAATCCAGGCAGCTGGCTACCCTTGGGAAGAAGGTCGGCCTCGCGGGGTCGTGGGGCGCCCCACCTTCAGCAGAGCTTCTGCTGAGGCTGAATGCACAAGGCCTGGCTCTGGCCACCCCAGAAAGTAGACGATGGCTCCCTGGGTCTGGAGGGGACGGTGTGGGCAGTGGCTGCTGGTGAGCATGGGGCCTCTTTTTATGGTAAAAAAAAAAAGTCCTAAAATTAGATGCTGGTGCTGGCCGCACTAAAAGCTAAAAGCCACCGAGTTGTATGCCTTACATGGAGGACTCTGTGGTGTGTGGCTTATATCTTAATGAGGCTGTTGCAAAACGAATCTTCAGATGTGAGAATTTCATAACCGCCCTTAAAATACAGAGAAACACTCGGTGTGTTTCCCGAGTGGAGGCCGGGGATGGAGCACGGTGCTGTGGGCTCATAAAGGGACGAGGCGGCGTGAAAGCGGCGGCAGGGCAGGCCTGCGGCCACTGAGACAATGGGCAGCCAGAGAGCCCCGCAGCCCTCGCCCCGACTGCTCTCGGCCGCAGTGAGGCCCCTTTCGCATTTCTCAGAACGAGCCAAGACACTTGAGTTTTAGCTGAAAACTTTCTAATTTGGGGTTTTTAAATGAATTCTGCTTTTTGCAGACGTGACTTCTGCCTTTGCAGCTCAATCACCCAATTCTGCCGTGTGCCCACTGTGTGCCAGGCCAGCACAGTGGCACCCACAGTGGCAGGCTCGGGGAGCTGGCTCTCTCTCCCCAGGCAGGCGGCACTGTTCCGGGGCGGTGGCCCTGCCGCGCCTCCGCTGTCCCAGAGCACAGCCACGTTGTCTTGGGAACCTGGTGGTGGCGGCCACCTCCACGCAGGTCACACGCAGGACCCTCGCCAGAGCTTGCTGGGGCACCGTGGCTGGGGCAGGCCAGGGCGGACAAACACCCAGGCCGCCAGGCCAAACAGAGGTGCCCCCCCGCAGACTCTGGGCAAAGGAGCCCCCGCCGCGGGACAGGACACCTGAGCACACCGAGAGCCTCTGGCACCTCACAGGAGACCAACCTGGGAGGCTTCTGGTCCTACCCCCTCTAACTTAACAGAATGACGCCAGCCACCTGGGAACAAGGACTCTGGCGGTTTCATTCCCTTTCACAGCGTCCGTGGTTCCTGGGGGAAGGGGCTGCTGTGGGCGATGAGTGTTTTTTTTTTCTTTTTAAAGATTTATTTATTTGTGCATACAGAACTGGGGTACAGGCCAGAGATGCGGAGGGTGAGAGGATTCACCAGAGACAGAGCAGGGAACAGAACAGGCAGATCGACGAAAGTCCACTGCTGAGGGGAGCAGCGGGCGGGTCAGGAGAGGTCTGCCGCGCCATGTGGGTCACCTCCGGGGCAGGCGGGGATCGAACTCATGCGGAAGCGGCTTTAGATTCTCAGTGCTGTGCTTTAACCCGCTGCGCCACCAGGGAGGGCCACAATGAGTGTTTTAATGGGCACGGGCATTGTTAACAGTCATCGCTGTGACTTTCTGTACCCCGGGAGTGCTGGTTTCCGGGGTAGCGCTGAGTCAGCACCCAGCACTGATGAGCTCTACCAAGGACCAGCTGCATTTAAAGGGTGACGAGCTCAGCCTGAACTGGAGCCCTGGCACGGGGCACCCGCACGAGTGGGCAGGTCTCTCCTGACACCCCTGTGGAAGAAGCCACGGGCTCCCCCACCCAGGCGACATCAGACGGACCCTGCATGAAACATCTGAGTCCCCAAGTTCCCAGTCAAGCCTGTCAATACAGAGAAGCATGAGTAGATGACGACATTTTTTTTTGGGGGGGGGGTTACTAAATAAGGGTCGATAACTGGAATAGGCAGGAAGAGGGAACATGGTTACTTTTTGGCAATCCTTACTTACAAGAAAGGGGTAGAAAACAGCCTATGGCCGTTGGCTTTGCTGGGTAGGGAGCAACAGTTCCTTTTCTATGTCTTTCAAGTTTTCTATAGTGAAAATATCATCATGATAATGCTAGAACTGATTAAGATTTCACTATGGGCCAGTATTATGCCATTCATTTAATCCTCAAACAATCACATAAAACAAAATGATGTTATCCCACTTTAATAGACGAATCCTGCTGAGAGTTAAGAAGAAAGCAAGCCTCAAGTCATAGGGAAAAACAGTGAATTTGAACAAATGGTAGTGTCACATACATCACCCTAAAATCTGCTTCATAAGTTACCGGTGCAGTTTGGAGAAAAGGAATCATGGGATCAGTCAACAATATTTATCGGACATCACTATGTAGAAAAGCAAGACGAGGAATGCAGGATCAGAAGAACAATTTATCAGTTCCTAGTCTGAATGAATTCTATGTAGTCACAGAAGTAGGAAAGCTTAAGAAATTATTCCAAAGGTAAAAGGAATTGTTCAGTATCTACAATTTAAAACAGTTACAAAGTATATGTGACAAAATATACAGACAAATGAGATAGTCAAGGCTGCAGTCTTCTGCAGGGAATGATTGTGATTAATCTGGACGTTTTAGAATTTCCTGCGTAAAAGAATGTCCCACATAGTCTTGTGACTATAACAATGAAATATTTAAGCATCAACGAAAATTCTATTACTGCCTTTGTTTACTACTATTTCTAAAGTTTTGCCATTAGTGTTATTTTCTAGATCTGATCAATAAACATTGTGGGGGTGAGGCCGGGGCCAGTACCTCATGGTGGGGACTCTGGAGGAGGGGTAGGGGACACCCAGATCCAGGAGTCCAGCGCTGGTGGCATTGTTGCGTCATTTCAAAGGCAGCTTTGAGGCACAGTCTTAGTAGAAACTGTGGAGTGATTTATACACTCGACAACTTTTTGTTTCTCAGAATTATCATGCCAAGACAGCTCAATCTTCCAAAGAGATAATCACAGACAACCTTAGAAGCTGGAGACCATGACATTTCTTTCCTTAACCAAAAAGAGCTGGACATTTATATACATGTCGGTAAAATCTCTGAGAACCAGGCCCTCCCTGGTGGTGCAGTGGGTTAAAGCTAGCCCTAGCCGCTGCAGCATGAGTTCAATCCCCACCCAGGGAAATGACCCACATGGCCCAGCAGACCGCTCCTGTTTCATAGATGCCCACTCAGCAGTGTACTTCATCAATCTGTCTGTTCTAACCCCCACTCTGCCTCTGGTGAATCTTCTCACCACCCCGCACCTCTGGCTTGTACCCCAGTTCTGTATGCATAAATAAATAAATCTTTAAAAAGAATCTCTGTGAATCAGAAGCTGTACTTTTTTTTTTTTTATTTCCTTCCCTGATGGGGCAGAACACTGCAGAAAGACAAAAGAGATAGTAAGTCTTCCTAGTAAGTCAGAACTTATGAGTAGCTTTAATGGCTCTGTGGTAACTTTACTGCTGAAAATCTCACAGGGCCCACTGTTGTACAGGTTATAGTAGAGGATCGGCTGGTGGAAACCTACAGCTCTCTGAGGAAAAGCAGAGAGAGGGTGAGTACAGTGCTGTACTCACTCTGAAGTCACAGACCCAAGGGGACCATTTCCAACAGAAGGTGGTAAATTTCAGACAAAAATTAGGAAGAGCTAACTTTACACAGCAGTAGAAAAAACACAGTACTCATAGCACATGAGACTGGAGAGGTGGAAACAGAAAAAAGCTGGGAGAAGATTTAGAGTTGTGGATCTCAGTGAGTTACATCATTTTATTTATTTTTTTTTTTTTGAGTTTTGTTCTCATTATTGTGGTAAGAGCATTTAGCATAAGTCTCTTATCAAATATTTTGGTGAACAGTAGAGTGTTGTTAACTACAGACAGTGTTATCTCTAGAACTCAGGAATCTTGCATAGTGGAACCTTCTTACTTGCTAAGCAACAACTTCCCATTTGCTTCCTGGCAGTCCCCAGGCAACCACCATTCAACTCTGCTTTTACAAGTTTGATTATTTAAATTCTTTGTATAAGTGCTATCATAGCATATTTGTCTTTTAGTGATTTACTTATTTCATAGCCTAAATTCCTCCAGTTTAATCTATGTTGGTGCACAGAATAGGATTTCCTTCTTAAAGGCTGTATAATATTCCCCCACCTGTTTACAAGTCATGAATCATTTAATGACACTTCCTTCAACAGTGGACCCCGAGTGAAAGTGGTTCCAGTCAACTATCGTGTGCACCCAGATGTGTGGAAGGCTACACCATCTGGGCCTGCATGACACTCTGTGATGTTGACACACCTGAAGGCTCATTTCCCCTCTGTTAAATGATGCATGACTGTCTGTCATATATTTTGCAAATTTTTTCCTCCACTGATGTACCGGGTCATCTGCATTCCTTGGCCACAATAAACATGAACGTGGGGGAGGAGGGAATTTGAGCAGATGGGTCTGTCCTATGTCCACTTCCAGGGCTTTCCTTCCTGGTGCCATGTCACACACTGGACTGGAATCAACCCAATAGGGTTCTTAACTGTTATTTTTTTTTTTAAGATTTATTTATTTACGCAAACAGAACTAGGATGCAGGCCAGAGGCAGCGAGAGGATTCCCCAGAGACAGAGCGGGGAACAGAACAGGCAGATCAATAAAGTACACTGTTGAGGGAGCAGTGGGTGGGTCAGGAGAGGTCTGCCACGCCATGGGGTCACCTCTGGGGCTGGGATCAAACTCGCACTGAAGCAGGCCCAGTTACAGTACAGTGCTTTAACCCGATGCACCACCAGCGAGGGCCAATACTTGCTACAGCATAAAAGTTATCTGAAGTTAGTAGCACACTCTTAATACACGAAGCCCCCAAAGCCTGGAACGGCTGCCCTCCCGCCCAGCATGAGTGGGGGTCAGATTCTGAGTGATCAGTTGATAACTGGAAGCCCTGAGTGGCGATGAACATAGCGGTTGGCCAGGAATCTGCCCACCCGGCCTGCCATGTCCCTCTTTGTTCTTCGGCCTCTGTCCTCTTCCCATCTTCCTCAGTGGGGAGCTGTGGTCCTCTCTCCCTGCCCTGTCCTTGACCCTGGATCAGCACTACCATGGAACAACACCCCCCTCCAAACTTCAACATGTATGCTCATATTTTTATTTCCCATCCGGAAGGAGAATACTTCTGAAAGGGTGGAGTGAGGCCCCTGCCCGTAAAACCCTCCCCAGTACAGCTGTCATTATAGAAACACCTGGGCGCCGGGAGCCTGGCCTGCGGAGCCTGCTTATCCAGCCCAAGACCTTTGGTTTTGCAAATGGCGCAGCAGCCGGCCTCTCATAGATGCACATCCACGTTCAGGAAAGCGAGATTCCTGACCCCTCCGCCATCTGCCAGGGGGCTGCTGCCGCGTCCTGCCCTTTACGGCTCTTTTCAGGCACAGCGGTCATTCAACAGAAAAGGACATCAAAGGTATGCAGAGAGGCACAGGGGTTTGCCCTCAAGGGGCCTGCTTTCCAAGGGCCCCCTTCCCCAGACACCCCTTCCCGGTGCGAGATGGGGTGAGGCCCGGGGCTCCTGCCGCAGTGTAGTAAGATGCGATGCTGGGGTGGTTGCCGCGGTGGGCACCCGGGGCTTCCCCAGGACCCCGGAATGGAGCTATTTCAGATTCCCCAAGCAGAAGTGCACAGCCATGACGCAGGTCCTCCCTACAGACCGGGGTACAGTTTCACCCGCTGGACTTCTTGCGAAGTCAAGCATTGCGGCCCGCGGGGGCTGGAGAAAAGAGCCTCCCTGGGCACACGCACATTTGACTCGTGGTCTCACACAGGAGAGCAGCCAACACCCTGTGGTTGCCAACCTCTGCAGCGAGGGAGCGGCGTAAGCAGCCGGGAGACGCGCCTTAGTCCACGGAGGCCTTCCCTTTCAGTGACCCCCGTGGTCAGCCAAAGGGCCGTGCTTGCCCGTGGGCCCACTTCTCGCGCCACTGTCCACCTCTCTGCGAACCCGAAAAGGATACCTATTCCAGACTTCCAGGGAAGCATCCCGCGGTGGGAAACTGGGTTACACAACACCCGCGTGGTTTCCCTCCAACTCAGAGCAGGTTATTCCATGAGCAGCGGGGCTTCCTCGGAACTCCTGGCCTTAGGAGCGCGAGAACCTCGGTGTGGGGCGCTGCAGACAAGGGGGCCGGGTGTGGGGGGCTCCTCAGAGGGGCCACCTTCTGCACCGAAGGCCCAGCTCAGGGCAGCGAGGTGGGTGCCTCCCCTTCCTGTTTCTTTCCCCTCCCCCTCCCCTCCCCTCTCCTCTCCCTCCTCTCCCCTCCCCTCCTCCCTCTCTTTTCCCCCTCCTCCCTTCCCTCTGTCATCCCTCTTCTTACCCCCACCCCCTCTTTCCCAGCTTCCCTCCCAGGGATGCCCACCTTCCTGCCGGCCCCCCAGCTTATTCATTCTAAGACTCTCTAGCTGCCCCCAGAGGCCCTTCCCAGATGGGGTGCTGGGCAGCAGGCATAGTAAGCGCACCAGGTCCTAGCAAACATTTGCCAAATTCCAACCTCACTGAAAACACCTCTCTCCTCCAGTAGTTGCCAAGCTCCCAGTCACCTCTCAGGAGCAAGGACCGTGTCTTCTTCCTAACACATGTGAGTCTTCCAGGTTGACAGGGACAAGGAAACCAAGAAGAAACGAACATATTTGGCACAGAATGTGCCACCATCCAACAGTAACTCAGGTGCTGTGACTGAGCCAGAGACGGCAGAGTCAAGAGGTCGCCTCTGTGTTAGAATGAACGTCAATTTATTTTCTAGAAAGTTGTCTGATAGACACCTTTGGAGAAATACCGTTATTCTATGTGTCTTCTGGTTCCGAGACAAATCAGCACGATGTTGATAAATAGTTGAGAACAGAGGTTCCAGCCATTTCACGTCCAGGAGCTACTTTGTGATGTGAAAATATGGTGTGCACTCTCCCTCCACACCCAGGAGTAGTCGTACATTAGACCTTTGGTTAGCGAGAAAACACGAGAAAACACGCCCTTGCAGACGAGTCTCATGACTTCAGTAATGCTTCTAACTCGATTTATATTTGCTTGGTCACCACAGACTCCTCCTGCATTTGAAAACGTCTTGCACATCTCTAGGGGAGGTATGTGATTTAGGGGTTATGGTTGGTCCTGGATTCTCGACTCCTGGCAACAACCCACAGAATATGGCCACAGACTGGGACAACCTCTGTGGTCTGTCCTCTTCTGAGAAGTCTGAAAACCGAACTTCACTAGATAACCCCCAAGGAACTCCAAATGGACGTTTCAGGAGGGGACAAAAAGCAAAATCATTTACTACTGATTTTTCCCCTAATTTTCACGACACTCTTGCATTCCTGTTATGGCATCAAATACACCAGCTAGCTCCGGTTGGAGCCATCGTCGAACATTAAATAAAAGGAGACACTAGCTAATCTGAACAGTCTCTGCTCCTTGGGACCATAGAGTCTAATTAAAACCCTCAAGATTAACACAAGCCTGAAAGAAAAAAATCACCATGGGAACTATGGAGAGGAAAGCCTTCCGTTAGCAAGGACACAAAATTACCCTGAATAACCCGCCTCCTTCTCCCACCCAGGCCCCCCAAAGTTCATTCCTCTGCGCTTACACATAAATACATGTCAGCAATCCCCTTCTCATGAATGCTGACTTCGGGATCATGGGGGCACCCCCAGGGTACGGCGCAGGGGGCAGGCACCAGCCAATTGTGTGGTCACTAGAGGGACGTGTGGTCACTAGAAGGACGGGCTCACGAGGCTGTATGCGTTGGTCTCCTCGGCATTAGGGTTTCATCTGTCCGAAGCGGCTCACTTTGTCGCCAGGACACAAACAACTGAGTCACGGTGGAAACGCTCACAGTGGCAAGCCAGGTCGAGCCTGCTCCGTCAAGGCTGCATTTGGCTGGGAGGAAGAGGGGGCCAGGCGGTGGCTGCCGGAGACCCGCTCAGAGCAACTGACATGGAGAGCAGAACCTGCGCGCGTGGTCCTGAGACTCTTGGGCCACGCACAGGCAAACTGTGTCCAGGTGCAATTTTTGACCAACAGGTCAACTCCTAGAAACACCACATTTCAGCATTCAGGTTTGCAGGAACATGGCATTAAATAACTGCGAGAGGCCAGAGAACATCACGATATCTTTGCGTAAATTCCGCGTCTTCTTACTCGCCGCCAAAGAGAGAGAGCAGAGCAGGATTTCTGATCCATTCTAGAACCCAGTGGGTAGCTGTAGGGCCTTTCCGGCCAATGGCCAGCTTCATATTCCAGGCACAGTACTTTCCTCCCTAATGACCCACACACACCCAACCACAACGCAGGGTTCACGGCACCAACTAATATCCTTACACCACGTCCAGCAGGTTGGGGGTCCCTCTCGTGTTTTCTGTGGCCAGTGAAGTCCCTGGACCCAACTCTCTTCATGATACTACTTCAACCACTGAGTGCTGGCCCGTGGGACCTCAGGCCACGAGCGTCCGTGACCATGGGGGCCTCTGGCTAGCAGGACCCAGAGTCTTACTCACATCAGGTCACGTCAAGGGAATTTAAGAGGAGGTGGACAGAAACTCTCTGCTCAATCCTACGACTCCCTTCAACTTCCACCTTCCTTGGCAAACTTGCAAGCTTAAAATAGAGAGTATTTAAGCAAAGGTTATGAAAACATTCAGTTGAAAGCAACCTGTACCTGTGTTCACAGCAGCGCTCGTAATGGTAGGCAAGACGAGAAACAGCCCAGCACCCCAGGAGAGAGGGTACAGAGGCTGTGGTTTGCACCCCGATGGGAAACTGCTCAGCTGCTAAAAAAGATGAAGCCTCGCCTGTTGTGACAATATGGATGGAACTTGAGACCACGGCACTAATAAGTCAGAAAGCAAAAGATAGTTACTCACACGTGAATACAAATAATCCAGAGAAACTGAACTGACAAATCACAAGACTCTATGGGGCGTAGAGTGGTTTGCAGAGGAGGAGGGAAAAGGCGGGAGGCAGGGGAGAGGGCATCCCCCTGAGAGGGGACAACCCCAGAACTTTAGGGGTGGGGTGGGAGACTGAGACACAGAGAGCTGAAAATGCACCCCTGAGATTTAGATAACATTGTAACTCAATGATAAACAGATTACATTTATTTTAGAAAAAGGGGCCATGGAAAGCCAGCCACTGTGGCTGTGACCCCCTTCTCTGCCCATCCCCGAAAAGGGAAGATGCAGAAATTACCCCGGGGGGGGGGGGTGGCCGAGCTGCGTCTTCATTTAATTCTTGTCAGTTTTATTTTATTTTTTTAAAGATTTATTTATTTATGCATACAGAACTGGGGTAGAGGCCAGAGTTGTGGTGGGAGAGAGGATTCACCAGAGACAGACTGGGGAGCAAAACAGGCCGATCCACGAAGCACACTGCTGGGGGAGCAGCCATGCGGGTCAGGAGAGGTCTGCCGCGCCCTGTGGGTCAGCTCCCGGGCGGGGATCGAACTCGTACTGAAGCAGCTGTGGCCAGCTTGCAGTACTGCGTCCTAACCCGCTGCGCCACCAGGGAGGGCCCATAATTCTTGGCAGTTTTAAAGGTGTCCTCAAATATGTTACATCACGCTGCGTCCCTCAGGATCCTAGGAACTCTGAGCGCTGCTGAGAAGCGCCCCAGGCCCTCGACATATGGGGCAGGACACAGCCCTGAGCCTGGACAGCAGGGGCTTCCTACCCCAAAGGGCTAATTCCACCTCAGGACGTGGCCCCTGCATGAGAGCGAGTCAAGGGAGAGGGTGGAGAGTGCTCGAGGCTCTTGAGGTTGCTGACAAAGCACTAACAGAATCCACACCCTCTGCACCTTTGTTCAGGCCCCAGTCCAGGAGCTCCATCCAAAATCTCCAAGACTTGGGGCTGGGTCCCAGGAAGCAGACACCAGGCTGCCACCAGCAGCCGGCTCCCCTCAAAGCAGAAGACTGTATTTCCACAAAGGCGGCAACTGACTTACAAACACAACCAACTCCAACAAACGAAACCATCACCAGAAAAACAAAACTCCCCTGCGGCCGCCAGTGAGTTCTCCCTCCATCCCCCCCGCCAGATGGAGGGTGTGACAGGGCAGGGCAGCGGTCAGAGGATGTCATCTGCGTGTCAGTCAGTGCCGGGAGAGGCGGCCCAGATGCCTGGCCCCATGTGGCTCTGTTCTCTCTCAAGAGCAGCGATTTATCTGCAGAGAAACACTGCGTCCAGGCCATTGTCCCTCTAACAAGGGCGCTTGTCTCCCCAGCTGACCGGAAGAAAGATGACATTCTGCTCCTCGTCAAGAAAACAATAGTGGCCCCCCAAGGCCCGAGTCGCAGATCAGAGCTCACGTGGAAGGGGAAACAGGGTGTGCCAACCCCTCTGGACTGTGGGGTCAGAAAGAAAAAAGCACAGTGCCCAGCATGACCAGGGCTCTGACAGAAACCACTCACCACAGAAGCCCAGAGGGGTTTCACGTGGGACCCCACCTTCACTGGGAGGCAAAGAGTGGTGAGAAGGACCTATACAGAACAGGAATCCTCCATGCCAACTCAACCCTCCCAGGGTGGCTCCCTCACTCCTGTCCACTTGCCCTGTGTCCTTCAGCCCCCAGACATGGTGGATCGGTCACTCTGTCCTCGGTCCCAGTCTCTGGGACCCTTTCGGGAGATCTCTTCAGAAGTGCCTCTTTGGGAGGAGGCCTGTGCTGGGGGCATCCCGAACCCCGCATCCTCCTATAGCCTGCCAACAGACTGGGAGAAGTTTCCAGAACTTCAGAAGAAAACAGTGAATGTTCTGTTCCTGTGTGAGCAGGTAAACGCCTTCACTTCAAAAAGCTTGTCTCCTTTCAAAGTGGCCCAGGAAACAGCAGGCCACAGGCCAACAGCCCCAAGACAGTCCGGCAGAGCTTTTGAACTTGCCATAAACAAGCTGGTTAAAATGGTGACATAGCCTGAAGCCTGTGTTCAGCCCAAGGCTGCCCACACGGTCATGCCCAGGGCTGTCACAGGCACTCATCAAAGGCTGTTTTCTGGGCTGGCTGAAATCAATGGCAGCACCTGCTTCGCTCACAGCAGGTAGCATGATGTCACCATCCAGTGCAGCATTAGCAAGAGGACTCCAGCTGGCCAGTGGCACTGGCAGTAGTTCTTCCCTTAACAAGGAGAAAACACCATTTGCAGAGACTTGTTAATGCGCTAGAAGAAAGATGGGAGCAGTTGTGTCTATTTGTTTTCAGTGTCTTAGTTCTTATCTAAAGATGCATAAGCAGCATTTAAAAATCAGTAACATGTTTTGTTCTTCATTTTGTAGATAAACACATTTCACCGCCAGAGATGTTCCGGAATGAAAGAGCATGACCCATTACTGTATTTGGAGAGATGCCTGTTTGATACTAGGAAAGTACACTCATGAGTAGCAAAAATGGAGCGTGTAGCTGGGAAAATAAGTAGCTGGTGCCTAGAAAAAGCTTAATGCAAATCTCTTGACTTCTTTTCTCTGTCCTTTCTTCGCCTTTGAGGTGGCTGAATATAGATAAGACGGCCGGAGCTGGAGCTGCCATCATGGGACAATGAGGTAATTTGGGGACGATAGGCCCGTCATAGCTAACAGCAAAAGGGACTCTGGCCTTGAGAACTGTGAGGAGCAGCATGGCCACGCCAACCTCGGCTGAGAGAGAGAAACAAACATTTGGTTTCTTCCAAGCAAATGATCGTTTTCCTGTTGCTCATAGATAAACCTCAAGTTGTGTGCCCCATATTTAAAGTTCTTGAAATAAGCATAGGATTTAGAACAGTAGCTGCCAACTAACAAGCAGGGAGATTTTCAGTGAGACAAACAAATATGTCAGGTTATCCATGGCCCAAAATATCCCAACAAAACAATGGCCTTAGGATGAATCAAACTAAGAGACTGTTAGGTGGGCCAGCTTCTGGTCTGGCCCCAAAGGGGAGACGCTATACCGCTAGCCCCAGGACCCTGGCTGGAACACGGAGGCTCCCCAGAGTCCCTCGGAGTGACTGAGGTTGAAACCAAGGCTTGCTGGTCAACCCAAGCCCAGGGCTTCCTTTCAGGATGGAGCAAAACAATCAAATATGAAATCCTCAAGTTTGTATGAAAGTGTGGCCTAAATTATAGTCTGACCATGGCTCAAGATAAAGATTGCGCAGCGTGACCTGCAAGAGCAGAAGGTCGCAGTTGAAGAGAACCTAGCTTTGTTCTGTGGGATCTGAGAAGAGTGAATGCAGGGCTGTGGGGCTGCTGTGTACAGATGCTCTGTCATTTAGATTTCATGAACCCTTTTTAAAAAAGATTTATTTATTTATGCATACAGAACTGGGGTACAGGCCAGAGATGCAGGGGCAGTGAGAGGTTTCACCAGACACAAAATGGGGAGCAGAACAGGCCGACTGACAAAGTACATTGCTGAGGGGAGTAGCGGGAGGGTCAGGAGAGGTCTGCCCACCCTGTGGGTCACTCCCTGGGCCGGGATGGAACTTGTGCTGAAGCAGCTGAGACCAGCTTGCAGTGCTGTGCTTTCACCCATGTGCCACCAAGGAGAGCCCTAGATTTCATAAATCTTAAAAATAAAAATCAATACACAGACAGAATGTTTTTTGAATCCAAAGAACATAGATGGAGAGAAGCGATTCCTTAGGAATTTCCATCTGAAGAAAATGCCCCTCAAAACCTGGGGACATCGAGGATCCTGTTATCCTGAGTAAATCCAGCTCCTAGCAGGCTCTTTTGGGACAGGTGGTTCCTAGCACGTGAAAACCTACAACAAATAGTAAAGGGAGGGTGGGAAATAAGAATATTGAGTTGGCGATCCTCCTAACGGAGTAACTACAGCATCTTTACTTTAAAACATGCTGCCTATGTCTTAGTGATTTCTGTAAGATTTGCCAAACACTCCTTTTTAATTTGTTATAAAATCTAAACCCAAATTTCCTTGACAGTACAGAAAATTAACGTGTCACCAGGTTGACCCACATTAAATGCCAACGTGCTACAATTGGGCAGAACATGGGATTTGCTGCATTTTAGCATTAGCACAAGGCTTGGAATCTAAACAAAAATCCATAGCCTGGTTGACCGTCGCCATACCTGACACCATGGCACACACTCTCTCTCTTTCTCCAAAAATACCCAACAACAATCCAATCCTACTCCAGAGTTACCACCTCCTGGAGACACAGAGTGAAGGAAAGGTGCTCTATTTCGGGGGGAGGAGGGCAAGACAGGCTTCCCAAAGGGGGAGTCACCCCGCAGATGGTTTAAGTGGTTCATGGACAAGGTTAAGTCCTTTCAAGCGAGCCCATTCATAGCCAAATGCTAACTGTATCAGGAGTTGGTTGTCTAGGTGGCGAGTCATTGGAAACACAGGGAACACATGCGAGAACCTGGAAGCCTGTCCAGTGAGAGCAGAGAAGGATGAGAGGGCGCCATGACCCACTGCAGAACTTGCCAACCGCGTGGTAACACTGCACTAAGTCGGTCGGCACCACCCTGACCTTCTGGAACACTCACCTGACCTGGCCGGACCCCGAGACCAAAGGCGTTCTCTGCCGGCCCCCACAGCCCAGTGTGCAGGCCCATAACCGGCTTTCAGAAAATAAGCTGCATGTGAGATTTTGTTTTTTAATCTGTGAAATGTTTCCTCCCTTACCTACAGAAATGAAACAAATGCTCACTTAAATCATTCTTTTTACTGTAGAGCCCAGCAGACACATCCATTATTCTATTCAGTCCATGTTCATTTACTAGTAAATGTGAATCGATAAGCGTTTGCTGACCCTGGCCCTGGGCACAGGAGCTCACTGCCCTTTGCAGTTCATCGTCCAACTTGGAATGAGTGGCCCGAAGGTGTCGACCGAGCGTGGTGTGCCAGACAGCAACACGGCACACAGGAAATGCACGAGGTCACTCTTCCTCCATTTGCCACTTTCCAAATGCCTTAAAAATTGTTATTTCTCATATTGATTTGTGCTAAATTTGTCAAAGGAAGATGCAACAGGAATTAGGGTTCGTTAGGTCTGATGAAAGTCAAGATCACACTGAAGGTTCATGGGTGGACTTGGACATCATCAGAGGGGTGCGGGGTATGGGCTCCCCTGTATGCACAGCCCCCGGCAGCGTCTGCCTCCCCCCAGAAAGGGCCCTGCCAACCTCCACGGCACAAACACGGACGGGATTTTAACATCAAAACCTCTCCCACAGTGGACGATAGTCACAAAATAGGTGGTTAGTCACAAAATAAAAGCGCGGATGTGGTTTTGAATGTAACTCTCCAAAATATAGAACCCACAATTCTAGGAAGGTTAAAAAAATGTTGATCGGGCCTCCCTGGTGGCACAGAGGTTAAGTCTCAGCACTGTGCGGCTATCAGCAGCCCCTGCAGCATGAGTTCGATCCCCGGCCAGGGAGGGACCCCCAGGCCGTCTCCCCACTGTGGATTTCAGTAGGTCCCCCTGTTCTGCTCCCCACTCTGCTTCTGGTGAATCCTCTCACCCCTCTGCACCTCTGGCCTGAACCCCAGTTCTTGTGTGCATACACAAATAAAACCTTTAAAAGATGTTGAATGGGATATGTGCCTTGCGGAATTCATGTTTCCACATTACAATATTCAGCTTGAATATGGCACGATTCGGCCCGAGACTCCCCTTGCAACATACTTCTGGGCGCACAGGCCGCTGCTCTTGCCGACTGCACAGCAGCTACAGCCCACCCGCAGGCCCCAGCCTTCCCGCAGGCCTCAGCAGGGCGTGGGCCTGGGCATCGGCATCGATAGATTTGCAGTAAACACACCGTTTTCTAAGAAACTGGGCTTTTCACTTGTCTTTTGAAGTAATATAAGGTTCCTCCATTCATGGGCTGGTTAGTTCCAGACCCTTCCGTCTGCAAAGAAAATGTACTACACACGAGCGGAAGGAGAATATCGAGTCACCAGAAAGCCAGCAGCGTCTCCGCCAGTTCGGTGGCCTACCTCTTTCTTTAGTTCTGAACTCAGTGCATGTCATGGACTCGGCACTGCTCCTCTGTGAATATATTTACTTGCTAATATTGATAATTATTTACTACAGCTACCATGTGTCCCAAAAGCACCATCAGATAAGACTCGTGTTCTGTTATGGAAAATCTGCAAATGACTCCGGCTGCAGAGCGCCCATAGATGGATCGTTTCCTTCGTCTCACCATGTCAGTCCCTCGCACATGCTCGCTGAGACAGAAAGCAGATGGAGGGTGACGCCTGAAGCATCACCCTGTTTGTTAACCTCTTACGAGACGCCACATACTGCTCAGTGCGTCCCATGGAAAATCTCACTGATTCCCCACGGCAACTCTAGGCGCATAACATGAAACCACTTTAGAAATGAGACCCCAGGGCCCGGAGAAGTCACCGGCTCACGTGCTCCTGGTTAGAGAGCAGCATACCTGCACGAGCCATCGATCCGCCTGGGGTCAAAGCCAGGGCTGACTCACAGAGGATGAGGTGCCAGCGGACAGTACTGGGCCTTAGGGGGTGCCCCTAGCATGGGGGTGGGAGGGCGGTGAGCCAGTAGGGGAAGGTGGGGGAGGGAGGAATGGCGCTGTGCACTCTGGGTGTGCAGGTGGGGTTGTTCATGTTCGGGCACAGGAACCGGAGGGTGAGGACGACGAGAAGCCCGGGCCAGGGGCTGCCAGGGGTCCTAGATTAGAACTTGACCCCCGCAGGTTCCTCCTCATGAAGTACCTTGGAAAGGATGGAGGGTAAACTCAGCTCACACACCTTCATTTAGAAAAGCTGCCTTCTAAATAAGCCCACTTTTAAAAATCAGATGGATCGAGGTGTGACTTGCACAAGCATGCCGCTGGGTGGGGCTTACTAATATGCTCAGTCCGCCAGCTACGAGGACTCTGTCTTCTCCCTGTTGTGTCTTGGGTCCCCCCAAGGCCAAGTCATCCCTGCTCCTGGCTGCCCGCATCTGCCATCATCGACATCTGAGAACTTCCCGGAGAGGAATGCAGGCTGCCGGTGGCTAGCTTCTTTTGCTTCCATGAGCTGCTCCGAATGGTTTTTACTTTTGTTTTTTCAGTCCTGGGGGCAGCTGAACTAACGCTAACCTCTGCAAATGGGTTCAAGGGACTCTAGGTGGCCTGTGCCCAGAGCTCAGTCCTAGAAGGAGGAGGAGCATCCATGTGGCCCCTCCGACTCCGCCCCCCAGAGAAGACACAGCAACAGAAAGTCCGAACATGGACACTTTTAGAAAGCCCAGAACTGGGCCTTCCCTGGTGGTGCAACTGGTTAAAGCGCAGCACTACGAAGCTGGTCACAGCCGCTTCAGTGTGAGTTTGATCCCCCGGCCAGGGAGTGACCCACAGGGCGCGGCAGACCTCTCCTGACCCGCCCACTGCTCCCCTCAGCAGGGTGCTTGGTCCATCTGCCTGTCCTGCCCCCCACTCTGTCTCTGGTGAGTCCTCTCACCCTCTGCACCTCTGGCCTGTACCCCAGTTCTGTATGCACAAATAAACAAATATCAAAACAATGACAACAACAAAGCCCGGAGCAGGGGCCTCTCTCACCACCGAGGCTCCTAACCGAACAATACAACCTTTAGCAGGTGACACAGTATCATGTTCCCACAACACAGGCTGACATGCATAACCTACGCATACATCAGGCTGTGACTCTGCTCGACCGGGTCACCGGATGTGGGCCCCAGACAGCTTGTCAAGGAGTCAGCCGACGACAGCAGCGCACACCTTGAGTCAAGACAAACAGGCCGTGGCAGTTACTGAATCCGGTTTTGGGACTGGGCGGGCGGGATTGGGGGGCAGCCTCGGGGCTGGGTGTGTCTGTGTCCACTCCGGGAGGGAAGGATGCGTGTGTGGAGACAGCAAACCTTTGAGAGTCCCTGAGAAGGAACGAGACAGACTCCAAGGGGCCCCACATCACCAGGTACACACGTGATCTCAAGTAGAGCAGCTTCAAATGCTCCTGGAAATGGTTTTGAGAGAAGCGATAACCAAGCCAAAATAAAGGTCCTCGCTAAAAGTCTCCAGGGCCCTGCTGCACCCCACACCGGCCTGACTTCCCTTGGGGCGGCCTCTGTAGCTTGCCCGAGCCGGCCCGTGGCGTCAGGCCAGAGAAGCTGCAGGGCCAGGCTCCTGGGCGGCCGTGGCTTTGGAGCCGCTAACTCGAGGCATCTGGAAGCAGTTAGACTTAGACCCTGACGCACCAGCCCCCTCCAACTTTTCCAAACTAAAACCATCTTGCCTTCACTGTTTTTTCCCCTGCATCTAAATATAGTTTTCAAAACAACAACATGAAAGGCCTGGATAAGAAAGAGGAAGGACATGTTTCACTTTCAGCCAGGACTCTGTTCTAATGCATTTCCCAGATGATGGCCCCAGAAAGCTTGGCTTAAAGAACATCTCTCTGTTCCCATGTCGGGGCTCTGCCCTTTCGGGGCCTGCTCGCACCCCAAGATGGCAGAGACGGCAGGACCCAGGCGGGGCCCTGCCCCCCGACATGCCAGCGCTGGCCTGTACCCCAAACCCCAAAGCATCCTCGGTTGCTCTAAAATTAGAAACTGCGCGGCCAGACTACCGCCTGGAATGGAGATGTAAGAAAGAAGACAGGCAAGACAAATGAACAAAGCTGCCATCTGTTTCTAGCCCAACTGGTTGTGTTTCTTTTTAATAAACGATGATGGTCTAACAAAAATGCCGCAAGAAGCTGACAGAGGCACCCCTTGGGTGATAGTTGATCTCCAATAATTCCCAGCTCACGCTCATGCGCAATGGTTTTACACATATATAATCTATGCGCAGATGAGCCATGTGTGCCTGAGACCGACAGGGTCACCCGGAGCCCAGACATCCTGACCACTGGCCCAGGCCCTGCCCGGCCCTGCCCTGGGCCCCACCGCTGTGGGCTGCTGGAGCCCTGTGCCTTTCCTGGTCCCGGTTTCCTTGGTGTTCAAACCGCTTCAGCCATGGCTTCTCTTCAAGTCTTCGCCATGGTCGTCCATGGTCCTCCAGCCTGACCACCAGGCTCCCCTCCACCCGAGGGACCGGCCAGGCCCTGGAAGAAGCCTCAAAGGAGGCTGTGGGTGTCTTCCCCACTCACTGCCACAGCTCTTAACCCAAGGCCACATAGCGCCTCGTCCAGTGTGAGAGCTCGAGCACCCAACGTGGCCCCATGCCTCTGACCTCAAGTCACGCTCCTCAAGTCAAGGCCTCCCTGAACTTCTTCTTAATCAAAACATGAGCCCCAGCCCCGTCGTCCTTTCTCATGGCCCCTCAAGCAGCTCCTAGCAAGTTCATGTCCCAGTGTGAGAGGGAGGAAGCGTGAACAGAAGGTATCCCCAAGTCCTGTGCATGCGCAGACGTGGCCAGCCTGTGACTCACAAGGCCCAGGTGACCAGCAGTGACCGCAACACACCTGGACTCCATTTTCAATCACAGCGAAACCCGAGTGGCCATCTGGACACATGACTGGCAACGATGGTGCACGTGTGGATTTGAACGTCTTTGAACAGGTGTGTCCTGGGTCGTTCGGCCCGTGTGCGAAGTAGAACTGAGTTAGCTCAGTCTTCGCTAGCTGAATGTGGACATTCTGGTGTTCGTCCATTAAAAAGCTCGCTCATGCAAAAGTCCTTTCTAGGATTTTGCAGGCTCCACCTGCACAGAACTTGGAGGTTCTATCGTTAGAAGCTACAACTTACAACTGCAAGTTGTCATTTTTTGCAAAGTAAAGGTCAATTACTGTGTGCATTTAGGAATGCAAAGAAGTAGAACAGGACACGGAGGAGGAGAGATAGTCATTGCAGAGGCCTTGTTACATCACTGCTGCTCTGCAGACAGTGAACAGTCTAAGAACAGACTAAGAACAGTCTCGGAGTCAGACTCCCAGCTTTCGACATGTGGTTCCACCACTCAGTGGCTGAAAGACCTTGAGGAAACACTTTGCTAAGCCTCACTTTCTGCATCTGTGAGAGTACCCACCTCCCTGAGAGGTGGTAAGTGGGAAACTAGGCGTAAATCCTGGCATGTAAAGCTACAGGCGTAGATCCCGGCTGGAGGGAGAATCAACAATATATTAGTAGCTATTATTAGCCTGAATAATAGCAGTACATTATTATTACCTTACCATGGTCATCAAGTAAAACAGTTTTGTCTCATTTTTCACTGAACAGTTTTACTTCCCCAGGGTTCTCTGTTAATGCATAATCTGCTGTCATCGAAATACTACAGAATTTTCTTACCTAATTAAACCCTACTTATGGGAAGAAGAAAAGAAGTTCACACCTGTTTTGAATATAAGTTTTCATGAAACATAGGCTCTTTTCTGTGTGGAAATGACACGTAAGCACAGACACACACACTAAAAAAATGGAAACTCTTTTTCTTCTTTTCTTCTTTACTTTTTTGTACAAGAGACAAAGTCTGGATTTGTACATGTGCTTGTCAGAAAGAAATTAACATTCTTACTCCCACAGACACAGCTGCCAATCCAGCACTCACAGAGGCAGAAAGCAAGGAGCAGACGACTGCCCAAGAGAACAAATCACTGAATTAACAGAAATTGGGAAATAAGAATAATTATTTGCTGTCTGCCTGCCTGCAAGCAACACCCAGCTGAAAGCATCCTCTTAAACAGCAGGAACCTTCGGGACAGAAGCAGGCCTTGCAAAGCCCCGAAAGACACGCGACGGGCCGCCCTCCCAGAGACAGCGCGCAGCTCTCCTGCACCTGCTACAAGGTGTGCGGGAAGCGTTCACGGGGACACCTGTACGGTCGTGCGCTGTGGCGCTGGCTCTTTCCAGCCGCCCCAGAGACTTCCTCTTGCCACACTACGTGGCAGACGCAGAAAGGAGGCAGAAACCGAAATCTGGGGACTGCAAGGGTGACGTGGCTGAAGACCCTAGAACCAGAAAAGACCCCAATAAATCGCACAGCCCCTTTTCTTCCTGCCAAAGGTCCAACTTGCAGAGCAGGAGATTCTCTGTGCTGTGTGCAGGTTGAAGTACCAGATACTCCCCCAGGCCTGTGGCGCGCCCAGCACTGTGCTGGGAGTGGCTACGGGTGCCGGGCTGCGTCCCAGCCGAGGAGCGCGGTGAGCAAGCATCGGGTGCACACGCAGCCGCCTTCAGGGGCTCACACAGATCGTGACTGTTGTTGCTTATCTCTGACCCTCCAGTGGACATCTGACAAGCCCCTGTGTCCCGAGGCCCCATTCTCAATACTGAGAGTCAGTAGAAAATGGCACAGATTTTAAAATGCTGTCTTCAGAAAACGTAGTTTAATGGAGAGCGGCATTAATAAACAAGATCACAAAAAGTAAAACATCGCCTAGATAATAATCAGAACAAAGGATGAATATAAAGGGGAGGGAGTGGAGCTGTGTCGGGGTGCTGAGGCGGGATTTCCCAGGGCGACGGGGTGGCCACGGAGGGGCAGGGGCTGGAAGCCGTAGAAGGTGGCGTTGCACTCAGCCCCCGAAGGAGGCGCGGGAGTGAGGCACGTGAGCGTCTGGCGGGAGAACTCGGGTGCCCAGGCCACATGGAGGGGGGCGGGGGGCTGGGGGCTGGGCGGTGGTCAAGAGGGGGCAGCTGTGGCCACCTGAGCACGTCACGCAGGTGACTCACAGGCCGCATCAGGCTCCCAGGATCCTGAGCAGAGCCTTGACATGACCAGACTCGTTTCAAAGCCCTCGTGCGGCTGCGTGGTCAGCGGGTGGGAGGGCAGGAGACGCCCCGGGGTGACGATGCTGGAGCCCAGGTGCGAGGCGTGTTGACGGGCATGTTCTCGAAATGGAATGAGACAGAATGACAGCTTTAGGGGCTGAGCTGCCAGCGCCCTCGCACGCGGGGCTCGGGAGTCCAGTGAGCTGGGGTCCGCAGTCCTGGGAGAGGCAAAGCCAAGAGCTGCAAAGCCCTGCAATGCCCAGGCCCATTTCCTCTTTGTCATGCGGCCAGACACCATGGAGACCATAGAGACTGCTAACCATGACACCTCAGGACATCCCAGCTCTGCTCAGACAGAGCAGCTGCAGCACCGCCCCATGTGACCCCAGGAGGGATACAGACGTGGCGAAGTGTGCAGCCCCCCCGGCAGTATTAGCCACCACAGCCACGGCACAAAGCCCCGCAAAGTGTCCATCGACAGTCTGCTGGATAGAGATCTGCAGACAAGATACCACGGAATACTACTAAGCCATGAAAAAGATAACAGTGCTTTGGCGGGGACAAAACAGCCAGATCTTGAGGTCACTGTGCTAAATGAACTATGTCAGGGAGAGAGTGGAAGGCAGTTACCAGAGGGTCGCGGCATAGGAGGTTTGGTGGAGGATGAGTGAGGCAGGTGCACATATAGGGGTGGCGGAGTCGAACTCCCAGATTACATAGTTGTATAAACTAGGGACAATTTAATAAAACTTGAAAAAAATGTTCAAGGAAAAAATCTGCTAGAGGGTCCTCTCTGGTGGTGCAATGGGTTAAAGCACAGCACTACGAAGCTATTGCAGACACTGCAACATGAGTTTGAGCCCTGGGCAGAGAAGTGACCCACAGGACTCAGCAGACCTCTCCTGACCCGCCTGCTGCTCCCCTCGGCTGTGTATTTTGTCGATCTGCCTGTTCTGCTCCCCACTCTGTCTCTGGTAAATCCTCTCACTGCTCCTGCAGCTCTGGCCTGTACCCCAGTTCTGTGTGCATAGATAAATAAATCTTAAAAACAACAGCTACTAGAAACTGGGAGGCTCAGCTACTTGCTGAGCACCAAGCTCGTGCCCTTGCCTGTAGAGGCTGCCGCCAGGAGCAGTGCCCTTGAGAGCGCAGGACCCTGGCGCAAGAGAAGAAACCCCCACACAGGGCGATCGAGAGGGCCGGGCGCCAGTGGTGATGCCACGTGGCTTTCTCTGCTGATCCCACCAGTCACGTCACCCCTGAAGCCCCGTAACAAACAGGACGCCAGGTGCTGCTGATAAGGGTCTGATAAATGGCCAGAGGGAAGCCAGCTCCCTGATCTTGCCACGTCACGCTGCTATTAATACACCCAAATGAATCTGTCTCAAGGAAATGGACACAGTCTTCTCTAGGTTTCCAGAAAGACACCCGGTCTCTCCTAGCACATCTGTCTCTGCCCAGGCCAGTCAAGCGCAGTGTTTGAACCCGTCTCAGTGAAAATCTGCTGTTTAGCGGAGTTTCTACACAGCGCTCTGCTCCCCAGGCCAGCTCTGCTGCCCTGTTTCAGGCCGTGACAGGGCCAGCCCACGGCTGTAAGCAATGTCCTAAAGATGCGTCCCTCGTCTTCATCCAGGTTGCCAGAATGAATTCACCACAACTAGCCCTCTGCGCACATTCAAATCCAGGCACGGAAGGTTCCTTCTCCAGCACAAGTTACAAACCACAGCGAGCTCTCCACCAGCCCAAGAGCTCGGCTGATCTTGGCTTCACCATGTACTTGTGAAACTCTGGCTTATAACTTCCTTGTTCTTTGACTCTGGTTCCCCATTTATAATACAGAGATAACTGTGGGACCTACCTGGAGCTGATCTGGGGTAAACCTGGGGCGACCCAAGGATGAAATGAATCAATACAGATAAAGTAGCTGATAGGTTAGATTCATGCTCAGTCGACAACACACTCAGTAAATTTCTTATTCTTTGTGAGTCTTGGTGATGCAGCACTTTCAAGCTATTGCTATCCACCGCAGCACGAGTTCAATCCCCGGCCAGGGAGTGACCCTCAGAGCACAGCAGACCGCTCCTCTTCCCAACACTGCTCCCCTGAGCAGTGTGTTTCAGTAGATCTGCCTGTTTTGCTCCCCACTCTGTCTCTGGGGAGTCCTCTCAACCCTCCCTCTCACCTCTGGCCTGTACCCCAGTTCTTGTATGCATAAATAAATAAAGTTCCCAGAAAGTTGCAAGAATCGTACAGAGAGGTCCAGTGTCACACACTTCATCTGCTGTACCCCAACAGGCGTAGAAGCTCAATCTTTTCCAAACTGTCACATTTGATGAGGCTGATCTCGCTCTCAGCCCCACTGCACCGGCTGGACAACGAGGCTTAGGGAAGTCAGATAACTCGCCTCGGGCCCCAGCTGATGACCCGGGTCACTACAGAACCCACAGTCGCTGTCATTCTCCACATCAAAGCCCGGGGACAGGGACCGGAAGGCAAGCATGGGGAGGGGAAGCACACAGACTGCCTTTGAGCAAGGCTGAGGTGGGAGGAAATACTCAAGAAGAAAAATAACTGCTATCTGGCAAATGCAGTGTTTGGGCGAGTGAGTCCTCAAGAAAAGCTCGTGTTGAGATGTCAGACTCCAAAGCTAGAGCCCCGGTCTGCGTGCCAACCCGCCTCACAGAAGCCCTCCGCCCGGCTCAAACACATACATGACACATTGTGGGAAGGACACGTTATATTTACCACTTAATTTTTTTTAAGATTTTATTTATGCACAGAACTGGGGTACAGGCCAGAGGTGCAGAAGAGACGAGAGGATTCCCCAGAGACAGAGTGGGGAGCAGGACAGGCAGATGGATGAGGTACACTGCTGAGGGGAGCAGCGGGGAGACAGGGAAGTCTGTCGCGCCATGTGGGTCACCTCTGGGGCAGGGATGTAACTCGCACTGAAGTGGCCAGGGCTTGGCTTAGCTTCGCAGCGCAGCGAGGGAGGGCCCTTACTTACCATCTAATTTAATCCTTCAACATACCTCTTCACTAGGTCCCGGTATAATCTCCATTTAAGGCTGGGGCAATTGAGGCACAGTGAGGCCATGCAGCTCACCAGCGGGCACCCAGCTGATGGTAGGAGAGCCAGGATTTGGGCCAGGGATTGAGCCAGGCAGCCTGGCTGCAGCTATGCCCCAGTCACCACTCACCTTGCCTCACTGAAGACTCAGAAGACCCACAAAGCCCCACATGGATCCCTGCTTCTCTGCCCGTTGTTTCCACCAAGGTCCGCTTTCATTATTTTATCATTCATGGAGGAATAGTCTGTCCTCTACAGAGGCGAGTTGGGGGACAATGACAGGCCTTTCCTTTTATTCCTCCCGTCCCTTCACCAAGACCGGGCCCCTCTGCATGGCTCTTCTGAGGGGTTCAGCTGATCCTTGGTTCCTCAGGTGCCATCAGCCCCTGCCGGGCCCTGGGCCGAGGCACCGTGCCTGAGTTCCAGTGGCTACTTCATCAAGTTGCTCCTTTCCAATTACAAATAAGCCATAAATCAACACCCCGACTCCTCCAATAGGAGAGTCGACAAAATCGGTCCCTGTCCAAGTTTTAGAAAGCCCCTCCTCTCCTATCTTCTGCAAATTCTTAAAAGCAATCCCTAGCAGTCTGCAGGTGCAACGGCCCTTTTCTGAGGGCCCAAGGAGGGAAATATTTAGCAGGAAGTAAGAGGTGCAAATGGCCAGCGTAGATGGGGAAAGGACAAAGTTTCTGTGGAGGGGACGAGTACCAGCCCTCAGGGACAAGGGGTTAAAACGCATTCAGCAACCACAAAGTCTTCCTCACGGCAACAGCAGGGTTCTTTAAGAGGTAAGTGGCTAACTCAGCACGATGTTCCATTAGTGCCAGCTCTTGGAACGTGCCAGTCTGGACAGGGCTGGATGTCATATTGGAAGTAACCAGGACTCTGAATTTATCACTAAGCAGTAACCTCCTGTCACCAAGACGAATATTTTGGCTACTTCTTATATGACATCCAGACTTCTGAGTTTCAAAAACAATGCCTAGGATAAAGGAAGAACATCCTGTGTTACAAGGGAAGGGAAAAAATGTTTTTGTATTTCCTGAGAAAGTCCAAGCCTTTTGGACTAACAATGCTAAAATATGAAGTTTACTGGCGAGGTTACCATGGTGATTCTCGCCTTTGCAACTTCACATGGGATTTTAGTGTTGAAGATAATGGTGAGGACCAGTGGTTAACTTCAGCCCCTAAAAATGGACCTGACATCAGTTTCCAAGGGTCTCAGATTTTTTTATGTTACCAAATTCTAACTTTCGTCCTTATAAGTCTCCTAATTTATTACCTTTGAGATTCCTTACTCCCTGGCAAAATAGCAAGAATCACTCCATTAAAAATCAATGTTATTTCAACCAAGAAAATTTATTCAAGGAAATACAGTAATACTGAATCAATCTTACGTATGTACCTATTATTTTGAGATAAATATTCAAGCACACATTTTGTTCATCAACCAAAAATTATATATAGTGGCAAAGTACTGAAATATGACTCATGAGAAATGTTTCCTACTTATCATTTAATTATTCTTGTGGAATTTAATAAAAATTTATGTGATGAAAAAAAAAATCAACGTTATTTCTAGAATCTTTTGAGAACTTGGTATAAAGCATTCTTACCTTAAGTGGGTGTTTTTTCTTGCCCAGAAAAGCCCAAACACATGACACCTTAATACCCATTTCAAGAGGATGTTTTTCTGGGAAAATACTTTGTTATCCTTGCTTCTACTCTCACATTTCTTTTTGAAGATTCAGAAATGCTTCTCAATACCATTAATTAAAACTACATGATACTCTTACTATCACCAAATGATACACTTAGAAGTGATACATTCTGTTAGGCATATTATATTGCAATGAAAAAGGACATGATACTTCAGTGCATGTAAATGTAAACTAGCTTTACTCCATCTGGGAAATCAAATGAGTCATAAAATAAAGAGAACGTAAACTTAAAGAAACACTAGATCTGTAAGTTTAAACAACTTAAGCTTTCTCTTCTGCAAAACCCAGCCCATGGGAGCCCATAATTTCATAGGGAGAAGAATGAGACCATGTGGTTGTGGCCCGTTTTAAACATACTTAGTACCGCCCCACAATGTGGGGCTCGGGGAGGAGGGGTGTCGAAGGGGCAGAAGCTTCACTGATGCCGCTTTTGAGCACCGTTGCCTTGAGCACCGTTGCCTTGAGCACCGCTGCCTGACCCTGAGTCATCTCATCAGCAACAAGAACATGCCGGGGTGGCCCGGGACGGGAAGGGTCTTAAGCTGGCATCGTCAGGATCCACGACCGCTAACCACGACTGCTAACCAAGGGCCACATGTAGGAAATTTACTGGGAGGAGGGCTCCTTGCTCCCTTTTCAAAAGATTAAGTGCCTGAATCTACTGCACAGACAAATCCATTCGAGGTTGGGGCAAGAAGGGGAAGGCGCTGGGGGCCGCCCAGGCGCTCTCGACCTAGCTGCAACCCCGCTCGCCCGCTCCACAGACTATAATGGGAACCCGGAACCCCCTTGAGGACAGATGGCCTCCTTCCGGAAGGACGCAGCCGTTAACCTACTTAGCTCCCGCACCAGCTCGTGGGTGCCACCTACGCTGCAGAGTGCTGTCCAGTTCCCAATCCTCGCGTGACTGGAAATGGCGACCTGCTTCAGAGGCCCGCGGTGGGGTTCCCGCTGCAGCCCAGGCTCCCTGGCTGCCTCTAGGCCACCATGACCAAGGGAAAGGCCCGAGTTGCCCTGGGGAGACTGGAGGCCCGAGGTCCGGGGTGGGGAGGCGGGGCCAGCTGCCATGCCTGAGCCCCTTGGGCGTGCCCAGCCCCCAGCCTTCTCAGTGGCTGCCCCTCTCATCATGAACCACACTCCGCAGACTAAGCTCCTCTGCTCCCGGCCCCAGCCCACCCGCCTGCCCCCAGGCCTCTCCCGGGCGCTCAGGCCTGTCCTGAATTCACTGTCCAGCCCCCAGAGGGTCCCTGCCGCCACCCCAAGTCATCCTACTGCTGCCAGTCTTGTCCTGGACGCCCAGTATCAGGTGTCCACAGGAAAGAAACGCTCTGGCCTGGTCTAGAGAACTCAGAAGCACCCACGACTGTGGCCAGCACATACCGGCAGGGGCCCCGAGCCCCGGGGGGCGTGGGCATTTAGTCTTCCAAAGAGCTTTATGAGATGGACCCGTGTGGTCCCATCCTACAAAAAGGGAAGAAATAGAGGCCCACATCCCATGGGTGGGGCTCTGAGATGTGGCTCCACACACCCCCTCTAGCCCGTCTGGAGGTCAGGAACCCCCCCATCCCGGGGATTCCTCCAGGGGAGCAGATTCAGGGTCACCAAGCTCTAGCCCCAGCAGCATTGACAGTGGCCAGGGCCTTTTCCCTTCTTTTCAAACTGGACTCTTCATCATGATACAAATTCTGAGCCGGCTCATCTTCACAACAGCCAACCCACACTGACACGTGACCCGTGAATAAAGGCGGCGGGAAGCATTCTGGAAGAACCCAGAGGTGTTCCCAGAAAGCCCGGCCCATCAGCAGTAGTCTACATGATGCATAGAACCGTGTTGTGGGTGACCCAGATACAAAGCGAGGGCAGCTGAGAGCATTGCAAGAGAAGCCAGGGGCGGTGGCCACAGCGCTGAGTCGTTTTGTCAGGTGAAGTCCTTGTGGGGACTCGGGGGAGAGCACGGGAGGAGCCCCAGGGTGGGGCTGCCCCCACACACCCACCACACACCCTGGAGACAGCTGCAGCTCTCAAGGGGTTCTCACACGCCTGGCAGGGGTGGGGTGACCTATGAACTCGCTTTCCCGTCTCACGGGCCCCTGCCCCCACCCCACCATCCTCACCTGGCTTAGTCTATCCAGACATCAAGTCGTCCTGTGACCCTGAACGCAAACTAGAACTGTCATGTATCGGTACATAATTTACAATATGCATTTTATGTAGCTGCTCTTATTTTTAGGTGATTGTCAGTTAACTGTGTATTGGAAACAACATGTTTTCCTTTCCTGTTTTCTTTTTATCTTTGGAGGTTGTATCACCTTGGACCCGGAATTTTCCCTAGTCCTCTAGCCCGTCTCTTGCAGTATCAAAACCACACCCCAGACTCAGTCTCTGGCATCACACGGCCTCGTGGCGATCACACGGCGTGACTAACGGAGTGCCGTACGTGTGTGAAGGGGAGTGACCTTTTTTCCTAGCTTCTGCTATTTCCTTGACCCCCAAAGCCCACTGCCCTTCATGCAAGACCTGCGCCAATGCATACAGCATCAGTGCATACTCCATGTCCTCAGCACACGTCACGTCACAGTCTGGAGATGTCTGCGTTTGAAGGACACTGGCCAAGGTCGCCAGGTCACCAGCTTTGGCTGGATCCTGAGCAGTGTGTCTGGGCACGTGTCAGCCGCACCACTACGTGCCACCACTATCACCATGACTCACTGTCCAAGCACAGGTCACCGTCACACAGTTAGAGATTCCTGAGGGCGGAGGAAGCCCCAGGACCTGCGACTGTCCACACCCAGGACAAGACAGTCCCCTCAGGGAGAGTCTGCAACGCAAAGGCTGCTCCCAGACCTCTCAGCCCTGGCCAGCCCTCAGCGCCCCAAGCCTCTGGTTTTACCTTAGTAGCTGCTTTTTCTTTATTTAATGCACACTCATCAGTTCCTGCATTCAGGCGAGTAACAAATATGATCCAGAAAAGTGATACAATTATTCGAAGACTTGTGCCCTGCCCCCTTTACATTATCAGGAAAGATATTTGGTATTTAGCTTACACACAGGTGCCCATATAAAATTAAAACAACTTAATTCAATGACAAATTCTTAATTCATATTAGTATCAGGCCCTCCCTGGTGGCGCAGCGGGTTAAAGCACAGCACTGAGAATCTGAAGCCGCTTCCGCATGAGTTCAATTCCCAACCTGCCCCGGAGGTGACCACAGGGCGTGGCAGACCCCTCCTGACCTGCCCGCTGCTCCCCTCAGCAGTGTACTTCGTCGATCTGCCTGTTCTGTTCCCCACTCTGTCTCTGGTGAAGCTTCTCGCCACCCCTGAGCCTCTGGCCTGGACCCCAGTTCTGTATGCACAAATAAATAAATCTTTAAAAAAAAAAACAGAGATTGTGCCTGCTCTGGGCTAGACCGCTGCCCAGGCATGAAACTGCTACCCAGAGGCACATGGCGTGGTTTTCAAAGCGAAGTGGCTGCTGGTCATATGGACGTCTTCATTAGCAGCAGGCATGCCGTGTCGCTCCTTGAATGGTGAGCTTGACAGCCCAGTGAGGAGAGCAGCAGAATCGCCCTCTTCAGAGCAGGAGTTAATGCTGAAGAAAGCTCTCTTTTCTACTTCCAACTTGATCAATGGGGGCTGTGCTCTTTTGGAACAATTGTCTGGATTCAAAAACAAAAAAATAGTCCCCCAAAGTGCACATGCTGAGGTGTCAAAGGGTGCTTTCTTACTACTTTTTTTTTTTTTGTCTTTGATAATCGCTGTAGATTGAAACACTTGGCTCATGTCAAAGGTTTAAGTGACTTGAAAGTCATCTTGCCAACCATAAAATCATGTGGAAATAGAGCTAATTAGATTTTTAGTACAAAACAGGTTGGCCTCTGTGCAGTCTTAACACCTTTTATTTCATCTCCCAGGAAGCCAAATTTTAAATTAAATTATAAGGGAAACCACCATTTTTTGGAAGGCTGCCAGGCATAAGAAATAAACTGCTCAGGAAAGCAACAATACAAACAAATTCTAGTTGACTTATGAACTCTTGTATAAACTTTGCATCTTCTATACAACTACTAACATCCTTAGAAGAAGCCTAAGGCAAATACATCTGTTATAACAGAAGCTCCTAGAAGTAAGAGCTCTACTCTGTTCTCTTTTTACCCAAGATGTCCTCTCATTCATGGGATCTTTTATTAATAAAGGAATGAATTATGGGGTTATTCACTCATCTCAGCTACCAAACATGAGATACAAAGATGAGCAAAAGGAAGTTCTTCAGTTTGCCTGAAATATTTCCCATTTGTTTTAAAAATCAAATGTACACTGTACAGGAAGCCTCAAACTTCACCCTAAAGAAATTTCACCGAAACATGCAGAAACTATGGTCTTCTGAGGTAACTCCTGAGCTCCTGATTTCAGTAGATTGTTACTGACTAAGCATTTTCAAGTGATAAAGATGAAAATATTGCAGCCACTCTACGTTACCAAACCAAAGAATGGGGGTGTTTGTTTGGTTTGTTGTGACTTTAAATTTCCTCAGGAGTTGATGCAAACCTGGATATCAACAGTTAAGAGATTTCAACATGACTCACATTCTCCCTATCAACTATACTAAGGCCATCAATCTTCCATAGTGAAAACTGAATGCTCACCCTGAAGCAGCTCCTTTGGACTTTCCCATCACCAACACATTCTCTTACACAGGATGGGCACCCCATTAAGGAGAAGGAAGCTGGGGAGCAGCTATTCAGACCCCTGCGCAGTTCTGTCTACCAGCACTGTCACCACATACTGTACAGGTACTAACAGGAGAACATCAAGGCTGGGTCTGGACTCTGCTGCATAGGCCAGGTGAGTCATCAGTTGTAGGAATCTCTAGCCCCTGAGTCTTGCCTGCCTCTGGCCTAACAGGGACAGTAATGGCATCTTCCTCAGACAAGAACCTAAAGAGGAAATGCAATCACTGCTGCAACACCTAATGCAGGGATTCAATTCCTACCACTGTACTCATACTCCTTTCCTGTACAGTCTGGCAGGTGGGAGTGGGTGAGCTACATGAAGCCAGATGCTATTTACAGACAGCTTCATCAAGTAGATTGGCAACACTACACAACTCTCCAGAAAGAACCGTAAAAGAGCTGACTGCACTCCAGCAGCAAAATTAACTCAGCCAACCACTGCCCCACTCCATATCAGTGGAACCATGTGTCACACCCACAAAATGCTCAAAACACACATGTCCAGCTTGACCATATTTACTCCACACTAATGTAGAGGTCTAGTGAGGGCACCAATGATTGGCACTCTTGGAGTGAACTCTGTGTGGTTGGCAAAGTAAGGACCCCCAAAAGATGTCCAAGTCCTAATCTCCAAGAACCTGTGAATGAATTAGGTCACATGACAAAGAATAATTAAGATAGCAGATGGACTTAATAACCTGAAAATAGGGACATTATCCTGGGTTAGCCCAGTGGGGTCAATGTAATCTCCAGTGTCCCTGAAAGGGGAAGACTTGCAAGAGAAAAGGCTCATGAACAGAGTTCCTTCTGATCCTGCTGGCCTCGAAAGTGGGGAGTGGAGTCACAGGCCAAGGAATGTGCAGCCTTGAGATGCAGGAAGGGCACGGAAATGGAATGTCCGCAGGGACTCCAGGAGGCATGTGGACACATGTCAGTTTCAGCCCAGTGAGAGGCCTTTCGTGCTTGCTGACCTCTAGCACTACAGCATAATGAATTCGTGCTGTTTAAATCACTTAAATTCACGGTAATTTGTTGTAGCAGCAACAGGAAACTAGATTAGTCAATCCAGAGCTCTTGAGCAGAAATTGCATAAACCCTAGTAAAGCATTTTCTGGGATATCCTCTTCCCCCCTCGAAGATCTTCCTCCCCCCTCGCCTCCCCTCCCCTCCCTTCCTCTTCTTTCTCCTCACAAATAGCCACCAAGTACCTAACATTGACTACACACTGCTAGGGAATAAAGGAACACAACAGTGACGAACTGACTTTTAGTCTATCCAAAAGCCTGTTAAAGACTCCATCCACCTGCAGCGGTGGTTTTCCAATGTTAAGCTCCTTACGCAAAGCAGTAGGTGCATTTTTACATCACAGTCTACTCCTACACACACACACACACACACACACACACACACACACACACACACACTCGAAACAAAAAGTTCATAAAGCAATATTAGACTCTATCCTAGTGTATCCTATTCTGCTCCTCATTCTGATTAAGTTGATTTCATGACCCAGTTTTGAATTACACCCTTAGCAGGAAAAACACAACATAACAATTGTCTGGGGCAGGATGGAATTAGACTTTCAGCGGTGCATTTAATGTGTATATACAATTGTTATTTCATAGTGAGTGTACACTTGAAAATGTTGTTATAAACCAAAGTTATTTCCATACATAACTGTTTTTAAAGGAAGAAAACTGTGACCTAGAAGTCGTGACTTAGGCCTTGGTGTTCATTCCACAGACCAAAGAGAAGAATCCTCAGAAACTTCCTCAAACAGTAGTCGACCCAGACGATTCCCCCCCTCCCCCACTCACCACCAGCCACCCAGCTGTGGTGAGTGGCAGCTTCTGCTGGTTTCCAGTCATTGCTACCGGGACAGCCACCCCAATTCTCCATACCCCCCCCC